>NC_140607.1:13804926-14252426 GCF_057381915.1 Diplotaxodon limnothrissa | reverse complement strand
CTGGTCTGTCTCTGTACAGTCGAGGCTGCACCCACCTATAAAAGGTGGAGGCTCACCAGGACATGCACACCTCACAAGTTCCCGGCTCTCTCGACTCTGTTGAAGACGGGTTTCTTGGAGAAGGGGAGGGCAGTGAGGCACAGTCCCCCGTCCCCCGACGCCCCTCGCGATGCCCCTCCGTCTTCGACTAACCCTCTGCATAGGAGCCGTGAGAGCCAGGAACTTGTGAGTTTTGTATGTCCACTCAGGCATCCTTCATACCTGGTCTGTAGGAAGTTCCTGTCAGAAGGAGGGGGCACCGCGAGGGCGTCGAGGGGCGGAAGGCGGTGCCTTAGTGCCTTCCTCCTTCTGACATTGTAAAGGAACCCTATTTTTTTAATGGTAACATGTTTGTATCTGTGTGTGTGTGTGTGTGTGTGTGTGTCTGTGTCTGTATGTATGTATGTATGTGTTTTTTGTCCTCAGATTAGGTTTGAAGTGTCTGTGTGGTGCAGCTGGTGTGGTCTGTCTCTGTATAGTCGAGGCTGCACCCACCTATAAAAGGTGGAGGCTCACCAGGACATGCACACCTCACAAGTTCCCGGCTCTCTCGACTCTGTTGAAGACGGGTTTCTTGGAGAAGGGGAGGGCAGTGAGGCACAGTCCCCCGTCCCCCGACGCCCCTCGCGATGCCCCTCCGTCTTCGACTAACCCTCTGCATAGGAGCCGTGAGAGCCAGGAACTTGTGAGTTTTGTATGTCCACTCAGGCATCCTTCATACCTGGTCTGTAGGAAGTTCCTGTCAGAAGGAGGGGGCACCGCGAGGGCGTCGAGGGGCGGAAGGCGGTGCCTTAGTGCCTTCCTCCTTCTGACATTGTAAAGGAACCCTATTTTTTTAATGGTAATATGAATGTGTGTGTGTGTGTGTGTGTGTGTGTGTGTGTGTGTGTGTGTGTGTGTGTGTGTGTGTTTTGTACTCAGATTAGGTTTGAAGTGTCTGTGTGGTGCAGCTGGTCTGGTCTGTCTCTGTACAGTCGAGGCTGCACCCACCTATAAAAGGTGGAGGCTCACCAGGACATGCACACCTCACAAGTTCCCGGCTCTCTCGACTCTGTTGAAGACGGGTTTCTTGGAGAAGGGGAGGGCAGTGAGGCACAGTCCCCCGTCCCCCGACGCCCCTCGCGATGCCCCTCCGTCTTCGACTAACCCTCTGCATAGGAGCCGTGAGAGCCAGGAACTTGTGAGTTTTGTATGTCCACTCAGGCATCCTTCATACCTGGTCTGTAGGAAGTTCCTGTCAGAAGGAGGGGGCACCGCGAGGGCGTCGAGGGGCGGAAGGCGGTGCCTTAGTGCCTTCCTCCTTCTGACATTGTAAAGGAACCCTATTTTTTTAATGGTAAGATGCGTATGTGTGTGTGTGTGTGTGTGTGTGTGTGTGTGTGTGTGTGTTTTGTACTCAGATTAGGTTTGAAGTGTCTGTGTGGTGCAGCTGGTCTGGTCTGTCTCTGTACAGTCGGGCTGCACCCACCTATAAAAGGTGGAGGCTCACCAGGACATGCACACCTCACAAGTTCCCGGCTCTCTCGACTCTGTTGAAAACGGGTTTCTTGGAGAAGGGGAGGGCAGTGAGGCACAGTCCCCCGTCCCCCGACGCCCCTCGCGATGCCCCTCCGTCTTCGACTAACCCTCTGCATAGGAGCCGTGAGAGCCAGGAACTTGTGAGTTTTGTATGTCCACTCAGGCATCCTTCATACCTGGTCTGTAGGAAATTCCTGTCAGAAGGAGGGGGCACCGCGAGGGCGTCGAGGGGCGGAAGGCGGTGCCTTAGTGCCTTCCTCCTTCTGACATTGTAAAGGAACCCTATTTTTTTAATGGTAAGGTGTCTGTGTGTGTGTGTGTGTGTGTGTGTGTGTGTGTGTGTGTGTGTGTGTGTGTGTGTGTGTTTTGTACTCAGATTAGGTTTGAAGTGTCTGTGTGGTGCAGCTGGTCTGGTCTGTCTCTGTACAGTCGGGCTGCACCCACCTATAAAAGGTGGAGGCTCACCAGGACATGCACACCTCACAAGTTCCCGGCTCTCTCGACTCTGTTGAAGACGGGTTTCTTGGAGAAGGGGAGGGCAGTGAGGCACAGTCCCCCGTCCCCCGACGCCCCTCGCGATGCCCCTCCGTCTTCGACTAACCCTCTGCATAGGAGCCGTGAGAGCCAGGAACTTGTGAGTTTTGTATGTCCACTCAGGCATCCTTCATACCTGGTCTGTAGGAAGCTCCTGTCAGAAGGAGGATGGACAGTGAACATTTTAAGCCCACTCGGCAGCGACAGATGGCCACCCCTTCCTGAGCCTGGTTCTGTCGGAGGTTTCTCCCCTTTAAAAGGGAGTTTTTCCTCCCCACCGTCGCCAAGTGCTTGCTCATAGGGGATTTTTTGGGCTTTTTTTTTTAAAAACCAACCGCTGATAAGTTCACTGGCATCAAGTTTAGGACTCTGCAAATATTTAAATGGATAATTCGTCATCAAGTGAGGAATGATCCATTTAAATCATATTTGAGAGTCACATATATTTGTATATAAATATGATTTGTTGGACAATAAGACAAATCACAGACTATTTTGGACAATTGGGAAAAATTAAATAAATAAAAAAATTGGATACAATGCATGTGTCATTGTTTCATATTGATTTCAAATAACATACCATTTGATTTCAACATATTTTTGTTACACTTGCAGTGGTGTTATTTTGTTATGATCCTGTTCATTTTAAATATAAATATAAATCATCTAAATAGAAATGGAAAACTAGAAAAATTAAAAATATAGCTTTACTAATCTGAAAGTTATTTGTCATTGGATCCATCATTCCCACAGTGGAAACACATTATTTCATATTATGTTCAATTCAGTAGTTAAAAGTATAAAATTTAATAATGTCTATTTTTAGTTTACTTTGTTAATAAACACATTTTTTAGTATTTTAGAAACTAACATCATACATATCCAAATATGAAGCAATGTTTTAACTGCCATTTACATACAGACCTGTGGCCAACTTTATAAACCATTTTGAATTTTTTCCAGCTGAGGCGTTCAAAAATAGATATACAGGGAGTGCAGAATTATTAGGCAAGTTGTATTTTTGAGGAATAATGTTATTATTGAACAACAACCATGTTCTCAATGAACCCAAAAAACTCATTAATATCAAAGCTGAATGTTTTTGGAAGTAGTTTTTAGTTTGTTTTTACTTTTAGCTATTTTAGGGGGATATCTGTGTGTGCAGGTGACTATTACTGTGCATAATTATTAGGCAACTTAACAAAAAACAAATATATACCCATTTCAATTATTTATTTTTACCAGTGAAACCAATATAACATCTCCACATTCACAAATATACATTTCTGACATTCAAAAACAAAACAAAAACAAATCAGCGACCAATATAGCCACCTTTCTTTGCAAGGACACTCAAAAGCCTGCCATCCATGGATTCTGTCAGTGTTTGGATCTGTTCACCATCAACATTGCGTGCAGCAGCAACCACAGCCTCCCAGACACTGTTCAGAGAGGTGTACTGTTTTCCCTCCTTGTAAATCTCACATTTGATGATGGACCACAGGTTCTCAATGGGGTCCAGATCAGGTGAACAAGGTGGCCATGTCATTAGTTTTTCTTCTTTTATACCCTTTCTTGCCAGCCACGCTGTGGAGTACTTGGACGCGTGTGATGGAGCATTGTCCTGCATGAAAATCATGTTTTTCTTGAAGGATGCAGACTTCTTCCTGTACCACTGCTTGAAGAAGGTGTCTTCCAGGAACTGGCAGTAGGACTGGGAGTTGAGCTTGACTCCATCCTCAACCCGAAAAGGCCCCACAAGCTCATCTTTGATGATACCAGCCCAAACCAGTACTCCACCTCCACCTTGCTGGTGTCTGAGTCAGACTGGAGCTCTCTGCCCTTTACCAATCCAGCCACGGGCCCATCCATCTGGCCCATCAAGACTCACTCTCATTTCATCAGTCCATAAAACCTTAGAAAAACCAGTCTTGAGATATTTCTTGGCCCAGTCTTGACGTTTCAGCTTGTGTGTCTTGTTCAGTGGTGGTCGTCTTTCAGCCTTTCTTACCTTGGCCATGTCTCTGAGTATTGCACACCTTGTGCTTTTGGGCACTCCAGTGATGTTGCAGCTCTGAAATATGGCCAAACTGGTGGCAAGTGGCATCTTGGCAGCTGCACGCTTGACTTTTCTCAGTTCATGGGCAGTTATTTTGTGCCTTGGTTTTTCCACGCGCTTCTTGCGACCCTGTTGACTATTTTGAATGAAACGCTTGATTGTTCGATGATCACGCTTCAGAAGCTTTGCAATTTTGAGACTGCTGCATCCCTCTGCAAGATATCTCACTATTTTTGACTATTTATGGCACCAAAACCAATGCCACTTTCAGCCTGTCAAGTCCTTCTTTTGACCCATTTTGCCAAAGGAAAGGACGTTGCCTAATAATTATGCACACCTGATATAGGGTGTTGATGTCATTAGACCACACCCCTTCTCATTACAGAGATGCACATCACCTAATATGCTTAATTGGTAGTAGGCTTTCGAGCCTATACAGCTTGGAGTAAGACAACATGCATGAAGAGGATGATGTGGACAAAATACTCATTTGCCTAATAATTCTGCACTCCCTGTACTTTTGATTGTCACAGTGTTATTTGGGCAGCTGCCTGCCTAATATAACATAACATCACCACAATATTTTACATTAAATGAGGAAATGTATCTTTGTTTCCTCAGCTAAGACTGCTTGGCTGCTGTAGCTTGTGTTTATGTTGAGAGTGACATCTGATTTAAAAGCAAGAAGCAAAAGCCACTGAGCACCATCAGGCAGCACAGAGGCAATGCTACAAATTTAAGGAACGAAGGTCAATTCTTTGTGTGTGTACATGCACAGAGCACATGTGCACACGGTTGTGCAGATTAACTCACAGATGTATATGACAACTCACGTTTGTGGCATTGACATTGTTTTCCAATCTTAAATGTAATACATACATTTCCGTCATTGGCCATAATTCTTGCAAGGAAGGGACTCAAAGGTCACAAGTTATTAAATCAAATTAATTAAACACACCATTAAAAGAAGTTCACTATTCACTCCTTAACACATTGAAAATAGTGACATCAAGGGAAAAACATGCAGTGCAGCACTATCAGATGCCAGTGACGGTTGGGCTCAGTGATGAATCAGGTGAGCTGGATTCATGGCTGAATCAAGACATAGGTTCCCCTGCTGTGGTCAGTGAGGGAAAAACAGTGGCGAAAAAAAAAAACGACGTTTCAAATGTGAAGTTCATATTAATACAGGTTTTGTTTCTAGGCAATTGTGCAGATGCAGGCTCTGGGCGGAGCCAGGAGTTTAACAGATTTAACATAATAACTACACTGATTTCATTTCCTAACACAGGATGACAAGACTGGGGCAACGATACTCGAGAGGAGAATTTCTGATACTTTCTGAGATATGATGTCACTAACCTTTTCTTTTAATTTCTAGCTCCAGGTGAATTGACACATGGGAGTGTGTCAAAAAGGGGGAAGATGAGTTTTAACATCAAACAATGGTTTTATGAATATTCTATGACTTTATTTGTGTGTTTAATAATTTAGGTATGGTAAAACTTAAGCTTGTAATGACCCAAAAGTTCCCAGACTTTTTTAGAGAACCAGTGAGAAGTTTAAAGCATGATTTGCATGTTTAAGCATTAATGATTGAAATAAACGGAATAGCGTTTAGAGCAGGGGTATTAAACTAAAATTTGAGGAGGTCCAGTTGGAGAAAATCTTCTCAAGCAGAGGTCCGGGACATCATAATGTCTAACTTACGTTATGATTGTGATAGAGAAGCAACCTTTTTTTTTTTTTTTTTTAAATTTATATCTGAACGTATGAACAATAGACTGTCAAATCAATGAAAATACAAGTTAAAACATTTCAACAAAATTTATTGTTAACACTGAAACACACAGTAGGCCTACATTAGAAATAGGGCTGCTGTTTAAAATGAATTAGAGAAAATAAATAAAATGGCTAAATTGTGCATCTTAAAACAAAGTGCTTAATTTCAGAAAAAAAAAGTTTCCCTTTTTCTTTACATTTTACATCTCGACTAAACAGTCTCAATACATTTTCAACAGATAACATCAAAACATTTTAACAATTTTACAGTTTCTCTTTCTTTCCCCCTTATATTCCACGTCCCAACTTTCTGTTGTTCAGTGAGAGAACTGAGCTTTAGTTCGCTCTACTAGGATTTTAAATCTGGGCTGGAATGGTGTCAGGGCCATTCTCATACACATGTGTAGGTGCTCATTGGTGATCCTGGAACGATATTTAGTTTTTATTATGTTCATTGTGGAGAAAGCTGCCTCACAGCTGTATGTGGAGCCAAACATGGTCAAGATGTACAGGGCTACTTTCCTCAGATTTGGGAAAGCTGTCTCAGAGACCAATTGGGGCCAGAAAGTGGCAGGTTCAGTTCTTCCAAACTGCTCTTTCAGGGCCACATCTGCTTGGAGATCAATTAGTTGCATTTGAAGAGGCCCAGCATTTGCCCACTTGAAGTGCTGTGTGACTTCCTTTGAGAACCCTCTGACATCAGTGATGGCAAATGGGTTCTTTATGAACATGGTGAGCTGCTGTCCAAAGCTGAAGCTATCAAAACGTTTGCTGAAGTTTTCAATCAGCTTATCAACAAAGTCAACAAAAGAGGACACATCTCTCTGTCCCTGAGCCTGTTCCTTCACTGTTGGGAAGTGTGCATAGTCTCCTTGCAGGTCTTCTTTGAACACTTCAAGTTTCCTCTGAAAGCAGCGGACAGCTGTCATCAGTTCACAAATTGAATTGTCCTTGCCCTGCAGCTTCAAATTCAGTTCATTCAGGTGTGAAGTGATATCAACCAAAAAGGCCACAATATCCATGTTTTTCCCATCATTTAAAAAGAGATAAAAGTTTGTTGCTTTTTGACTTTCCAGCTCTTCCAAGAAAGCTGCTACTTCACTTCTGATGGACCAAAATCGCTCCAATGCCCTGCCTTTGCTAAGCCATCTCACATTGTTGTGAAGCAGAAGATCATCAGCGTGTGCATCAACTTCTCTGAGAAATTCCCTGAGCATGCGATGCTGACAAGAAGAAGATGCCCTGAGAAAATTTTATCATTTTCATCATTGTTTTCATCACCTCAGCATACTCGTCTGACAGGGTGGAGCATAACACTGACTGATGAATAATGCAATGATAAGAGATTAGCTCGGGATTGTCCTCTTTCATTCTTGCTACAGCTCCTTTCTCTCTCCCCATCATAGCAGGGGCTCCATCTGTGGTTATTGAAACCACTTGGTTTGGCTCTATTCCTCGCTTTGTTAACATTTCCTTAATGGCCAGGTAAATATCCTCTCCTCTTGTAGTGCTGTGAAGGGAAGTTACACCTAGCAGGTCTTCACAGAACTCTTTCTTATCATTGTTGAAGAACCTTACATAAACTAACAGCTGAGCATTGTCAGACACATCAGTGGACTCATCTACAGCCAAGCCTACACATGGTGTCTTATGAATAGCTTCTTCCAGCTGGGATAGCACATCCTGAGCTAATAATTCACTTCTCTTTGTGGCTGTTGATGCTGACATAGGTATTTGCTTTATTTTGTCATGAAGCTCTTCTTTTTGTTTACCCTCAAGTAATGTTTCTGCTACTGCACTCATGCACTCTTTGACAACACCTGCATCTGCAAAGGGCTTTTTGTGTTGACCTAAAATCCAAGCAACTCTGAGGGAACATTCATGAGCACGTTGTTGGGCGGTGAAAGAACTGGTTAAGATCCTTGTGGACTGATCATATTGGGCTCTGAGACTGCTAATTTTCTGGGACCTGAGTTCAGACTTGGGTGGGTATGATTGTTCAAAAGCTTTGTGCTTTGTCTCATAGTGGCGTTTGACATTGCCACTTTTAATCAGTGCCACGGTTTCTGAACATATGAGACACACTGGTTTGCTGCTTGCGGCCGGAAGAATGAACATATATGCGTCAGTCCATTCAGTCTTGAAAGTTCTATTTTCGGTGTCTACTTTTCTCTTTTTTGAAAGCGCCATAGTTGTTTTACCTCTTGTGACTCCCGCTCACGTCTTGTCTCACTGTATCGTTAATCGTCTCGCTTGTCATTCACCTCTCACCATGTCTTTCCTCTGTCTGCACTCAGCGTTGCGATCGCCTTGAATGCGCAGATGTGATTGGCTAAGTAGTGTCACGTGGGTGGCGTAACTCGCACACAATTGGTTAGTATGTTCCCTGGTCTAATACAATGTAAGGTTACTGCTTAAAATTGAATCGCCCCGTCAAAATTAAATATAATTTAATATTTTGTTAACTATAGGTCCGGGTCCATATAGGATGGCGACTGGGTCCGGACTCGGACCCCGGTCCGCCTGTTAGTGACCCCTGCTATAGATTTATCCTCTAGGATTAAGGAGTGTAAAAATTCAAAAGGTCCAACTTATAAAACTTAAAAACCATCAGCAGCATCTCTGCCTACACTTTTTGCTTTGTCTCATAAATCTCTTCTTAAAACACATATTTGGCCTTTTGGAACAGTAACTTTAATAAACATGCTATATATGAAAAAGCTGAGATTGTTATTGAAACTGTCAAAGTACGGCAACACTGAAGGGAAATCGTGTTTTAAACAGCAGATAACTTGATAACTTAAACATTAAGGAACACTACCTATACGTAGATGTGCCCAGCCTAATTTTTGAGGATTTTGTTTTACCTAATTTAAATGTTTCTTCAAAAACAAAAAAACCCCCAAAACTGTAACTGTAACAATATTAGCCGACTTATAAGAGATTAACACAGTAAATAATGAAATAAGTTGGATTTTTAAATAATATCAACTATCTTTGGGTATTTCAAATTTTGTTTTATTAACAATGCATCCCTTTGATAGGATTGTATGTTTCTTTAGGTCACCAATGCCCCCAAAACATACTGTACACATTATACAAGGGAAACCACGATTCAGGCAAAAAAAAAAAAAAAGGAGAAAAAAAAAAGGAAACGTTTAAATTATAATACAGTCTTGAGGAAAAAATATAAATAACTTTTTTCTTCTCTGGTTGAGCTCACTCTATGGTACAGACATATAATAAATAGATCGGATCTGACATCACTCAGCTGATCTATGAATCATCTCTCTATGAGTCCATTTGTGTAGCAGCAGTAGAGCAAAAAAAAAAAAAATTAAAAATTAAATAAAAAAATAAAAATAATTATAAGCCAATGGAAACCGAGCTCCCCTGTTTCCCTGGAAAACCTTTTATAAATCCTTTAGTCATCGCTCGCGTTCCCCCCTGTGAAACTGCATGGTGGAGGCAAATCCAGGGGTCATTATAGTCCTACAACGTAATGGCAGCAAGTAATGGCAACCTATTTTTAAAAAGGTTTTACAAGCAAGAAACACGTTCAGGTGACATTACAACTTCGCCATGCTTGTTGGACATGCAGTGGAGGTGAAGCACAAAGGTAAGAAGGTATAGAGATGGGCAGCCGCTGGGTTTACGCAGAGTTTGGAAACACGTGTGAGCAGAGATTGGGACTGAATCTACAATGAATCTTCCGAGCGTCTTTCCAAGGATCGACCCACTTCCAGAGAAGCTCGCTAAAAATGCAGTGGAAGAAAAAAACCACGAGAAGTCCTTAGCAGGTAAAGGATGGCATAAACTAGCATTAAATTACGTGCTATTCTTCTCATGTACTGCGTGAGGGTGGTAGATATAATGCTTTAGAAAATAGAATACTAGTGATGTTTGATTGTCTGAGATACAAGAACTAGAAAAGCAATTGGCTACCTGTGCTGACAAGAGGCTACAGGTTGTAAGAAGTAGAGAGGCAAGAGAAGCAAAAGCACATATCCGGCTAGAACAGATCACGAGTTGGGGTGGGATATGAAGGCTCCAGGTACGTTTTAAAATCAGCAGGATCCCTCTGTAGTGTTTTGTCAAAGAAAAGAACGCAAGGTCTGAGGAACCACTGGGCAGACACGACGACATGACTTATTTCATTACAGAAAAAAAAAACAAAAAACAAGACCACCTCTGGAAAGAGGAGGGAAAAAAATGATAGTTTTTTGTTTGTTTTTGTTTTTTAAACACAGCTCGAGTCTTTGTCCTAATGATTTAGCTTGTCGCTGAGCATTATGTTGATGTATTATTGAGTGTTGCTCGACATCGCCAGTCCATTTGAAAACAGTATTTGGTTAAACTGCTCCCCCTTTTTCCCGTGTTTTTATTTAGAAAAAGAAAAAAAAAGTCTGAGACAGCATTAGGCGTGTCGGATTACATTTGTTTATAGATGCTGACGTCCTTTGTTTCCAGCTCGTATGTAAGGTGACTGATGACCATCTCCTCTTTTTCCTTGGCTGTGGTGCTGTTAAAATCCACCAGAAACACATTGAAATGCCCCACCCCATCTTCAGAGCCTTAACTCATATTATTTCAGTTTTGTCTTCCTTTCAGGGTGATAAGAAGCCGGGTCTGCAGCTGTGCAGGGAAAGCAGGAGGGATGGGGGAGAAATGGGATGATCAGGATTCTTCAGGAGGGTCAGCGTCCTCTTCAACAGGTTTTGGTTGCTTTGTCAGGATTGCTTCTGCTTCCTCAAACATCTGGGGAGAACCAAAAGAAGAACAGTGATTAAACATGTAAGCTCAAGGACACAGTCCGTTTTAAAAAACTTCAAATCAAGTTTCAATTGATCTTACTGGCATAAATTGCACATCCTGGAAAAGTTCTTGTATGAAACGTCTTGAGGTCAGGCGAAATGCACAGTGGGATAAGAGATGAGAAACCTCAGAGTACAGGCAAATGTCATCAAACGCATATGAAAACTTCTCTTTTATCCTGAAGAGAGATGAAATATTTTAGAGACCTTGGAAAAACAACTTTAAAATGCATCCAGAGTATATGCACAAAAGGGGGAAAAGGAGCCTTACGTCAGTAGTCCTGTTTCGTGGCCTTTGGTTCCTACGGAGGAGCTGAGGTTGATGATGAGGCGGAGCACCTCCTTCCTCAGTAAGACTCGAGAGGCGGGGCCGTCCTCGGATATCGCCTTGCCACCTGAGGGAAGCAAGCGAATATTTATACATACACTCTTATTTACGTTCACAAAACCAAGGGACTCATTATCACCCAATGGCACTTTATAAATAAAGTAACTCAATTAAAATATAACCCCATCTCCTCATAATTTATTACTGTCTCTAAAATTGGGTTTATTCATCATACAGTGAATTCTGAAGTGTGTGGGATGAGAAGAAAAACAGTCAAATCAGCCTGCAGCATGCCAGGTTTCCTAGCAACATTTATTGTTTATACATAGTTTGATATAAAAACTGCTATAAACTGATCCAGAGCTAGCGGCATGTGATTGATTGATAAAGTTCAATAAAACGTGATTAATTATTGCAGGGCTGAGTGGGTTGTTGGAGACGTGGCAGAGCTGGGTGGAGTGTGTTATTGGACACAAATGGGGAACTGGACTGGTTGCTGGCTGTGCGGGGCAGTGTGGGAAGCGCAGCTGAACTGGGGGGAGAATCCAGAGTGTGGAGAACTAATCCATAAATGCAGAGCAGAGCAGCTGAGTGGGGCGGCTCTTGGGCCTCAGCAGGAGAGCTGAAAACTGATGCAGAGCAGTGTGGATGATGAGATTTGTTTGACTCGTTAATTCGTTCAAATGTGATTCTTATTATGTTGGAACCAACCATGCAGTGATCTCAAGTCATTTGTAAAACTAATAAACTCCCTAAGACTTCATCTTAAATACTTATTCTGTTACATCATTTCTTGGAATAAGAAACATTGAATGAAAATTCAAAACTAAACCTTCAAGAAATTACTTCATTGTCAATGTCTGGGAGTTTGGGTTTAACTTTTATTTCTTATTAATGCTGCAATTTTATGCTGAAGTATCAATGTGTGTGTGGGCTTTTGCATTTGCTTATTCCACAGAACTGAACTTTAATCAAACATTAAGGACTGAATATTCCACAGGGCACAAAGTTTGACTCACTTGTCCTGCCACTGGTCATTTTAGGACACTCATCAACAAAAAAAAGATTAAACTAAACAGACTTTCCTAGTTAAATAAAGACTTCCTTTGTCATTCTAATTTGCTTTGATGGTCTAGAGAAAGAGAGAGGAAACAGGTGGAAAGAGAAAAAAGGTCCAACAAATGAGTTGATGGAGAAGGAGACAGTACGACTTTCAACTGGAACAAAGCAGCACTTTTTAATTTAGCATATTGTGGTTATTTGTGAGCTTACCAATGACAATGTCACCAGGTGTAGGTGTGCCAGAGACTGAACCTTGTGACACAGCAGCATCACTGCAGCCTGACACCCCAGAAAATTTTGACTGTGGCATCACCTCCAGGCGGTGGCCGCTCTGGCCTCCCCATGATGGAAAGTCGACAAAATCTGCGAGAAAAGATGGGAAGAAAAAAGCATTCCTTGAAGTATCTGTTAGGTTCAATCCGCATCCGTTCAAATGACTGAATGTGTGCGCGTGTCAGCTTACCTGTACGAGAGTGTGTGCTATTGATCAGTGGTTGGGTGGGGTATCCAAGGACGATCGCTCCCACGCAGTAGAGGCAGTTTTCTTCAGTGTGAACCTGCAGGCCCGTCTCCTCTGAGCCCACCATGTGGTTTGGGGTGTCTCCTCGGTGCACAATCAGCTCTGAGATACTAAACTGCTGCTTCAGCACTGGGAGGGCAGGACGATCACCTATAGAGGTGATAAGCACCAACAGAAATCAGTCTCTTGTCTTTGTGCAGCTTTGTTTCTTTCTTTCATAAGCTTTCAATAGTTTATTTAATTATGTGCAAAGTGGACGTTACCATCGCCGTCACCGAAAAGAAAACGTTTCCGCTCTTCCGATGGCGGGCTGATCCTCTGCTGAAAGTAGGCAGAGTCTCTGATGTGGAACATGTCATGGATGTCCATCGGCAGTGCAAGGCCAATGTAGTCGTCGTTACATCCGAAGGTGACGCTGGAGACCATGGAGCGTACTGAAGAGCAGCGGTGCAGGGTGCTTTGGTTGATTGGACTGAGTAGCTCTTCTTTATCCAAAGAGGCAAAACTCAGAGCTTTCAGAAACCTAGGGAGGGCAAGAGGAGAGGTGCGTGAGAGGATCCGGGGGGAGAGGCTGGGAAAGAAAAGGAACATGGGGAATAAATGGGAAAAAATGTTTGGTAAAAGAACAGAGAGGGGAAACTTTTTTTTGCTGCAGAACGCCATCAGAGCAGCGGCAGCAAAAGACATTTTGTCTCCATTGTCTGAGGTTTAAAGTTATAAATGAATTATTTTTCTAGTGCAATCAGTGGGTAATGTACAGGTTAAGAGTTATGAACTCATCTGTTACACCTTTGTATCAGAGGTTTAGCTCTTTTTTCACACTCTTTCACATTTCCTTATTTTCTGGTCCTGCTTTTTGCACTAACTTACCTTACCCACCACATTTTTTCTATGCATGACTTATCACTGTGATGCATTTATACTAGACACATTGTAAAACATCAAATTGCACTAATCTCTACCTGTTTGCCATTTATATTTTTAAGTTGGGGTCACAGGGGGGCCACTAGAAATTCACCAGTCTACGTGGGACTTACTTGCACAACAGGAAAGCACTGATGGATCAACTGTAGGCAAAGAGCAGTTAGTACTCTACTAAAGCAGCAACAACATATTGATCTGTCTGGACTGGTGCTAGAAGCTACATCTCTAAAGGAGGACACAAGCTAGGTCCACCCACCGCGGTACGAGTGTTCTGGACAGCCTGCGGTACGAACTTACGGCGCTGGGTTCTGGACAGGTAACCCTCCTATCTGATATCCTGACAGACACAGCAGAAGGTGCACAAAAAGACACCCTTCACCCCCCCCCAAAAAAAATATGTCATTCCAAAGGTACAAAAAAACTAAAAGCGAAAACTCAGGTTCAGGCATGTTTTTAAACATTCTTTAGGCTGACGGCTAACATCTTCACGTGGCACCAAACCTAAATTAAATACGCTCAAAAAGACAACAGAATAATAGAGATGGGTTAAGATGTTCCGTTTCCATGAAGCAAACCCTGCAGTGGAGCCGACTTACCTGCGGGGAGTTAGTCTGGAATCGAGACTGCCGCTCTTCATAGTGATGGTGTCTGTGAACAACACATCTTTGGCAGGTGAAGCCAGCGCTTCACTGTGAGACAAAGATGGGTGTATCCTCTGCTGCTGAAGCCTCTTCAGCGTAGCGTAGCCCAGCGCGTCTCTCGGGCTGGTGTACATGAAGCTACAATCAGCCAGGCTTTTTATGGTGGTCACTGAGGGGGACTTGAGAGACTGAGCCCGGCGGGGGAGGGTGTGGGAGGAGCCGGGAGGTACCAGAGAGACAGTGGAGGACTTGGATGTGGACATGTGGTTAGTCTGTGACTGGGGGGTGAGGGATGAGAGTGTTTTGACAGTCTTGGCAGACACTACTGTGTTGAGGCTCACGCAGTCAGAGGAATCCGGTTCGGCCTCCGGATGCTCCGGGTTACCAACGGTTTCCCGAGAGGGACTGGAGCTCATGGAGCTGATGCCGCTCGTTGTGGTGTCCGTGTTAAAGCTCTGACTGCGGCTTTTAAACTGAGTACCTCCGCCACCCCCTCCTACATTGCCTCCGCTAGAAGAGCCGCCATCTCCTGCTAGACGCTCCCGGCTGCTCTGCTCTCTCTCCCGGCTATGTTGCTCTGCAGCCCCCTGGCCTCCGAGAGTACTAAGTCCGAGGCCTGAGCCTCCTCCCTTCGACAGCCTGCCATCCACCAAGTGCTCCTCTGAGCCCCCTCTTGTCCCAACAAATGATGTCTCCAGACTGACCGTTGGACTCTTTGGCATTCCTCGGCCATTAAAGATAGGGGTAAAGTCCCCCTGGTTTGGGCTGTAGACAGAGGGCTCTGTCACTGTCCTGTTCCGCCTCATACTCCCAGTCTTGAGCTCAGTGGGGGTTCGGGAGCCCGATGGTGTCTTGGGGTCACTGGTGGAGCGCAGTTTCTTGCTGGGGAGAGACAGGGAGTTCAGGAAGCGAGTGCGAACGAAGCGAGTAGAGGCCAGTATTGTAAAGGGGCTACGGTCTTTGACTGGTTTGGAGTGTAAGTATAAAGAAGTCTCATCCGACTGGTCCAGAACATCACACTTGTCATCATCCAGGATGTACATGTCTAAGAGAAATGAAATTAATTAAAAACGTCCAACTTCTAGCAATAATTACTGATTATTATAGAGATCTGTTAAAGAAACAAAACATAAATTTCAATCGTTTTGGAGAACATGGTGACAAAGCAAAGGCAATGTGCTACGTACTTGGTTGAGACTCGCTCTCGCTGTTGTGGCGGGAGCTGGTGGACTCCGAGTTTAGACTGAGCGTGCTCGGTACTGAAGAAAGTTCAGAGGTCAGCTGCGTGTCCACTTCGTCTGGAGTGACGGGCCACAGCGTCCTGCGACTGTGTCTGACTGCATCCCAACCGAACTGTTTTAGTACCTCACAGCCCTGCTTGGTCTTGGTGATCACACCCAGCACATACACACATGTCCTGTGGACACCAAGTGATAGTCAAAATACAAAATACTGCTCTATGAAATTTAAAAAAAAAAAACACACACAAAAAAAAAAACAGTCTGACGTTACATGTTCCATAGTAACGCTTTTAAATGTAACTGAATAAAAGACAAAGAAAGAAAAGCTCACCCTCGCACTGACAGCACCTCACAGTGCTGAGCCAATGCAAGGATATCAGGAATGACGTTCTCCTCCTGCAGGAGATTCAGACCCCAGTTTGAAGAGCCAATGTTGCCCTGAAAAAACAAAAAAACAAAACGAAAAACAACCACAATCAAGCCCATGTCTTTGTATTATCATTAAAGATTAACTTATGTGACACGGATTAATCTGCGTTACTGACTAGTGCCCAGAGAGCAGCTTTGAGCTGTTTGATGCCCTCCCAGGTGTCCAGCATCGGGGAGCGAATCGTGTAGCTAAGGTCAGGCACTACACTCTGGAAACAGATGGGGCAAAAATAAAAGACAAATGGCACTTTAGTCCTACAGAACAGCTGAATGATCATTTTTAGTTTAAAAAAAAAAAAAAAAAAAAAAAAGAGAAGAGAAGAGAAGAGAGAGACCTTACCTGAGCCTCTAATAAATGACAGCCTGTCTTATCGTGAACCAGCTGACCATACAAGTGCACAGGGAGATAGACGTTTGGTCTTTGTAACCTGGAGACATGGCCAAAGAAATCAGGCACAGTCAAAAACCCATTCACTGCTACAGCTCATCGAATGGCCCCAAATTTCACCCTTCTTACCTTTGGTTGCTGCGTCTGACGTAGTTGTCTCCATCGACAGGTTTGCGGTAAGTTGTTAGTGCTTCATTGAGCTGCTCCTCTATCTGGTCCACATACTTAAGATTATACTCCTGCAATGCACAGTCTACTTAATATTCAATTCAATTCAATTCAATTTTATTTATAGAATGCCAAATCACAACAACAGTTGCCTCAAAGGTGCTTTATACTGCAAGGTTAAGACCCTACAATACAAAGAAAACAGAAAAAACCCAACAATCATATGACCCACTATGAGCAAGCGCTTTGGTGACAGTGGGAAGGAAAAACTCCCATTTAACAGAAAGAAACTTCCAGCAGAACCAGGCTCAGAGACGGGCAGCAATCTGCCGTGACCGGTTGGGGTGAGGGGAGGAAACTCATTTGTATGTGTCCTTGTTATAGCCACATGATTTCAGAATATTTTAAATGAGATTTCATTAAGCTGTCTGCTGATATTTGAATAATACCTTTTGCCATTTATCCAGCTGTTTGCTGACATAGCCCCTCTCATTGAGGTAGGAGAAACCTTTAGGAATGGACAGGAACCTAAAAATGCAGGGGAAAAAAAGATGTAGAGTGTGTTCAAGAAGGACTATTTCAGAGTGACACACTGTTTTTGTAATGTTGTAGTGGTAAACACCTACCTGAGGAGCAGTAAGAGGCCTTTGTCTCCCAGGTGGGACACAGCTGGTTTCAGCTGGATTAGAGCGTGAAGGTTGGCCTGTAAAGCAGCAGAATGGGCACGAAACGAAACTGTCAGATAACACGATGGGCTTAATCTTATCTGCTTTTGCTATTTTATTATTTAATTGCTTTGCTGAGAACAATCTAAGCGGCATCATCACTCACCTTGTCTTCACACGCCTCATCCAGTATGTCCAGGGCCTCCATGGACACAGCCTTGTTGTGGTCGTGAAGCTGTGTGACCAGCAGCTCCATGCCCCAGCTACTGAAGAACTCCACGCCTGCACGCAGCAGCACGCGGAGGTGCTTGGTAGCATACAGCCTGCACGTCTGCACAGCGAGACAAGAAGTATTGTGTGATCAGGGGTAGTGCGAACATTTAATTGCCAAGAGGCCTACGACTTCTCAGAAGGTGTGGTGGGTGGAGGAAAATGAGGTGATCGGGTGTGTTTAGAAAAAGAAAAAAGGGCAAGTTTGGCAATAGATGATTCAGTTTATTTTATGCCTGCAAATGTGGCAGTGTGAAAAGAGGTTGCTGACCACTGTGCATGAAAAAAAAAAAAAAACTTCCCCATTACTACTAATTACAATATTAGTGTTTTAACAGCTTGCTTACATCAGTAGAAGCAGTGAGGATCTTGGAGAGGATCACTCTGGCCAGACCATCTCTGCTGTAGTCCAGTGTGGATACAGCGAGTTTCAGCACAGCATCCTGGTTCTTTACAGAGCACAGATTCAGCAGGCTGAAAATAGAGGGGAGAAAAAAAAGTGCAAATGTCACCTTGCAGGATGTTTTTAATCAAACAGCTCTGACACAATTTCACTCTGCAGGCCTGGAAAAGCTCAAAATAGATTAAAGACTTTTCTGCTCACTCACCACTGAAACAGGCCACATTTCTCTAGTAGTTTGACTCCCTGTGGGTGTGCCGAGAGCGTCCCCAGGAAGAGGAAGTAGTGTTGGCTGAGTGTAGTGAGCAGGCCATTACTCTGCAGACAGCGCTCGGGCTTCATTCCAGAGGACGAGGAGAGCCACGATACCATGTCCTTCACCAGGTCCTCCAGGTAACCCTGGCCATCCTGGTTGATGGCGGGGGAAAAAATAAAGCGTCAAAAACAAAGGTGGGTTCGTAAATGACCAAAAAGAAGAAATAAATTAGAGTACGAGCATCAGTGTAAACCTCTCTAACCTCATCGGAATCCATGAGGAACTCAACAAACTGACAGCCAACCACAGTGAGTTGTCTGGCCTTTAGGTGATCCAACGCAAGCCCTGCGTACAACTTACTACTGGGCTTATAAAAGTACAGCAGCCTCCGAACAAACCTGCATCAGACAAAAACAAATAGAAATGTAAAACAGGATGTGAGAAAAACACGCTGAACAAATTCAGTTTCTTGTAATGAGCTGTGGTTAAATAAAAAAGGCTTACTTGTGCATCTGTTCATCTTTGTTGTTCCTGAGGTTTACATTTGGCCACTGAGAAGACAAAAAAATACCCTTTTACACATGTAAAAACAAAACATCGAGTCTGTGGTGGTACATGAGAACAGCCTGACCTTGAGGATGGTGGCAATAAGCAACCAATTCCACTCCAAATTCTGCTTGTGGTTGAGAATCTGACTGTCTCGCAGATTCATCATCAGTGCTTCTTCTGTGTCCTGAGCACAGAAGCAGAAAAAACAGAAGCTGTAAATATGAAAGTAAAACTACTTTTTTTTATTTAAATGTTTAAACTTTTGGCTTAAATTGTTCAAATCAGGTTTGCAGCAAATAACAGCCTCCCTCTTTCTAGCTACACTAAACACACCACATACTTTGCAACAAACACACAGAAGCCAAAGCCAAGACCAACCGTAAGATGGAAAATACGTAAAAGATGTTGATCTTTACCTTAATGACATAGATGTCTTTGTGGACACGTGAATCTCTGCGGTTATGTGACGACACAGACTTGCGAATGATGTGGTCCAGATAAAGACTGTGCGGTTTCAAACCTTTCTTCTTCTTCTCATGGAAACGTTTCAGATTGTTGACGGCTGCACTTGCTCGCCTAGAGCGCATAGAGACAAAGATGGAGGATGTTTTAAAAGTGGTTTAACAACTAGTACGTATTCAAGTAAATCCTACAAGTTAGTCGGCGACCAGTTGGCGAGTAGTGGCTGGATGAAATTTTCAAAATGATCGAGTTGGTGTGACATGGAAGATGCCAACGTTATCACTGAAAATGCACAACTTTGAACGTTGAAGGCGAACAGATCCCTTTTCTTCCACATGAACTACAGGTGACCACGGCAATCTGCTTGCAACCAATGTAAATCCAAGGAAGCTTATTGTGCAGCACCCACTTTTCAACCTCCAGCAACCACTCGTCAACCGGTCGTGGACACGCTTTATTAGCGACTGATTGTTACCAGCGAGTCAATGACCAGTCTATAGCCCTGAAATCAGCACTACTGATAAGAACATCTTTATGAGAGAACACTGCAAAGAATGATGACTAAAGATTAGAGGAAATTATTTTGTTACAATAAAAAAAACAAGAGTGATTGCGTGTGTGGCAGTTTGTACTCACAGTCGTTTCTCTTGGGGGATGTCAAAGGAGGCTGCCATGTTGATGAGAGTGGGAAGGCAGTGCAAGTGGTGACTATGGGAATGAGGAAGGATGGTATTTGCCTGATCAAGAGAGAAATAAAACCTTGGTGAGTATAGCAAAAGAAGCCAAAGGAGTCAAAGAAACAAAGATATAGCTTAGAAACTTTTAGAAATGCACAAAATTATACTTTTTTTTTATTACCATGTGTAAAAGGTCTCCCAGAAGGATGGTGGCCCTGACAGCAAGCTGGTCATCGCTACTGGTCACAACTTCAACAAGGCCCTACAGTATCAAAAATAAAGGCACAAGGAAGGACATCAATATAAAAGCCACCCAAAAGCTGTTAATACAATACTGTGAAACACACACTCCTAGCCTGAGTAAATTAAACCTATTGTGCTTTTACTGTGTCAGCTCACCTCTAAAAGCCCGCTGGAAATGAAGGCAGAAAGAACAAATGCCAGGTAGTTGTCCATTAGGTCAGGCCTAATAAAGGGAGCAGATAAAAATCATTTTATGGCTTGTTTACACACTGAAGTGACAACAGTTCTGTCAATATATTTCATTTCTATCCTGTGCTTTCGTTTGTCACCTAGAGCGGGCCCGATGGGGTAGGATAACTTTGGCCTCGGCAGCAACAAACCCGTCAGACAGTCTCCAGGTGTCCTGGAACCTGGCGGGGTCTGAAGGAGAACAGAGCAAACAGACCAGTCTGTCAGTGTGTGTAAAACATGGACCTACTAGGGGTCTAAAAGAAATTTTGTTCTACATTTAACCAAAGGCTGTACTGAGATAACATATGAAATGCTGAAACAAAGATTTTTTTTTAATCTTAAGCAGGACAAAATGCTAATTTTTGAAATTGATTGCATTAACACATTTCAAAAAAGTGGAGCTGGAACATTTTTCACACTATGTCAGAGAACAAAAGCACAAACGTGTCGTAGTTTCCTGGTGATTTAGAATTTAAGCTAACTTTTTTTTAGTTCAAAACACACCAAATGTAGTCAGTGGGTCACTAAATGCATTTTATTATGTAGACATGCAGACTGTGCTTCGGTGCTGTCCTGCTAAATGAAAGCGTTTTCCTTCAAATGGACTTTATGATCATGTTGCTCCAAAAATTTCTACCTTGTGTATCATTAAGCATTATTTGGGCCTTCACAGATTTGCCCAGTTATCCATGTAATGTGCACTAATTAATCTCCAAACCCCAGCAGATCCTGGTAATAAACAAGATGGCCCCTCTTTACACTACAGAATGAAGCAGATGAGACCACTGGGCAGCTTTCTCCCTCCTAAATGAGCTCTGGTTGGCTCAGGAAGGACAGCTGGATTTTTGGATGGTCTAATTTGTATCTGTGGATCCAACTATGAACTGTGTCCACAGATAAAAATATTCAGAAGTGTTCCTAAACTAGAAGTCCCCATCCCCTGGGACACGAACAGGTCCCGGTCCGTGAGTCATCTGGCACCAGGCCACAAGAGTTGAGGTTCGGGTGTGAAATGTATGGTTTTCAGGGTTTTTATCGTTAACTCTGTTTCCGTGTTGTAGTTCTGTTTCTTATTTTGAAAGAAATATTTGCGTGTTACCATAGTGACCAGAGAGCATTAAGGGGCAGAGAGGAGGATGTTACTTTCATTGTTGTTGGCGCATTTCAGGAGGACGCAGCTAATAAAGTTGCACAATAACACAGTGAATTTGCGTTTATTATTATTATATTTACAAAACACCACAGCTTTTGTCTTGGTCGTATCATTTTATTTTGTTGTATTTATCCGCGACACCTTAAAGGCCGGTCCGTGAAAATATTGTCTGACATTAAACCGGTCCGTGGCGCAAAAAAGGTTGAGGACCGATGCTCTAAACCCAACAAAAACCTGTTTTTGATGCAGTGTCACACAAGGGCCCGAAGACCACGGTCATTTAGTGTTGGTTTTCTGACGCTGTCTCGTTTCCCATTTTCTCCAAATCTTTAATGATATTTTGTGCGATAGATGACTAAGTCGCATTGTTTTCTGCTTTTCTTTTTCCAAATTACACATTTAGTGTTAACTGTTTAAAGAAAAAATGTTCACACTCAGTGGGCAAACCGAGTAAAAGTGCTGAGCCCCTCTCATCTTTACTCATGAACAACTCAACCTTTCTGGGAATGTCTTTTCACACCCCGTCGTGTTACTTATTAACCTAACAAGCAGTCAGATCTTCAACCAGGTGTTTTTTTTCCTTCTTATATTACATAACTGTTCCAATCTCATGCTTCCCCTCTTAACTTTAGTGAAATGTGCTATTTACATCAAATACTTAATATAACAGTTCCACTGCTTGTTTTTATATGGGGATTAAATTATTTGAAAATTAGATATTTTTTACTTACCAACACTTAGAAGGGCTTCAGTGAAGTCTTGCGTTACAATGGGCACAGGAAGCCTGAATATCTCATATAACACTTCCAACAAGCCTTTCTGCAAAATTGGTTAAAAATAATTATATAGATATGGCAAAAGCGGCATTGTTAAGTAGCGGAAAAGAACAGTTAGAACTAATGTTAATGCTGTGTAAAACAGTGATTTGCAAGCTTGAGAGAACCCAATGGTTTGATAAGATAGCATGGCAAAAACACTCTGTGCTTTAAGCCTCTGAAGCCAAGCAGACTTAACATTAGTAAAAAGGCTGTTTCATACAGGAAATTTTGGTTGATTTTTAATTTCTAACGCAACTCCATCTAACCGCTGCACAATAAAAACAATCGCTTGATTGGAATCTTCACAGGCAAGAATCAGAAAAATCTGTGTTTTTGAATATCAAACTTCCTTAAGGGCCAAACATTTTTTTACTCACCCTAACTTCCATATTTGGTATGCAAAGTAAGCCAATTAAAGACTGGATTCCAGAATTTCCAGCCTTGCATAGGTTGATAATTCCTGAGACAAAAAAAGAGAGAGAGAATAGGAGATATTTAACAGTGGGTATTCCTAACAAGTATGTACAGTAAGAATAATATTAAAGCCCTTACCGGACCAGGAGCGGAAAGCAGCCACTATAGCCATTCGGCTGGACAAAAAACGGGCTTCTCTGTCTTCCCTGTGAACAAGAAAAACACACGTTAAAGAGTGGACATCATGTTCTGTGCACACAACATCGTTATGATCTTTCAGCCGGTGGTTGTTCAGACTACACAACACAAACAAAACATAAAAGATCTTTTATAAAAATCTGACTTCACATCCTCTGGCAAGCCGCTGCAGAGTCAAGCCACCCTGACAACAAGGGTCGCCTAACAAAAACACTACACAAACCCTCCTCTCTCTCGCTCTCTCTCTCTATGCACAGTTCAACCACAGGCTCTTCATACCACCTAAACACACACACACACACTCACTTGAGTTGCCCCTCAGCCGTGTCTGCGTTGTGACGGTAGTGAAAATCAGTGAAAGGCGCGAGGATTTGCTGGAGAACAGAGAACAAAAACAGAGAAAATTGATGCATACAAAACAACAGTAAAGCGAGCTTCAAATTACATCTCTATTTACTACTGTCAGGAAAAATCTTGCAGTAATAATTAACCTGCTGCACATGTTATATAACATCTGTGTGCCTGCAGTGATGAGCTGCTACTGTCCCAAGTGTTTACAGACAATGAGGCTTTGGAGAAATGCTGTAACTGATTACTGTAAGCTCCATGGGAAAGAGACGGGCACCTACAGCTCTGCTAATCCTGACTGGAATGGCTCCCAGCACAGTGGCTCATTTTTAAACAGAAGCTTCTTCTCAATTCATAAACTATGTGTGTGTGTGTGTGTGTGTGTGTGCACAGACCTCCAACTCGACGTCAACACGCACATACTGGCGGGTGCGTGGGTGGTTGAGTAAGTGGAGGATAGTGGTGATAAGTGCTTCGTTGATGCGACTTAGTTGACAGTCTATCACACTCTTAAGGATGGTGCTGAGGCCTCCCCGTTTGGCCACCACCTCTGGGTTCTTCAGGGCTACACAGGCAATGGCGATAATAATAATATTAATAATAATGTCAAACAACAATAGTTCTCCACAAGTTTTTCTGTTCACCCAAAGAGCACCATGCATAGCAACCGCACCGGCCTGCATCTTTAAACACCAGGCACTTTACCTAGCTCGCAAACGATGGCGATGGCGGCGCGCACCATGCGGTCTCTCTCCTGCAGGCCGTCGGTCCCCACAGCAATTAAAGAGTTTGCAATAGACGTGGGGAAGAGCATTGCGTTGACAGTGATGATCTACAGAGGGAGGAAGAGGACGGGAACATGAGTCATCAAAACAAGTCACGACAAAGAGAGGCAAAAAATAACTTCACTGTTTTGCTTTTTTTATGGCTGCTTTTTGGAGAACTCCAGAAAAAGAAGATCAACTTTTGAAATGCCAAAACAGGATCTGACTATTCTGAAGGTCACATATTTAGTGCTTGTAAAACTGGTAGTTCCTTCAAGAAATTAAAGCTGAAACCACAGCACTATGACTCTAAGCGCTGTGTGAAGATTTACAGTAAACTACTAAACTATAAATAACCCCGCCTGCAGACACATGCAAACCATCCCCACTGACACTCCTGCTAACCCCGGGAGCTTTCTGGTGGCATTTCGCTGGCACAGGAGTGAGCAGTGAGGGCAAATTCCTCGAGTGACATGAGAGCGACTCTGCAAATGGTCAGAAGGAACAAAGATCACCAAAACACACGCCTTGTTTTTACCTTTCGGACAAGTCGTAGAGCCTGAGTCCTCTCACCCTCATTACTCTGCTGGATGTCAATGCATCTGAAAAAATCCACAATCATAACAATCAGTCATGTACCATGGTTGGGCCGAAGAAGAAGACTGGCTGAAGCATGGTACTACAAACACCCTAACAACTTAACTAAAAAAACCCAAACATTTAGTAAGATAACAACTGTTACACCTGACTGGGTGGTTCAAAGCAGGAGCTCACCTGGCTATCAAGTAATCCACCTGTAGTCTGAGGACCTTCTGCAGTACGCTGGTATCTCTGATGAGGTAGCGAAGCGCCCGCAACCCCGCAGCACGCACTTCTTTAGCTTCATTAAGGAGAGCTAGTCGCAGACTAGAGATTAAAAACAAACAATAAAGTGACTAAAACTAGAGCACGGACAACCTGACACAAGATATGACTATTTCCTTCATTACTTCATTGACTGGTACTTTTCAATCGCACATTCACGTCATCATTATTCCAAATCCAGAACAGCTTAACAGCCAGAGTAAATAAAAAGCGCACATTAAATAGGACACACTTACACTATTATCGGTAGCTGAGATTACTTACCAAATGATGATTTCTTCATATGTAAACCCAAAATTTTCCTCACGGTGGCCAATGCTGCACAGCAGCTATAAAACAGAAACATAAAAATGGTTTCAATATGGCCATGACTCCATTAGCATGGTTTTAGTGAAGGACGAGAGTAAATCGAGCCCAGTCAGGTACATGTTGATTTAATGGATAACTGTGAATGAAAAAAACGTGTTCAACTCATTTAGAGGCTCTAAGTAGGAAACCCATAGAGGCAAAACACTTGCCACTATTTGTCGCTTAAGCACATGCTTGTATGATAGTACGTCAAAACACAAAGGACATAAAATAGAGTCTTCAATAGTCGGACTAACTCTGTTGTATTGTTCTCTCATAGCCTAGATATGTGCTCCTATTTTCTCTATCCTATCAGGTCTGGCAGTCAGTGTGACCCTGTTTCCAGCATGAATGTCTACCTTTAGCAATTCCCTAAAGGCAGGTAAGGCTGTGCAGTATGTCGTAAAAAAAATCACATCTCAATATGCATATAAAAGGAGTACTCATCAAATACACTTTTTCTTAAATTTATTTATTGATCTGAGAGACCAGAGGAGGAGGCCAGAATGAGCCCGGGAAAGACTCCAAAGCGGCCCACTGGACAGCTTTGGGAAATGTGATGAAGCGCACAGACTTATGACCCTTTTAACTGTATTTTCATAACTTTTACAGCTTTCCTACTGATAAAAGACCCCTCACCACTGCTATTGATAATACAGCTAAGTAATTAAGTAACGTATAAACAATTAAATGAAAAAAGTTCCTGTTTTTTCCACTATGTACTATAACATGTTTCCATACTAGATAGGAAAAAAGGACAATGAAAAATTCACATGTTATAAAACGACGGTCTGGGCAATGAACTACTACTACTACTTTTTCTGTAATTTTACAAATTTATCACGTAGGCTCAAAGTAGGATGTATGTAGCCCACAATTCAAAATGACTTTACACGTATGATTTTGAGGATGAGAGACAATATAAATCTGTGGTAAACACAGTGAAATAATAAAATAAAGAGTTGCAGTACTTGTAACTATTAAATCAAAGAGAGAGAGGGAGACAGAGAAATTTTAAAAAATGTAGCAAAACAAACAAAAAAATAGATCGATCACTTCTCCCTTTTACTGCAGAAAAATGGCCTTGTGGGCCCTTTATGTGGGAAGTGAATGAATCTGCTGTCACTGTGTAAGAGGTAACATTGCCAGAACAAAGCCACAGCAATTGCGAAGTATAAGCCAGAAGGGTATTCAAATGACTGAAATCAGCTATAAAGTGTCAGCCCCATGTTTCTATGTAATCATTATCCAAATCTTATGTGGAGTGTTTACATCTCCCTAATAACTGTAGAGCTGCACACAACAATTAGTGAGAGTGTGAACTCTAATCAATATTTTACATATTTAATGTTCCAAATATGGTCTTATATGTTCTGTAACATCGTTCTTAGAGGTACACTGAGGCTCCTTCACACAACAAGTCAATGCTCCTCCATCACAGTTGTCTATTCTGCCATGTGTCTCCTAATGAAAGTGAACCACTGTAGTACTTTTGGTTTAAACTGTTCCTCAAAGTTGAGCATAAATTTCCTAAAGCACAGCAGAGCATGAGGCAAGACGGAGCAGGGTGGAATGGGTGATGAGAGGCAAGAAGGAGTACAGGGTTGTTTTAAAACAGCTGTGATGTCAGAGCCCAAACAGGCAAATGAGAGGAGAGGAGAGGAGAGGAGATGGGGACAGGGTGCACGTGATGCTCTCCGGGGGGGTGGGGGATTAGCTAACCCTCACTGTCCTGGAACCCTTATAAGGAATCGGAGTCATGGTGCTCTAATGGGACACACACACATCATGGCTATAACCCTCCAGTCAGTTGTAAACAAGAGAGTTAGGTGTACAGATTACAGGCACACAAACCCATGCTCTCACTCAGCCTCGAGCCTGCTCCAGTGCCAACTGCACAGTTGTAGGAGGGCCAGTACTCACTTGCCACACAGCTACCAACAATTGTTTACAATATGCTTATGACCGGCAGTCAGAAGTGGTCTGAGGCAGTGTGGTGAAAGAGGAAATCAGGATATAGCTATGATCAGGATTAAACTCTCCTGTAAACATGTGCATGGACAACTGCAGATACCACAAACCAGTAGTGTTCTGATAATACTGGTTTTTAGTTAGCTTCCTTAAAATACTGCACATCACTGTCTTTGCACACAGACACAGACAGACCTGTCACAACAAAGTGAAGAGCAGACAAATACCTGCACTCAGATGACAAACTTTATACCAATTCGACCCCAGCGTAGTTGCAGACGGAGAGAGTGAAACTGTGGTAAATTAGACAGTTGTGCACATGGCTTTGATTTTTTTTTTTTCCCCACCTGAGGTGACAGTCAGCAAAGCCAGTGTGCTCAAGGCACAAGAAAGTGCTAGTTTTCTATCTCACACTCATCTCGCAATCATTAACTCATTTTCTCCACCCCTGTTATTCCTGTTCAAAATAACAGGAAGGAGAGTACTCCAGCATGTTTTGGGCTGACAGGAGAAAAACACCCTCGAGAGGTCACTAGTCCTGACCAACAGGGCTGACCTGAAGGATGAGCGATAACACTAAAACAGATTTTTTTTAATGAGCAAAAAACTTACATTTCATACTCTTTTTTTTATTGCAGTCATTCTACAATCAACTGAAGAAGACACTTAGATGAGTGACGAAACGCTTCTCCCACTGAAAACACTACGTCCAGATGAACAGATTAAACTTTTGGGGATATTATAGCTATTATTCATCTCTGCATCAGTAACATTTACTGCTGTTAAGTGAATCAGAGCAGTTATACTGCATGGTCAAAAGAATTTAAAACCTGCATATGCTCACATGTGTTACAATCCATGTTAGGATATTTGTGTTTTAAGCCTTGCTGAACTGAAAATCCTCCTAAATACTCTTTTTTTTATCATCCACATTAAAAGCAAGAAGAGAAAAATATGACTAAAGTAATCTTTTCTTCTTCTTTTTTTAACAAATCAAAGTCTCGGGTCCATACAAACAATAACCAGACACTATTAATCTCAGATTTCAAAGTCTGAGCGCTGCTCCAGATGCACATTAGACTGAAGTGCTCTCCTATCCCTCGAGCTCCTGTTATATTCACTGTCAGCATCACAGTGACAGGCACAACTAGGCCTGCTGGCATCAACACCCAAGAGGAAAAGATCAAGGAGAGGTCAGTGGTGACACTACAGAGGAGGAGCAGCTAATCAATCTTGTGAGATATCTGAACCCAGTGAACCCTCTCAAAAAGCTGCATGTCTCACAACATTTCAGCGAGGCAAAACTGTCTTTAAATGAGGCAAAAATTATCAGAGCTTGACAGCGTTACCTTTATGAAGTTGTTCAGGTGGCCCAGTTTTCGCATGTTACTGACTCCGTGCGGTTTGGCCACATTTTGAAGGATTTCACGGAAGTTTTCTGACGGTTCTAAAGGAGAATGAAAAGGAAATACAATGTAACTAAGGGAGGCGTTAAGCCATATTGCCATAATAATATCAGTCAATGAACCGTAATAGATATCCTGCAGGAAGGAAGTTGGTTTAGCTGGAACTAATGTAGAGTGTACAATCAAAACAAAGGCTAGACACTAAAATAGCCAGACCTGAGCGGGAAGTGTTTTTGTTTTCAGTTCCTTTCAACTATCCTACGTTAAATATTTTGACAAACGGGAACCGCATTTTAAAACAGAATCGTCTGAGCGTGGTCGACGCCTAAACGCCCGCTTTGCGTGGGATGACTTCCAGATATTGCCCTGCAAGACAAATGTAAACATCGCACAAACTGGGAAAACACCAGCTTAATGAGCTGCGCAGATCACTTTCTCCTCAACAACAAAGCGCAGCAGATGATAAGCCTGATTATGCTGCAGCTTGTCAAAAAGTAACAGCTATCAGTATTAGTCATCAGTCTCACTGCTCCAAACACTGCACTTAATCCATCGCTCAAAAGTGGAAATGAGAAAAATGCCAGCCCAAAGGGTTACTTTGGTAACAAGCATTTGTAAACATCACGAGCCAATCTTACAGTAAGTTATGAATACATCACATTTTAATTGATGCCACAGTGATTACATGAACTTAGTATGCACATTTGTTATTTCATAACTTTAAACCTCTGGGAACTGACATACTTTATTTTCCCCAGTTTTGGTATTATCAGGAAGAACATGTAAATAGTGCAAATCGCACTGAAGCAGCTGATAGGTTAAGTGTATAGACTCTCCTGTGGTGAAGATTTTAATGTTGTCAGTCACACATATTTCAGGTGAGCATGTCTCTAGTTGAGACGATTGTAATGAATCTAGCAGGGATCTGGGCCTCCAGGACTCAGACACCGCTGCTCCGTGTAAACAAACTGCTATGCAGTGTTGATGCTGGAGGAGTAAATCTGACAAGTTGTGCAGCTGTGTTATCAGTGCTCCTCTGGAAGAACCACCGTGTGTTGCCTCAATGCTTCTCGGCGCACAGCTTTCAGACTCAATTCCCCCAGCCAGTTAGCGATGACAAATGCATGACTGCAACTCTTATGGCTACTTGGCTAAATAACAGGCTATCGTGCCCACTCACGCCGATCAAAATAACAGAGCGTCTTCATGGCTGGTTAGCTGGGGCAGCTAGCTAACGCTAACTCAGCTAGTTAAGTTAGCTCGTTGCCGCCTGTTGTTATGACATCGATAGCGACGTTTTTAGACCAAACAGTGAGGGAAAATGGCGAAATAACAACAGCAGTGACGGGTCAAGCGCGTACACTGTCTAGACTTTCACCACGCGGGGCTAGCGTTTGCAGAAATCGCCCTCATCCATTTTGAACAATAATCGCTTTCAGGGTGATGTGATGAAGCCTCTGCTTACCTCTGCTCAGATCCAGCGGTACGTTCTCCTCCCCGCTGTCATTCCGACCTGTCAAAAACACACACCACGGACACGCCGAGACATTACTCCAAGGTCATCGCGTGCGTGACAAAATCATATTTTGCAATATCCTGCTTTTACAGCAGCCGCTGAACCGAGGTTTTTGTGCTTACCTCGCATCCGAAGACTCCGGATAGGACGGCCGCGGAAGCTGGCCGCCATGTTTCCAGGAACATACACAACACCGGAAACTTCGCGGGTTATCGCGAGACAGCAGACGACAGAAGGACCGCAACAGATCCTCAGCAGACCTAAGATCAGCTGGATCCTCCTTAATATCCCTCTAATCTTACCAGTGATAAAAGCATAACTCTGATCTGGCGACTGTGTTAGGGTTAGCAAAGGGGGATCTCAACGCCATATAATTTCTATCACAAATATTATCATTTCAGGTAAAGTTAATTTTTGACTTGCCTTATCCATTCATTTTTTATTGTTTAAGTATATTCTTCCTCTTCTTTTCCCTATTATTATTATTATTATTATTATTATTATTATTATTATTATTATTATTATGTCTACATTTAACATTGGTTTTGATTGAAAAAAAAACTTTCAATAATTCATGTCTATGAGTGGCTCCAGCTCGACCTTTCACATTTCATAGTTATAACTGATTACTTCGCTATTTTTCACACGTAAAATCTGTCAATAAACATTTAAAGTAGTTTATTCTGGTTTTTAAATATAATTTAATGATCTAATGTGCAAGTTATTATTATGCAGTTATTATTATTCATAAATTTTTTGTATATATCAAAAGTAAGTAATATCAAAAGTAAAATATCATATTGCAGCACAACTTCTTGTTAGTTAGTTTTTCCGCCGTTTTACTAAAGGCAAAACAGGTGTGAGAAAAGAATAATAATAACAATGAATGACTACAATGTTCAGCTTTTCAGGTCTTAATATCTGCAATAACCGTCTTGCACACTTGGTGTCACCCATACATAACAATGAACACTTTGTCAATCTGGGAGTGGACCGAAATGTGGCTTCACCATTTGAAATAAATAGACACTCTCTGAGTACAGGCGTATTTTGTCTGTTTGCAAATTAATTTCAACTAACAATTGAATGCATGAAAGAAGGTGACTTTTTCTCTTACTCTCTAAAAGCAATGACTCTACACACACATTCTGAGCTCTACTCAATTTAATGGCCCAATCTGAAACATCCAAAGGACAGAAGTATTGTATAACCTATCTATCTATCTATCTATCTATCTATCTATCTATCTATCTATCTATCTATCTATCTATCTATCTATCTATCTATCTATCTATCTATCTATAATTAGTGAGCTAATCAGAAAAAAAAGTTAACGGTATGGCAGTAGCTTATAGCAGGCCTATTATATTTACATTAACATCAATAACATTAATGTATTCCTATTTTAAAATTAATATGAATACATTTTTATTAACAAACAGCCTAAAGGAAATAGAAACAGCTGATTAAGTCACTGAAAATAGAGAAAGTGTAAAGTCACATGAGAAAGAGATATGATAGGCAACTTTATAATTTACTTTTGCTCTGAGCGCATCAGCTAGTGAACTGGAATCATCATAGATACAAAGTTATACAGTAGGCGATGGCTCTGTGATTCTTTCTCTTCTTTTAAATCCTCATGGGTTGTAATGAGAGATTTTATATTAATCTTCCCCATAATCTATGAGCTTACTGAGTGTATTAGGTAGATCATTCTGCTAGTGTACATGATTGGCAAATCAGGGATTTAAAATGTGTCAATAGTCACTCGCTCAAAAAAATAAAAAATCTTCAGCCATAAACTATTTAGTTGTTTTGACTCACTGGGGCAATGGCAGCTGCTGTCTCCACTGGATGATAACAGAGACTGGGAAACCAATCTCTGCCGGTTGATTACAATGTAAACAAAATGTGCTGCATAGTTCACCAAGTTCGTAGTTTAATGCAACCAAAGATTATGGTTACAAGGGAACACAGATCTGGAAAATAGATTGAAAGCTATTCACCCCCTGACATTAAATGAACTGCAAAGAAGATTCAGATGCTTACTATTACTGCATCTATCAGTTTGGTCATTTAAAGAAGTTCAGTTCCTTGAACTTAAAACAATGTTTTGGATTACTGACTACCTGACAGAGAGACTGCAGTGCCTGGGACTGGATGGACCTCTGTCTGATTAGGTGATGTGCAGCACTGGAGCATCACAGAGGACTGTGCGGTCTCCATTGAGTTGTACAGATTTTCAGTCCAACTTCAGGTCATAGCACCTATAGAAATGCTGATTATTCTGCACTGCTTTGACAGGAGAAGCACTACAGAGCTGTCTCGTCAGAGCAATCTGAATATGCTTTATTTTGAAAGTCTGATCCCTACACTAAACCCCAAAATAGATTCCTTTTGAAATTTATTATATTGGATCTGCTGGAGCTCTGATTTTCCTCCCTACTGTGATCTAATGCCCTCCTGATGATAGAACGCAATCCGGGACATTGAGCTGAAAACCCCAGTCAGGAGAGCCAGCATAAACTATTTGCCAATGTTAATGTTTGAAGATGAGAACTACAAACAAATTGCATCCAGCATCTGTTAAAACAGCAAGGATTCATAGTGAAAGAGTCTGGGTGCTGAAGTGGCCTGGCTGCATTCCAAACCTTCCACTAGCTGAAAACATTTGGCGCAACATGAAATCAAAAATACAACAATGAACACCCTGGACTGCTGAACTGCTCAAATCCCCTATCAAACATCAATGGTAAACCATTCCTCACCCAAAAGTCCATCAATGGGTCTCCTCACTTCCCAGATGGTTATGGGCTGTGGTTAAGAGAACAAAGGATGCTACGCAGTGGTTATAAGATGTTTTGGTGCCATCAAATTCAAAATAAAACTTTCCCCCCCTTAAAATGTTACAATGTCTTAATTGAAACATTCGATTATGTTCCATTATGAATAAATTGTGTCCCAACTTTTTTGGGGTTGTTAAGTAGACTAAAATATTAAAAGTCTATGCAACCCCATTACATAGTAATACATACTTTAAGTATAATTCCATACAGTTTTATTATATTTTTTTATTGAGACAAACACACAAATATGGCTTCCTGCTTAAACATAAGGATTGTTTTAAGTTAGTGTGGCAGCAGATACGAGAGCGTCAATATCCTGAATTGCTTTGGATGTCCTTTGAAGAGCTTCAGCAACATAGTTGTCATTTAATGGCTCACAAGTGACGTCTGCAGGTCTTTCCTCCTCATCTGCATGTGCTTTTCCACTTCTCAGCACGTGACTGTTCTCCAGCAGAACTGGGCAAAGGATGTTAAAGAGCACACAGAGAAACCCTCAATACAGACATCAATGTTCATGTCAGCATCCCGTTGTATCTTGATCTTAGCACTGAAGGATACAGGTGAATCGCTTTATCTTCTCAAGCTCTGCAGCAACGAGCTCTGATCTAAAATGAACAGGAGGTCAAATGAACAGTACACACAAACTGTTAACACCTTTAATTTTATAACAAAATATCAACAGAGTGACCAGAAAAACACAACTTACAAACTGCCTGCTTCCTCTGTCACACTCATGCGTTGCTCAGCAGGCACAGAAATGGACACCATTTCTTCAAACGCTGCTGGTTTACAAAAATATCCATCCTGCAAACAGAAAGAGATTCAGTAACTGGCAGTGCACAAGCTTAAATGGTGTAAGCGTAGGTATCCACAGGTGTAACAGGAGGTACTACTACTTCGAGCTCTTGCAAGCAGCTGGGTAAGGCTGGACACTTCAATGACTTCAAGGCCTGGTTGTAGCAAGCCAGGATCCTGTAAAACAGTTATGCGATGGGTGAAGACCGGAAAAAATTAAAAGTCCTTTAACTCACCAGACTGCGATGAAGAGGGGGCAGCTTACCTGCTTGCACGACTCACAATAGAGCAAACAGAGTAGGCCTGTCCAAGCACATCAGGTGGAAGGTTGTTTAAATGGTAGGTTACCTCTTTGACCTGTGGTAAAGATGGGCTAAATTTGTAAGATGTTTTTTAAATGTATTGGTTAATCTCTTATTATAAAATTTAAAGTTTACCCGCCCTGACTGGAGTTCAGTTTTGTGATGCGTAAAATAAGAGTTAAGGTTGCGGTTAGAGCGGATGACTGATCCATCCCCTGGGGAAACCTCAACAGCTGAGACAGATCCACTCAGTATCCTACACAGCAGACATGAAGGTAAACACACTATTCTGGTGTAGATTTATGGACCATCTCCCACACTCTATACTGTACAACAATGATTTTTTTATCATGAGTATGAAAATTGAAGATATCAGAGAACCTTTGGTGTTAGACTGAATCAACAGGAAGGATGCTTCTGCTCTGATTTATTGTTTTGCTTTCAGGCAACTGATGAGGCACAGAAGACTTGAAAAATGACAGCTATAAGTTGTCAGGACTATTTTTAATAAATAAATACATTCAAGCACTTTTCTGGTATTTTCAAAGTGAATCTTCAAGCCTTTAATAATAATAATAATAATAATAATAATAATGGATTGCATTTATATAGCGCTTTTTGGGGACCCTCAAAGCGCTGTACAATTCCACTATTCGTTCACTCTCACATTCATACACTGGTGAAGGCAAGCTACAGTTGTAGCCACAGCTGCCCTGGGGCAGACTGACAGAGGTGAGGCTGCCATATTGTGCCATCGGCCCCTCTGGCCAACACCAGTAGGCGGTAGGTGAAGTGTCTTGCCCAAAGACACAACGACCAAGACTGATAAGACGAACACCCAACTCTTGAGCCACGATCGCCCACAGCACCTTAAAGTTGTGAAATAAATAATAAATGTTCGTCACTCTCCTGGAAGAGATTGCAAAAACAAGATACCACTCAAAAAAAAGAAAAAAGAAAAACTAAAGAGAGCTCTTATCTTGGATTTTTTTGACCTGTTGCCCTCAAGTCGACATTTTGATTAACAAATTACCTCTCCTTCACTTCAGATTTGGTGCTAAATGCTTAAAAGCCTACTATACCAAACCTACTATAGTACAGAAGATGTTTTGGTATTATCTAGGTAACATCACATTAGGGCTGGGCCATATCGTACCGTTCACGGTAATACCGGTATAATGTTGGGCAACGATAAGAAAATGAAATATCGCGATAGAATATGGGTAAAACGCGCATGCGCAGTGCCTTTGTTTTCATACGCACATGGCAGAAAAAGCATGGCGGCAACGGAGAATAAGAAGGGCGAAAGCGGATCGTTGAATGAAACAGATGAACCAGAATTGGCTGCTGCAACTTCAGTGGTGTGGAACTGGTTAAGCTTTCATCCCTCAGATACACAATAAAGCACTATTTTTGGTAGAGCATGCTAGCGGGCCGTCGTTATTACCGTGTTTTTTTTGGAAAATACGGCACACTTGAAATCAATCCTTTGATTTTTCTAAAAATCAACAGTGTCCCTTATCATCCCGTGTGCCTTATGTATGAATTCTGGTTGTGTTTACTGACCTTGAAATGATTTTATGTGGTACACAGCGCTCGAAAATCTGTCAAATATTTCACTTTGCTAAGCTACAAACCTGCACCGCTTGATGGATTGTCGGAGCATTACCGCTACCGTAGGCAGGAGCCTCACGGGGTGATAAGTACTGTGCTTCAACATAATATTACGGTATTGAGTGTATAACCTCTTTTTAAGTTTTGTGGATATTACACATGGTTATGCTGAGGATATGTCAACCAATTTCCACTGGAAATGCCTTTTGGTTAAACTGTCAGCAAGGAATTTGCATTTCGACTGTTAAATTTATATATAACAACTGTGCTTTGCCTGCACCAGTGTGTGAGCGTGAATGAATAGTGGAATTGTAAAGCGCTTTGGGTGCCTAGAAAAGCGCTATATAAATACAATCCATTGTTAGTGTCAGTTATATCGTAATCGCAAATTTTCAAATGTATATCTTGATAAATATTTTTGATCATATCGCCCTGCTCTACATCACATGATATGAAAAGTGATGTCAAAGTGATCTATTTATACCATTGGAGCCTCACACACTCAGCTGTAGACCAGACGCTAGTTAGGTTTGCGAGGATTAGTGCTCAGGCCTCAGAGCAAAGATTCTGAGCTAACAACATAAATATTAGTGACATTAGAATGGCCCATAAGCTGTCAAACACAATAACAACAGAGTTTCTCTCTGGTTAATCCAGTCTAACATCAACCATCATTCAGAGCTTTTTTTTTTAACAGTGGCCTTAAGAGATCAAACACATTGCCACTTAAGAAAACACCAATGAAAATAAACATTCTACAAAAGTTAAGTTAGTTAGTTAAGTCTTCTTAACTTGCAGTGCGTTTGACCTTTCAGGGCCACCGTAATTTATGCCCTGAAGACCTGCACAGTTACCTGTAAGTGACTCCCTGACACCACACTACCTTTACCATCTCAGTCGGAAGGTCTGTGTGTTCTTCTTTGGCCAGGGGATCTTTAACCTTCCACCTTAAATACACAAGTACGGAAGCTTAAATCAGCCACTGAACAATATTGAAATGGTTTACAAAATGCTTGTTTTTAAATCTACAAACCTGTGCCGATGAGGCGTTGGACACGTGAGAGGCAGCGCCTGAGGAACACGGGACCTTCTGTCTTCACAGGATATGTCCAATTTGTTTATTGTCTTGTCTGATTGGTTCGAACTGCTAGCTCCTCTATCCGCTACATCTTTAGCTTTAGAGAAACGAGCTCCCCAGTGATGGCGAGCCACGGAAAGAGGGTAGGCCCATTTGGGAGCAACTGCACAGCATGAATGATGCTGGACCACTGTGGTGGACTGGTACACCTGTTCAGGCTGGAAAGAGAAGAAAAATCAATCATCCTATCAGACTTTAGATACATTGGCATTATTATTATTAGAAGGAAGTACTACCTTTTGGTGCCCATCGCTGATCATCTGAGGAGAACAAGACCTCGGTCTGGTCAGCATTGTCCTCATGTTTCTTCTTCCGTGCCGGACCACTTCGGTGTGATCACTGGTATTATCGGGTATTGGACTGCTCGCTTGCTCTTGTCTGCCGTAGCTATCATCTCTGCTCACTTGCTGCACACTGCGGTGCTGATTACGAGCAGAACTGAGGCTGCACATGAACTCCACTGTGAATTCTTCACCGGAGGATGACAGCACCAACACTGCATGTCCCTCCTCTGACCTGACGATGGTCTCGCCTCCAAGTCCGAATTCAGCCAGAGAGGCTGACACCTCTGGCCAATGTACAGCTGAATCAATGCTGAAAAAAGGCTGTATGAGGAAGTGCAGAACATACAAAGAGAGAGTAATTACACTGCCCATAGTCTAAGGGAGTAACACAGTGACTAGCAACCAGTTCTTTATACCTTTTTGTTCTCAGCAGAGATAAGTTCATGTGGCAGATATGGTTGACGGGCATACTTATTTCTAAATGCCAGTGCAGCCAACATCAGCTTCTGTAATAAAAACAAGTGACGTAATCACGTTGAAGAAAGTCAGATGAAGGCAACACGAGAGGCACAAAAGCAATACAGTTGTTTTTATAGAAAACCTCATACGTAGTGCCGATACCTTGTATGTGCTGATGGTGAACCTGGTCCTCTGTCGGACTTTCTCAGCGGGCTGCAGTGGATGTCGGCGGGAGTCTGAGGCTTTCACCAGCAGGAATTCAGAACCGCACGGCGACAGCTGTAACCGCGCTCCGTTCCTATACCGGATATCTACCGACTCATCCTCGTACATGATCATCAACACGGCACTCTCGTCGGTTTCCATCGTAAAAAGGAGCCCGTTGCTGCGACCGCGCCTATAATCAAAACATTATGACGTTGTTACGTCATCAGGTGGAGACGCTTACTATTGGCGCGCATATCGTGTGAGACCGGAAGTGTCTTTTCTAAAAGTAAATAAATAAACCCACATTATTATTATTATTATTATTATTATTATTATTATTATTATTATTATTATTATTATTATATAAAAAAACACATCTAAAATAAATTGACCAGAATTACCGAATTATGCATGACACTGATATTTATATTAAACCCGGTTATGTGGAAGTGGAACAACTGGGCCGCACTTTGAGCCAGAGATATCTAAAGGTGATTTTTTTTTCTTTTTTTTTCAAAAACCATTTTAATGTGTGTGGTAATGGGGGAAAAACACCAGTACTCTTTTAATGTCAATATGAATGACATTTATTAATGTATTCTTAGATCATAAGATCCTTAGAGAACAAGTGGAGAGCCTGAATGCGACCAAAAATGAGCTGGGTGTGGATGACGACACACTGCAGCAATGGGTGGCCGATGTGTAGAAATGGGCTGAAGGTGAGTCTCAATATAATGCACTCATGTATAACAATAGGACCCACCATGGCCTCATTAAAGAACTTAAGGTAGAATTAAGATCTTTCTGACAGTGTCAACAAACAATGAAAAATAAGCCTTGTAAAAGCAGAATTTATGGTAGAGTTGTTGCGTTTCATCAAATTGGATAGAACCTGGGTTGAAATGATGTTGTACTAGTTGGTTTTATAAACCTGAACACCAACATACTTGTTATCTAATGATAATGCAGCACATGAAGGCTACAGATGTCTTATAATGAATGTCATCAAGTCAGTGATTACAGAGTCCACTGTAGTTTGGTGACTGTTACTCATCCTGTATTCTGATTAATATTCCTCTCACTTAGAAAGTGATCAAACTGATGGCAGCCTTGGAGCGTTGCAGGCACAAATAGAGGAGCTTGTTGTCATCATCAGAGTGCGAACACAAAGTCTTTACAGACAAAATGGTACGTCCCAGTTTCTTTGAAATGGACCGTTTGATACTTAGTTTGTACAGCTACTTTGTAAACAGAATAAAATCAGCTCCAGGTTTGTTTGAGCTGGATGTGATTTGTTCTAGCAAACAAATTGATGAGTGTAGATTAAAATGTAACTATATACATTATGTGAAGGTGTGAATTTTTTATGATTATTTACAGATGGCAACAAGAGGCGACACAGAATTCGCAAGGTCATCTTAGTTGAGAAGAAACGCTTGGCGGCGGCTGCTGCTGATGACTACAACAAGCTCGCTGAACCAACAAAGCAAATCGTATCCAGTGATGCCCTCATGCAGACCGACATTTGGCCCTGGCAGAGCACAAGTGAACGTAAGCTCTTGATTTCTAAATATCCTTTTTAAACAAACTCCCAGTATCTGAGCAGTAGTTGAATGTTTTGTTCTTGAATCATAATATGCTACTATGTTTTCCCATCTGATATTGTTAAACCGTAGCTGCTGCTGACCTCCGGACAAAGAGAAAGGTCTTTGAGAAGGTGATGGCTGTGAGGCGCCTGAGAGAGGAGGAGATGATCCTTTGCAGGGAGATGCGGCATCACTGGAAAGTGTTGCGAATGTGATCTGTGGTGTTGGGGACAATCTCCTCAGACTGTAAGCACATCTTTTATTTATTAATTTTTTGATGAATCGATTGAAAATAAGAGCAGATGCTAAAGTCTTACTAGATCTTTTACCTATATCTAGATTGCTAGCTAACACTGCCTTCTCCCTTTAAAAAAAAAGTTTAATGACAGGATCCTAATTCCTTGTGTTTATGAGGTGAGGGTTTTTTTGTTTGTTTGTTTTTTGCTTTACTCATATTTATTTGTTTTGTTCTTTTTACAGCCTCCTTTGTTGGCATGTCGGAGGATGCACAGAAGGGACTCTGTAGCCTGGTTTTAAAAAAAGAAAGAAAGAAGTGAACTGAAAGCTGAAATGCTCAAAGTAAAGGACGTGTACAAGAGAATCCTCAGCCACCAACCACTCCTGGAAATGGACTCGGAGGAGGAGGAAGACATTCCAGACGATGCCACTGAGAGTGATTTGAGCACTTCTGATGAAGACTGATTGTGTCATCATTGATGTTATGTTTGGTAAAATAAAAAGTTAATCACATCTCTGTTTAATGTGATTTTTCAACAGACATTTTACATTTTGAGAAGAAAAATGGAATTTCCTTGGTGCAGTTGTTTACCCTGAATCATTCTTTCCCATCTAATTTAATGACTAGTGTACATGTTCAGATATGATAACACAATTTAATTTATGGGATGCTTTCTGGGCTGCTCAAATTATCACAAAATTTAAAAGCACCAGGCAGCACACTCACAAGTGCATTTTTTTGTTCAGTGTTTTGTCGAAGAAATCAACAAGTACAATTGAGATGTTTGCTGTAGTGGTGTTTGTTAAGAAGCATGCCAGCACACTGGTGAACTGACTGTCCCAGAATGCACCCGAGCCAGTGACTCGCCCCAGAGCAAATGAAATTGCTTATCTAGAAAGACAACCGTCATCAAAGAAGTAAAAGAGTAGGAAACGAATGGTAAGGGAAGGTACTGTGGGGTAGGAAAGAAAGGCCAGAGCTGTGCAAAGTGACCTCCAGCAGGCCACAAATGTGCACGTCTGCTCAAACGGTCAGAAACTGACTCCATGAGGGTGTTATGAGGGCCCGACGTCCACAGGTGGGGGTTGTGCTTACAGCCCAACACTATGCCGGATGTTTGGCATTTGCCAGAGAACACAAAGATTGGCAACTTTGCTCCTCATGGATGAAGGCAGGTTCACACTGAGCACTTGTGACAGAGTCTGGAGACGCCGTGGAGAACCTTCTGCTGCCTGCAACATCCTCCAGCATGAGTTTGGCAGTGGGTCAGTTTTGGTGTGGGGTGGCATTTCTTTGGGGAGCTGCACAGCCCTCCATGTGTTCGGCAGAGGTAGCCTGACTGCCATTAGGTACTGAGATGAGATCCTCAGACCCCTTGTGAGACCATATGCTGGTGCGGTTGGCCCCGGTTTCCTCCTAATGCACGACAATCCTAGACCTCATGTGGCTGGAGTGTGTCAGCAGTTCCTGCAAGACGAAGGCATTGATGCTGTGGACTGGCCCGCCCATTCCCCAGACCTGAATCCAATTGAGGACATCTGGGACATCATGTCTCGCTCCATCCACCAACTGCACCACAAAATGTCCAGGAGTGGGCAGATGCTTTAGTCCTGGAGTCTGGGAGGAGATCCATCAGGAGAGCATCTGCCACTTCATCAGGAGCATGCCCAGGTGTTGTAGGGAGGTCATACAGGCATATGGAGGCCACACAGACTAGTGAGCCCCATTTTGACATGTTTTAAGGACACTACATAAAACCAGATTAATGATTCTGTATTGCACTGATCAAGGAACCAACCCAATAGGAGCTAAAGGAATCCTCTTGACATTACTTCACTCAGTAAGTTTATGTTATGTTTAATGTGCATTTTCTTCATCAGTTTAGAACATAACATGTTAGCGCTCCCTGGTCCTTTTTGGAGACAGATCCTGAGACAGCAGGCAACTATGGAGAACTCGTGTCAGCTGTGGTAATTAAGGAATACTTTGATTTAATATTGAATTCATGACAACTATCCTCAGGCACATATTCCTGGATATATATAATGACATAAGTAAACTCCCATTTTAGAAACATTGCCTTCTTTGATCTGACTTATTGCCTCAGACTTTGGCCCCGTGTCCCCAAAACGACAGAAAATCCATGACACAGAGTAAGAGGCCTTTATCATGTTATAAGTGAGAGAGTTTGGTGTAACAGTGGTTGAACATGGCAAATCAATCCACAACATTTTGCCAGATAGCTTCATCCCAAAAAAGATAAACATTCTTCAAAAACAAAAGTTTGTGAATATTTCCAGTATTGCCAGGCCTAAACCAACCTGTTAAACTTATCAAATTATTGTCATAGATACGAACCTATTGATTGAAACAGAATCATTGAATCATCATCCAAGATCACTGTTACTGTTCAGATTATTTTATCTCTTATTTTCCTCTAGAATGTTTTGAAAATCAGCATTTGATCACCAGACTTTTTAAAAGTTTATTTTGATCCTATTGTTTACGTGTGTAATTGCATTTGTATTGAAATTATGACAGGAAAACCCTCAATCAAATTGTATCTTTGATATCTAATAATAATATTAACAATAATGTTACATATGTAATATGTACACAATAATAATGTGCAAACAAACAAGAAAAATAACAAAAAATGTCAATTTTTTTCTAATACCCTGTGTATATATATATATAAAAACCACATATGACCACAACTCCAAATGTGCAATTGTCACTGCATCTAAACATGACATATTACAAAAAGGTAGAAACATAATATGCAATATGTTCTGAAGCTGGTACTGGTGCAGTTAACTTTGCTTTAGGCTCCCATACACAGTAGGTGTTACTTACTATACGTGCAGTGCAGTATTACTTTAACTTGTAATATGTTATAATAAGCAAGTCACTTCTATATTTATGAGGATGTAGACAATAATGTTGGCTGATATGTAAAACTATGAGATATCGAGTGCAGGGAAGATATTGATCGATCAGATTCATGAATGTGTTAGGTACTTAAGCCACAATTAGAGAGTGAAACAGAGACTGACACTGGTTGAAATGTACAGTAAATATTTTATTTTGAACTTTTATGCTGAACTACAAACTGTGAACTGTGCGATCTCTGCGACCTGTGGTGCCTGGTTTACTGTGTGTAAAACTGCGCAGGTTCCCATGTGTCATCCCACACTTTGCCACTGTCAGGAGAAAAACATAACAAAAAACAACGACAAGCACACACAAAATAGGATAATTTAGGTTGTGACATATGACAATTTTTTAGGATGAAATATCTTCTATATTCATGTCATGCTTTATACACCTTCATTGTAATATAAATCAAGTCAGAGAGTAATAATATATGTAGTAGATGTCAAGCAGGACCACAGCAGCAGCCACGATCCATCGGAACCTGCTGGATGAGAGAGCACAGAAACTCCAGGGAAGAAGTCTAGTTAGTAACATGCATGAACTGCATTACTGAGACATGTATGTTTACAGATGGTGAGGGAGAGGGGGAGAGTTTTCAGTAAAAGGAGACGTGACTGCATCTTCAACCAATACTGAGCCTGCATAACCCTGAAAGAGACAGACAGAGAGGGGGGGGGACACTAACCCCCAGCAGTCTGGTCCTATTACAGCATAACTAAGGGCTGAGCTGAACCAGCCCTAACTATAAGCTCTATAAAGAAGTAAAGTCTTATGCCTACTCTTAAAAGTGTTGACCATGTCCACCTCCAAAACTCATAATGGACTTTGGAGGTGGACAGCTATCAAGCTCCTCACAGAAGAGGAGCTCGATAGCTAAAAGCTCCCAATTTACTTTAGTCCAAATACATGAATTCAAATTGGGGTGATAACTATTTATCAACAATATGAATGTCTGTTCCCGTCCAACAAAGTTGTTACTACATACCATGTTGAGCAGGGTTTCCACTTGACTTTAACTTCTTCTTTTTCCTAAAAAACATGATAAACAAACAATTAATTAAGAAAGACATGCAAGTTGCATACAAAAAGGAGCTTATAAACATTTGTGTACTATTGAATGGCTCAATATATTATACAATTAGTTTACAAAAACATAAGAACCACTACAATGCTTGTACTGCCAGCATCGAGTGCATGTCAGCAAAGCAACACTGCTTACATTGTGGCTCACAAGCAAAACTAACTGAAGCAGATGTTACTGAATGGGAAGGAGCACCTCCACATCAATCACTCCTTCTGAGCATGATGTCAGGAGGACTTTAAAGAACGTAAACATCAGGAAGGCAGCACGACCAGGTCGTATCAGGTGGTATGTTCTTATTTAATGTCCTATTTGGAGCGAAATACAGACTCAGTGGCTGAATTAGTGTAGATTCATCAAATACAAAAGCTTATAGATAGTCAGTCAGGCACAGTTCAAATCCGGGAAGTCCAAAGACGCAAACAAATCTGCACAACAGCAGGCTAAATTACTTACATTTACAACTCTCCTGTCTACTATCTCTTCATATATTCATATGTTTCGTACATTTACAGTACCATAACATCTAACCTTTCCTTGTCCTTTTGTTTTGTTTGGGACATCCGAGGTGTACACCGTAGAAATTGAGGGAGATGCAGGATGTGGAGATTGAGAGGAGGATGCAGGAGGAAGCAGAGACGAAGAGGAGGATGCAGGAGGAAGCAGAGATGGAGAGGACAGAGAGGAAGATGCAGGAGGAAGCAGAGATGAAGAGGAGGATGCAGGAGGAAGCAGAGATGGAGAGGAAGATGCAGGAGGAAGCAGAGATGGAGAGGAGGATGCAGGAGGAAGCAGAGACGGAGAGGAGGAAGCAGAGACGAAGAGAAGGATGCAGGAGGAAGCAGAGACGGAGAGGAGGATGCAGGAGGAAGCAGAGACGGAGAGGAGGATGCAGGAGAAAGCAGAGATGGAGAGGAGGATGCAGGAGAAAGCAGAGATGAAGAGGAGGATGCAGGAGGAAGCAGAGATGGAGAGGAGGATGCAGGAGAAAGCAGAGATGAAGAGGAGGATGCAGGAGGAAGCAGAGATGAAGAGGAGGATGCAGGAGAAAGCAGAGATGAAGAGAAGGATGCAGGAGGAAGCAGAGACGAAGAGGAGGATGCAGGAGGAAGCAGAGATGAAGAGGAGGATGCAGGAGGCTGAGAGAGGGAAGAGGAGGATGCAGGAGAAAGCAGAGACGGAGAGGAGGATGCAGGAGGAAGCAGAGATGAAGAGGAGGATGCAGGAGAAAGCAGAGATGAAGAGGAGGATGCAGGAGGAAGCAGAGATGAAGAGGAGGATGCAGGAGGAAGCAGAGATGAAGAGGAGGATGCAGGAGGAAGCAGAGATGGAGAGGACAGAGAAGAAGCTGCAGGAGGAAGCAGAGATGAAGAGGAGGATGCAGGAGGAAGCAGAGATGGAGAGGAAGATGCAGGAGGAAGCAGAGATGGAGAGGAGGATGCAGGAGGAAGCAGAGACGGAGAGGAGGAAGCAGAGACGAAGAGAAGGATGCAGGAGGAAGCAGAGACGGAGAGGAGGATGCAGGAGGAAGCAGAGACGAAGAGGAGGATGCAGGAGAAAGCAGAGATGGAGAGGAGGATGCAGGAGAAAGCAGAGATGAAGAGGAGGATGCAGGAGAAAGCAGAGATGAAGAGGAGGATGCAGGAGGAAGCAGAGATGAAGAGGAGGATGCAGGAGGAAGCAGAGACAGAGAGGAGGATGCAGGAGGAAGCAGAGATGAAGAGGAGGATGCAGGAGGCTGAGAGAGGGAAGAGGAGGATGCAGGAGAAAGCAGAGACGGAGAGGAGGATGCAGGAGGAAGCAGAGATGAAGAGGAGGATGCAGGAGAAAGCAGAGATGAAGTGGAGGATGCAGGAGGAAGCAGAGATGAAGAGGAGGATGCAGGAGGAAGCAGAGATGAAGAGGAGGATGCAGGAGGAAGCAGAGATGGAGAGGAGGATACAGGAGAAAGCAGAGATGAAGAGGAGGATGCAGGAGGAAGCAGAGACGGAGAGGAGGATGCAGGAGGAAGCAGAGATGAAGAGGAGGATGCAGGAGGCTGACAGAGGGAAGATGTTGGTACAGGCTCTAAATGAAGAATAAATTCCTCGTTTAGAGCCTCTGGGTCTGGGACTGGTCCAGCATCGACACTGTCAGCAGAGGATGATCCAGCTGCTGGTGTAGAACTTTTAGCAGGAGGTGAAGCTTGTAATTCTGCAAAATTTTAAATATTAAATATTCATTAAAATGGGTTGAAAAAATGTACAGTACACATAAACACATAAGTAGTGATTTGCATGTTTTCAGTTAAGTTTTTACTAAAGTTACAACTTGTGAATATTGGCATCAAATATGTCATCTCACACACTCACTGACTCAAATCATTCAGTACAAGTGCCCTCTAGGGTAGTGTGACATCTGTAGTGCTTTTCTACATTGTACATTAATAAATTAATGAGTGTGACTATAAATCCAGATAGCTAATGACTTTTTTCCTCTGATGACACTACTTTCCTGACTTTGTAGTGCATAACATTTGACACTTCAAGCTAGTACTGTGACTTAGGAGTTTTGTACAATGGTGATGCTAACTACCTCAGGGAGGTAATCAGGTAACCTCTTAAGAAGTATATAAGTTATTTAAGAATCTTGGTGTTCATATTGGTAACATTATAACATTTGTTATACTAGAAAGTCTCGAAGAGAATTATCAGGTCTGGTTTTCGTGAAGATTTTTAAAATTACATTTGTATATACATGAGTGTGAAAGACCATACTATACACACACACACATACAAAATTGTTCAGGTGGGTAACACCAGAGGTTCAGTATGGCTAGCTTTGGTGATGTGAACGCCACATGGGGAGGTAATAAGGCATATATAACACTATTTTATGTTAGCAACAGGACATGTAGGGCAGCTGTCACCTCACAGCAAGAAGGTTACTGGTCTGAACCTTGGCTGAATAATAGAATAGAATAGAACAGAACAGAATAGAGTAGAGTAGAATAGAATAGAATAGCTGGTGACTGTTAACTATCCTCATCCTCACCATCTTGTTTGTCTCTGTGTACCCCGTGGTGATCTGCCTTCTTATCTAGGGTGTACCATGAGTATCACCCAAAGACAGCTAGGATAGGCTACCTGATAAGGACACCTGGTTACAGATAATGGACAAAGCATAGTGTGATGATGTTATTCTGATGTGAATAACGTTTTTATTTATGCTCTTTTATAAATTAATATTTTATGTGTATATACATGTCTTGTTAGTTTCTTACTTCATGATATACAAGAAAACATTGACAACTGTGATCAATAAAGAATTGTCTAGCAGACCAACCACTTATTAGATCAGAACTTTTAAACTTACTGACAACTGGGCTGAATTAACCATCCTGCTTGCATTTCTGTTGTTTTTAACAGAGGCAGCCCAGTTACTGTTTTTAAACTGTTCTTGTTTTTTTTCAATCACTCCTTTACGTTCAGGCTGCCCAGGCATCCACTGCATGTCTTCCTGTTGCAGGTGTTTGGAGCCTGACAGGAAGGGCATGGTTTGGTTTTTGGCTTTGTCATTTCTGCAAATGAAAATGGAACATGTAGGGATCATTTCAGGTCTGTTTTGGTTAAATGATTACAAAAATAATTTATGACCAAAGAAATAACTTATATTACGAGGCAGTATTACACCATATTTAGAAAAAAAATCAATTACGAGATTAAAGTCATTAATATTGAGTTAATTACGTCAATAGGGTTAAAAAAAAACTGAATTGATTACAGAAAAGATACATTGCTAAAATAGAGCAGTACTAACATTAGCTGGGTGGCCAAGCAAGTGTCTTACACATGAGAATACATCACCAAAAATAAAATTAAATAAACTTTTGCAGAAGTAGTTCTCTTGGTACACAGACTGCTCTGTGAAAACATTTCAAGTTTAATATCAGTTTAACATGCAAATTACCCACAGTTTATCACAACTTACTTAGCTAGGATCTGCCTCGTGTCGAGTCGAAAAATTCGCTGCAGGACCGTGAGTTGAAAGATACATTTACTACGACTCCCAAGATGCATTGCAGTAAGAACCATCCAATCGCCTTGCTTAAGATCTGTTGACATGTCGCTAAAGGCGCGCTGTAGATAAATATTGCAATTTGTAAAAAAATTAAATAAAAAAATAACATTTGCAATTTGTAATTACATAATTAAACACTGGGCCAGTTTATTTTCGTATTATCGCTGGTTATTATTTTAGAGTAAATAAAGGAATAACGGGTAGCACCAAGCTGTTGTTATCTTCATTTCCATAGCAACGGCGGTTGAGGATTATGGGTAGTGTGCAGTTACGGGATTAGTGACAGTGCGCCGTCTGCATTAATTGGTCTGATTGGTTGGAGCCGAGCGCATCCAAAACTATGGAGCCCCGCAGGGGACATGGGAGAAAAAAAAATTAAGACGGACTTTTGCGAGATCTCGCAAAAGCTCCGTATAAATAGAATTACAAGAGCATATGTATATTAAAAAAAATAACAGTCATTATTGAAGTATCTGTTTATGGTTCAAAGAGTGGCAACCTGAGAAGAATTAGAAGGGGCACACTTGTGGAATGATGATGAATTAAAACTTAAATTAATATTTGTTTGTCTGTTTCAGAGCAAAGATAGGATTATCACTGTCTGCGAATCAGTCTATCTTATCTTCTAAAATTATTATCTTCATTTGTGTTTGTTTTGGCGAAATTTGATTATAAAGTGCCTACATATTTTTGTTCATTTTTGTGGACAATTTCTGCAAGTTAACAGTAGGTGGCACTAATGCGTCGCCTGGCTGCAATAAGACCACAGAAGCAGCAGTACAGCGGCGGTGGACTCGGGAGTTGGTTTCATCACATTACGTTCAGAGAAGATACTTTATCTAAATAAGCGACGCTACGCATTGCAATGGTTACACTGACAGTCTCTTTTGTCTTGGTAGACACGCCGGAGTTGCAATGAAGGTATTTTTTTCTTTACATAACCTTTGTTCCAATTATCTGTCTGATTAGATTTTCGCTAGCACCAAACGGCTAACGCAAGCTTCAGGTCGCTGACGTTTCTGGGCTTGTGCTGGCTAAATACTCAAAACGGCCGGACAAACAGCCACTCTGGCACCTGTCACTCAACACTGATTTGACGTTAAGATTATTTAGTTACATTAGGTTTCCAGGTGAATATTGGTCTAGCTTTTTTTCTGCTTTTTTGTGACATTAGGTACCTTAAGTGCTTTTACTGTTGACATTTACTTTATCTATTCACATCTTGTGCTTTATGAACAGCTCGTACAAACCCCTTCTAGTAGTTTCATGTATTATAATCATGTATAATATGCACATATATGTGACCTTGTGGTGCTTGTGGTAACCGTGTATAAATTATACTGATGGGCCTTTGTGGCTGACATATTGTCAGTAAGAACAAGATGTTCTTCAGGATTCAACGTGAAGACACTAAATACTGAAGTAAAGGTGTTTTGTAAATGTCAGGCAGGGGCCTCTTCCATGTGGGCTTCATGCTGTGGTCTGCTGAATGAAGTCATGGGTACTGGGGCCGTCAGAGGCCAGCAGCCAGGGTTCGGGGCCGGTGCTGGACCCTTCAGATTTGCCCCCAGTGCGGGATATTCCACGTACCCGCCCACCAGCTCAGGGAGTCCCAGTCTTGTATGCAAGGCCTGTGGTCAGGCCTTCTCAGTCTTCAGGAGGAAGGTAGGTGCCTGGGTGTTCTGTCTAATACAAACATATTACCTGGTCTGATAAGGAGGAAACATATTAAATGAATTATTTAGACAGAAGTACTGTGGGCATGGAGAGTGTGCGTGCTTAGCTCATTTTCTCATGTGCATTTTTAATGGGTGTTCTTTTTTTTTTTTTTTTTGAAGAAAAAAGCATGTAATTATAAAGGTTTAAACGAATTCAAATAGTTAAAAAGAGGCTAACTGGTTTTCTAGAGTGCTGACATGATGAATATTTATTTGTCCTGGGACAAAAAGGCACAAGTTGGGAGGCAGATGGACCAACATGCTAGTGCTCTAATATCTTCATGCTCAGGCTCTCACTCTGTCTGAACCCTCTGCACACCACCATGCCGGTCTAATCCCATATCTTGCATTTATTACTCTTTGATGTTTGTCACATGAAAGAAAGCACCTCCTGTCTCTGTCTGCATGGGAAGAGCAGATGTGAGTGATAGAAATGCAATAAAGCTCTGGTGGCATTCAGTGATTTATTAAATGGTTTTGGTATTTTTCCTGTTTTGACTGTAATAGCAATATTTATTATAAAATATATGTGCATATAAGGAGGAGAATGAGACGGGTTACATTTTTGTCTGTGACGTCTTCCTGCGATGAGATACCTTGCAGTAGCACATGGCGGAAGGTGTGCATAAATCACTAATTCCCTCATTTCCATCACCTTGTTTATCTTCCTCAGTATATTTGCTGCGACTGCAAGAAGAGCTTCTGCTCTCTGTGCTCCGTGCTTCAGGAGAATTTACGCATTTGTGCCACGTGTCATTTGCTGAAGGCGACGGCCTTTCAGCGGCCGCGGCTCATGCGTCTCAGAGTGAAGGACCTGCGTCAGTACTTGCTGCTGCGTAACATCCCCACCGACACCTGCAGGGAGAAGGAAGATCTGGTGGACTTGGTTCTCTGTCATCAAGGAATCGAGGAAGAGGAGGACCCCGACATGACCAGCCTTCAGTCGCGTTCCCTGTACACTCCAACCCCTTCTACCACACAGTCTGCCTCCGAGCTGTCTGCGTTCGCTGCCTCTCAGGAGGAAGCGCTCAGCAGGAGCGATAGCTCTGACACCAACCAGGTCAGAACCAGGTTAAACACATGTATGCAAATAACATACTCTCCAGACCTCTACAGATATTTATGTAGTAATACTTTTCTGTTGGTGCAACGCATACATTTCTAAGAAATTCACGTGAGTGTTTTCCAGAAAATGAGTCGGTTAGAGTTCACTGCTCATCCTTTCAGCTAAATTTGCACACCAACTAAATAAAAACAAATCAGGACTCTAGAAAGCAATAAAAGAAAGCAAATAAGCTAGAAGAGAGCCCAACCTCAAGCAGCCAGGAGCCACTATAAATACTTGTACCAGGCCTGATTATAGAGCAGTAAGCTTGTCTTTGAATGGAACGTACCAGGCATTGTTGTTTCCAGTGTATCAATGGGCTGGCTGAGGTCTGTCTAATCCTAATCTTCTGTTGGCGGCATGCTTCTTGTGTGCAGTGCATACGATGTTTGTTGTTGCCTTTCAGGATTTGGGAGACGGTACATCAGTGTCTCTTCTCAACTTGGATCCCAGTGAAGACACTCCTGAGGTCTTTCTATTTATTTTCCTTTTAATAAAAGTGAATTCATGCATTATTGCTGATAAAACTGTGGTGCAAGTATTAGAGAGCAGTGTGATGAATGCTTAGATGCTTTTGGGTGACTTGGGTTGAAAATCAATGAAAAGAATTTTATTCATCTAAGATCCCAGAAACAGTTCTGCTTACTTGGAGATATGAAAACTCAGTTATGCGTTCATGTTTGCAGACAGTTTAAAAAACAAACAAACAAATAAATTATAATGATTAACAAGAAGCAGAATATGATGAAAAAAGAGTATTGTGTGCATAATATTTCATTTAGTGGTGTTTCCTGTCCTGTAGGTTAGTCCTCAGACTCGACGTTGGGCCAGAGCATCCCTCTCAGACATCTCCAGTTTACGGGATATTGAGGGCCTGTCTGTCAGGCAGCTGAAAGAGATACTGGCCAGGAATTTTGTCAACTATTCAGGGTGCTGTGAGAAGTGGGAGCTGGTGGAGCGTGTCAGCAGACTTTACAGGGAGACTGAAGAGAACAGGAAATCATGTGGGTATTAACTTTCTTACTGTGTTTAAATCCTGTGGGGGGAGGGGGGGCTGTCAGCTCTAAAGCAGTCCTGTTTTTTTTATTTCCTATAGAAATCATCTATAGTATATGAAATGTTTGTAATAGTTAAGATCTTTTGCACATAAACGTGGTCTTATCTTCATCTAAATAACAATCACAGACAAATGTGACTAAACTAATAAAACACAAACACTCATTTTGTCGCATCTTTATTAAAGACTCTGAATAGATACTCACAGTCCAGGCTGGAAGAGTTTATTAACCTCTGTGCTAATTACTTCTCTAAAAAGTCCAGTGTTCAGGTAATAGAGGATAGAGGTTACCTTTCAGGTTAGTAACCAGTCCTTGCATGTCTTTATTAAGTCTGCTGTTCTCAAGAACAAAAAGCGACTGGTGTGGTGCGAAGCATTAAGCAGCCTGCTCAGTCTCTCAGAAGGCTGAAATCTTTGGTCATGTGTAAATTTTGAGAAAAATCACTGAACAATAGGATACGATTAACGTAAACTACTACAGATCTTCTGGATATCCTAAAAGTTGTTTGGAGTGAAGAAAAGTCCTTCACACCTATCTGTGAAGCGCGGTCAGTGCACAGTGTAAAAGGTGGGCGTAGCTACCGTGATGTCATCTGTTTGTTTCTGATGTTGTGTTTTGAAGTCTTGAGATTTGTATTTTCATCCTTGCCATCTTTTTTTTTTTTTTTTCATTTGAAAAAGAAATAAATACAAACTGATTTGATGAGGGTGGCTAGGCTAACAGTGAAAGTGCTTACTTATTAGCTAACAACTTGTCAATCACAAGCCGGCAGCACGACATCCATAATCCTGTTTTTTGGAATGTAGTATAACCAAGATTTACAAACTAAAGCTAATTTCTTATTCGGTATAATCCAAAATAAGTCACTGAGGCCCTGTCCTACAGACATCTAGAGGACCAGAAGTCTTTTTTTACAGCCATTGCTGTGAATAGGAGAAAATCAGAAGTCCTGACCTTAATTTAACTGAGATGACCTAAAGAAGAATCAAGATATTTTAGAATTACTGATGAACTGAAACCATTATGTAGGCGGCTTGAATCGAAATTCCTCCTGACAGTTGTGCAAGTCTCGAGCAGCTATAGGAAATGTTTAAAAAAGCTGTGGTTGCTTACAAAAACAGACTGTACCATTTAATAAACTGTAGAGTTAACCTTCTCCAGCCTGTACTGTGAGCCAGTAATAAAGATAATAAAGACAGTAGAAGTAGAGCTGTGTTTATAATTAATATCAGACCGCATTTTATCAGCAAGTTAAACATAGAAATCCAGCTAACTTCAAAGAGTTTACAAACCTTTTCAACTGCATCATGTTGTGTGGTCGAATGAAGTGTGTCAGTACATTTCATTTATTTCTCTTGCAGTGGAAAATGTGAGCAGCACTGTAACCACAGGTAAGTTTTCACCCAACTTCTGTGTGCAGTGTCCTAGATGTCATTGTTGGAACTACATCCTGTTTTTAACCACTGAAACTAAATATCTCTGCTTCCTCTGACAATATTATTTACTGCGAGTGCTATTGATAACTCACACAGGTAGGGTCATTTGAACGAGTTTTTCGTTTAGACTCCTGTTGATATGTCTCGCGCTTGCTTTACTCCTCCCTCATAAAGTGATGACCTTCCCCCCTCCCATCTGCAATGGTGCCATTGGAGGTAAGGCTTATACCTTGTGGTCACATGTTCCATCTATGAACCCATCTGCACCGCACCAGTGTTCGTTGTGAACCTGTTCTCATTTTCCATTCGACCCATTTCTTTGAAACATTTCCATACGTGGTTCTTCCTGTGAGGGGATATTGATGTTGCATTGAGGATGAAAGTTGAATGTTCATTTATCCCACTTAAGAAAATTGAAGATTGATTTTCATGGTGGATCAATCTCCTTCATCTATTCGTGTGTGTGTGTGTGTGTGTGTGTGTGGAATATGTGAAGTAATTATATTGAAAACTGGAGTATGTCAGCCCTGTGTGTTCACTCTGAGCTTGCTTCTAGAGATCAAAATTGTGTGGTTGACATAGTAACATCTTGACACTTAGAAACTGCAGGGGTTGTTATTTTGCAGGCGATTGTGGGCATGACCTACCTCGATCAGACAAGGGTGCTTTGTGAAGCTTTGAGTATTCCAGTGCTCTCTTACCCTTTACTCATTGTGTGGTTATATCACTCTCTTTTCTCGCAGATGGGGAGAACTGTCCACTGACGATTCACGACGACAACCTCTGCAGGATCTGCATGGACGCTACGATCGACTGCGTCCTCCTGGAGTGTGGACACATGGTCACTTGCACCAAGTGCGGCAAGAGGATGAATGAATGCCCGATCTGCAGGCAGTACGTCGTGAGAGCTGTGCACGTCTTCAAATCCTAATGCACCTCTGCAGCACCACTGCACCTGCTTCAGACTGAGACTGTACCTTAACCTCAACAATGCAGCTCGTAACCTTCAAATCCCCAAAAGACTCAGTCTGTGGATGTTTGTATTCCCTGAGGTCTCACTTTATTTGCACAGTGAAATCTAAGAAATGTCTTTCTGAAGAATTTTGACTATTCGCTTTCACGAGTGGGCAGAGCGTAGGAACGTACCCTCCAGCAAGTCATTCCTCAAGTTAACATATCTTCCATATCTGTGTTTATTCTCAAATGTCTTAAATGTATTTCTTACAGTTTTTCAAAGCAAAGAATGTGCGGCACGAGCCGCGTGCAGTCTTGTTAAACAACGCTTCACCCTCAGATCTGCCTGTAAACTGTAGCTGGTTCTCTACTCTGCTGGGCATTCCTGAGAGCACCTCACTTAACAACTGCTGCAAGTGACTACATATCTTCATGAGGGCGAGGGCACATGCTGAAGCTCAACATAGGAGAGTGTGAACTAGGTGCCAAATAATGCGTCATGCCCTTATGCTTCTCACCTTTTTTTTTTTTTTCTTTTTTTTTCTCCCCCCTTCCTTCAGCTGTGAGGGTTAGTGTTGGATTGTTGATTCCTCAGCATGTTTGACCAGAAAGCACTTTTCTTCACAACTGTGTTGATCCACTACTCGCAAGCGACCTAATAGTAGCTGAGTTAATGCGTGCTTATCTTTGAGCTGCTTGAGTTCAAAGCCGCTGTGATTTTTCAGATGGAGTTGACATATAATTGTTCTGTTCACTTATTTTGTTACATAGCTACTTGTATGCATTACACATTTTAAATGATCACACAACGTCTGTCGTTACAGCAATAGCTAACCTCCGCTGTCACCTCTTGATTTGTCTCTTTAGTGGAGACAAAGTACGAAAACCGGTGCTAACTCATCCCACCACCTTCCCCAACCACCTTCCGCGGAACTGTTTTTTTTGTTTTGTTTTTATTTGTTGTGTATTGTTGAGAATGGAATGAAGTGTCTTAACGAGTTGAATTTTCTCATGTAGGAGTAATGTATTGAACTAACTATTCAAAGATATAGCTATGAGTTTACTGACACCTGTGATATAGGAAGTAAATAGAAGTTAATGACTTGATGTATATTTGCATATATGGATCCATATGAGATATGTATATATCTATTTTTTTTTTTAATTATTTGATTGAAGTGGCCCAGGGATTGGGTTCAGTTTATATTTAGAGGTTTACATTTTTCCTGTCAGGTGATTTAAAATGTGTTTAATCTGCATTAATTTGCTTGAACCAGAGCATGACACTGCTTTACACCAGATAGGTCATATCCTACTCCTTAGATTGCCCCTACCCCTGAAACAAATTCTCTGCTTTTATTTTCCCACAAAACCCTGCTCTTTCACAAGCTTTTCGCTCTGTACTGTAACCCACAAAGTCAAAATTGCTGCTATTACAGTAAAGATGTCCGCTACAGTCATGCACAGTAGCGGATCAGGTTGCACTTTTTTCCTTTTACAGAGGGTTTAATTGTGTGCTAGGTTTGGTCTTTGTATTTGGGAATGTTGAACTTTTTATTTTGGTAATTAAAATTTCAATTGAAATCTGCATGTGTCTTTTACTGTCCTGGCTAATGATTACTGAGGAAGTGATCATGTCACAGCCTTTTAAGTTCCAAACACAAAATTGTTCAAGACAAGGCCTGGGTGGTGATGAGAGGTTTGTTTTAGAACACACTTCTTACTTCATTCTCTAAAATTGCATGGCGTTAAATTTGTGAAAAAAACAAAAACAAAAATCAATCCAATAATTTCTTACAACTTAAACACAAACAAAAGTTAACTTGATCTAATTTCACTACTTCAAAAAGTGGTAAAAAGAAAATTATTTTAAACCCTCTTGTTGTATTTCTCTGATATTTGGCAAACATGACTTTTTTGCAAGTCATCCACCCATCTGTCATGAGGGGGCTGGATCCTATGCCAGATGTCATAGGGTGAGACGTGGGGTACACACTGGACAGGTTGCCAGTCTTTCACACGACTAACAGTGAGGCAGGCATTCATTCACACTTATGGGTCATTTAGAAGCACCAATGAACCTAACTGCATGTCTTTGGACTGTGGAAGAAAGCTGGAGAAAGACCACGAACAGATGGTGGATTCAAACCCAGGACCACCTTGCTGTGAGGCAACAGTACAAACTACAGGCTTGTGCCAAATGTACAAATTAGGTCAAATCTATTAGCCCTGTGAGAATATGGAAAAAAGAGAAAAGAGCAAAGCCTCGCTTTAATGGTACAAATGAAATTCTTTTAATGCATATTAGCACATCATTTTTGGATTTACAAATATAAACATCACATTCACCTGAGGTGATCAATTACAGCACAACAACCAAAATACAACACCTACTGTAGGGAGTATAGGTTCAAAACTATGCAAATGAGTTATTTGCAAAGGTCAGCGTTAGCAGATTATATAAACCAGAACCAGGTGAAAACAGATGTGTGGGGGATTACTGTATTATCACAAAGTCAGTTTCACAGTTGCTGGGACAGTCAGCTTCCTGTTACTAACTTTTGGGTGTTGAACTTCACCCGCTGGGAGCTGCAACAGGCTTAAATCACCCTGATAAATTACTTGTACTAATTATTTGACCCAGCTATGTGACACACCTATGTCAACTTACTGAATAAATACAAACAGTAATAAAAAAAACAATCAATAAATTAATATTGAAATATTGTTGAAAACCCCATAAAGCAAAAACACTCCACAGTTTAAAGTAGTAATGTAACTGAAGGCATGAGGGTGTAACAGAATATGAAATTTGTTTATCTTTTTTTATTTTTTTATTTTTTTTATCTTCATCAAAAAGACATTCTAAATATTTTTATGATCAGATATATTGTACATGCTATTTTATTTCTCTGATACTGAAGTGATGTTAAATTCAAATGTACATTTTGGCACGCAGACTGTTACAAGAGGGCAAACTGAAGGAGATCATTTTCAGTTCACGGTACAGTCTCTCTGTGATAATAGTTCCTGAGACACTGTAAACTCATGAAATGTTGCTGCTATAAAAATACTGTTTTTCAAATATTTAAGGAATAAAAATAACCCAGGAGTCAATTACAAGCAGGTCTTTATAAAAGTAGTCTCAAAAGAAACACATGCATGCCATCTCTTCTTAACCCGTCCAGTGAATGTTTGTCACCTCCTGACATTAGACTCCAAGGCTTCCATCCAGTCAACCTCAATCTTTCACTTCAGTTTACTGACAGTGATTCAGAGACTTATCACAGGACCAGTTGTTCCATTAAGTGCAAAGACCATCTTTGAAGTCCTTTTATTGTTTGCCCTGTTGGGAACTAGCTTATCTTCTGCAGCAATTTGTCCTCTTTCAATTTAAACGGTACACTCACAGACATCTCTGCGATGAACCTTTCACAGGCTGCCTTGGTCACCTGCTTGCAGAAGCGAAGGTCTATCTGACAGATGCTTCCGCAGCGCTTGAAGAAATTTAAGGAATGGTCCGTTACTCTGTTACACACTGAAAAAATGAGGCAAGGAAAAAGGGTTAGAAGAACAGAAAACTGTCAGTCCTGCTAATTTAAAAATGTATACGTCTCCAGACTAATCACATCTGGCATTCAAAAACTGGGCTTTATTGCTATAAATGTAAACCGGGGACTTTGATAAGGCTGGGACTAAAATGTAAATAAAAGCAGAAAGCAATGATCTGCAGATCTCGCGCATTTCCTTTTTTCAAAACAGTACACAAAAAACTGAGAAAATGTGCAATTTTAAGAAAAATATTACCTCATTTTTAATTTGATGGCAGCAGCATGTCTCACAAAAACTCAAACATTGGGATGGAGGCAACAAAAGGCCAAAACAGTAAGTGGTACTAAGAAGAAGCAGCTGAGGGAATATTTTTAAACTAATTAGGTTAATTGGCAACAGGCCAGTAATGTCTGGTTATTAAAAGTGCATCTTAAAGAGACACTTAAGAGTTCTTTAGAAGTGAAGACAGGCTTTACAAAACACTGCCCTCACAATTCTGGAGAAATCTCCTCACAGCAGACAAGATCAACAATTAATATCGGATGCCTGTTATCTCCTGGCCCTCAGGTGGTGCAGCACTAAAAACAGGCATGATTCTGTCATTGAGAGCAAAACTGTTATGTGGTCAGAAAAATCAAAATGTCAAATTATTTTTAAAAACCATGGACACCTGATTTTCTGGACTAAAGAGGAGAGGGCTTGTCATCCAGCTTACTACCATCTGTGACGGTATGGGCGGACTTTAGTGCCTATGGAACTGGCAGCTTGCACATCTGGAAAGGCACAATCAATGCTGAAAGCTATATACAGCTTTTAGAACAACATATGCTCCCACCACAACAATGCCAAGTACATGTCCTAGTTTTCTGAGACATTTTGTTGCCATCAGATTCAAAACAAGCTAATATTTTTCTTACAATTGTAACATTTTCTTATTTTAAACATTTGAGATGTCATCTATGTTCTGTTATGAATAAAATATGCGTTTACAATATTTGCAAAGCATTGCATTTTGTCTTGTTTTTTACATTTTACACAATGACAGTAAAGAAGATTGTAATTCTGAGTACCGTTGCTAATTCAAACAAAAAAAAAAAAAACACAAGCTAAGTGCACAGTAGCTGAAATGCTAAAAGCAGCATATTAAAGGAAGTAAACTAACCAATGCTAAGTATACTAATCTATTTATTCATCTCAAGTCCAAGTATATAATTTCCTGGAACAATCAAGCACAACCCACAGCATTTAAATAATTTAGTGGCTAATATCGATGCTTTAGCAAAACCCCCTATTTCGCCTTCTTCCTCTGTGGTTAACACAAGAGTTGTTATTGTCTTGTATTTTCCATTACTTTTGAAAACTTCTATATAATTTTAAACACTTATTTTGACTGCAGTTTATTTTACAGAGTTGGTTTACTTGTTTCAGTTTTGTTTTATTAGTTTCAATGTTTGTTTGTTTTTATTTTGGCACCCAAAAGAGACACCAACACAAACAATACAAACACTTGAGCCACTGGAAACAGACACACCCAGTCTCAATAAAAATATCAATCATTGTATGTCTTATGACAAGTTCTATTTTGTCCTAACAGAGGTGCTTTCTGTGTTATTATATGGAAGTATGAGTTTAGACTGACCATCAGGTTATTTAAAGGACAGGAAGTGTGCCATTTATTTGAATTCAGCCGCCCAGCTGAACTTGTATGCAAGCCTGCTGGAAAAAAAACAAACATGAAAAAGCCTGATGCCTGTATATTCCCATGACTCCACACTCTGATTCAACATCTCACCTGAGAGGTTGATTTCTGTGAGGGAATCTCTGGTTGTGGTCCCTGCTGCTGTCAGCAGGTTGACTGACTGGTCATTGATATGGTTGCAGTATCTAAGGTCCAGCCTGGAGAGCAAAGGCATCTGTCGACTTATGAGGCGTAAAGACGTGTCGGTGATGTCCAGCCCCGCTAACCTCAGTTCCTCCACGTTCCGCAACTTGCAGCGGTTATCCAGCTGGCCTGTTAGTTAGTTGGTCAAATAAAAAGTAACACAGAACAATTTTAAATTTGATCAACACCTCAAGATTATAAAAGTCTCTGACATTCAAGTTCACGCTTGTGTTTCAGTTTGAAAACGTAAATCTAAAGCAGCGCCTCCTGGAAAAATCTATTTTGGGGTTTGGAATGAGAGCAATAACCTTTTCAGCTACTGAAAAGCTTCCCACTCCAAGAGTTGCTCTATAAAATAGTTAGCAATGTGTAACTGAGTACCTAAGAGTTTTAACATTAACACTTACGCAAGTTAATGTGAAATGATTAGTAACTGTGTTTATGTTGCAGCTGTTAAAACTTAACTTTGAGTATCATTTATGCATAACAGCATGGCAGGCAGGAGAAAAGGGCACATTTATGATAGTAGTTGTGCTTTACCTGGTCTGTTATCTGTGGGAGGGGAGAGGAGGTCCCTCATCTGTGCATCTTTGAGTCCCTCCACCCACTGCACATCGAGAGTGCGCAGCAGAGGGCAGCTGGAGGTGCAGAGTGCAGACACAGCAGCCCAGGAGCAACCTGACAGCCTTAACACTCGCAGACCTAAAACATATAGTGGCACTTTAAAACACTGATTTGGGGGGTGGGGGTTCTGTAACCTTAGATCAAAAATCCCTTATAGTTAAGTACCTGGCAGTCTGTTAATAAGCCAGCTTAATTGTTTCTTGGAAATGTTGGTCCAGCTGAGGTCCAGGGAGACTGGCTGTCGGCGGATAATCCCACTTAGCATGAGTGGGGTGATTGAGGTGCAGCGGTTCAGATCTATCTTTGTCCAGAGTCTCTTGTCACAACACCTAGCAGAAATAAAGATTTGTGTTGAATGTCAGGTCTTTGTGTCAAGGCAGAACACTCTAAACCAAACTGTAACTGCTCCTCCACATTTCAGAGGGTTTTTTTCTCTTCTGCACTAACTGTAAACATCAGAAATATATTTTAAATCACTGTTGAGATAGTGCTGTGCATTTACCATCTGTTCCACGTCTTGCACACTCTCATGCACACACACAGCTCCTGGTGTGTGAGATAGCGGAATATCTTCATCCAGAGCTCTCGCTGGATAATGTGTGCTTTTCCATCTTTTAGAGGCAGTCTGTCGGGAGGCGGGCTTATGGGAGGGGGCCGAATAACGTGCCGCTCCATTTGGACACACTTGGGTGGAGAGCGCGGAGGAACCGGCCGGGTTGTCGGAGTGCTCCTGTTGAAGCCCAGCGGAGTGATCTGACTTGGGTAGAAGTGTCGCAGCTCCCAGGAGTTCCCATTCATCTCTTTGGTCTTGAGGTGGGCCCTCTGATCCCCGAGCTCATTGCCGTTGCAGAACAGCTTCTTGGGTTCCTCGTTTTCCGTCTCTGGTTCAGGCTTCAGTGGTTGCCGGTTCTCATTGGCCATGCAGTCCTCGGTCTTCTGGATTTCCTGGGTAAGTGCTTTGCTCAGTTCCCGACTCAGCTCTCTGTTAGGTAAACGCCGCTTACGCCGAGCCTTTGGACGCGGGCCTTTTTCCTGGGTCTCGCTCCCGCCCTCACTGCTGGGGCCGGCCTGTGGAGAGCTACAGTGAGACTGGTCACTGTCTCCAACCGGTGTTCTAAGGCTGAGATTCAAAAGGTCGCTCTTGGAGTCCCTGTAATCCACATCATCTTCAGGGTCTCCAGAGCGCCCTTTCCTCTCTACACCGCTCTGGAAAAGAGGCTCCCTTCCGTCTTCATCCTCTTCTTCAGCATCTTCATCATCCTCTTCTCTCTTGATTTGTTGAAGAAGTTTGGAAAAATAAGGATCATCTGACCTTTCCTGGAGAAACAAAAAAAACAAAAACAAAACCACATGTCAGGGCTCTAGATCTTTTTGCCACGTTTGCACTGATACACCTAAAAGTTAGGCGCACCCACATTTTTCAACTGCATCACTTAACACTGCAGTTTTACATGTGCACTTTTTTGGGGGGAATATTGCTGTCCATACAGACAATATTGATTTAGAAATGATTAACTAACAATCTTGTCAACACAAGGTTCTTTATTTGGAGCACAGTTCTACAAGAAAGATAAGTTACTGAAAAAGTGTTTGTGCTTGCAGTGCTTTGGCACTCTTTGGTAACTTTGTAGACAATGTTAAAATGAATCATCACATCGGCCTCCTCTGGCGACCTGTTTGCTGCTGCCTGCCGCTGAAAGGCAGTGGGGAGAGGGGACACTTGGGCAGTGCATTTATCGCAGCACATGTGTTTTCTGGATACACTGTGCTTTTTCAGGTTCAGAGAATGATGGCTCCTTGTCAGAGCACTGGCTATGAATTTCAGACGGATCAGGCCTTAACAAAAAAGTTATCAATAGTTCTTTTTACATCTTATTACCCACAGCTACATCCACTTCTGTCAGGCCTAGGCTACTCACTAGGGCTGGGTATCATCATTGATTTCTATAATCCTTTCGATTCAGATTTACAAGGTCCCGATTGGATTCAATTCAGTTTTGCCTCAGACAGTCTGGCGTTTTATAGCAGATAACCTTAAAAATATTCTGCAATTTTGCATAATTTTAAAAAGTTTAAATTTCTTCAGTATTGAACAGCAGAAGTTGCTGCCCTCTCTTGTCTGAGGTCATTAAAAAAAGAAAAGAAAAAAAAAGCGTCAGATAGCGCTGTAAACAGCGGTAGTTTGGTGGGTAATTAAGCGAATTAATAATGGCGAAAACAGAGATTTGAGATGGGAAACTATTCTTAAAGTACACAGAGAGAGAAAGCTGTGCATGAAGTGTGATTTTATCATGGTGGAAGCAATACAGCAAAAGTCAGAGGGAATTAATGACGACATTCACGTGCTGTTGGGTAAGAAAGCCAAGAAAGAGAAAACTGATTCTGATGCGTCGGGTCCACGCTCTGTGTTTACGTCTTTGTGCGGAATTCTATCCACCTGCACTTTCAAACGTACACACGAAGGACCACAGGAATATCTGCACCACGGCCAATCAGAGAAGTCCCGCCCCTGACTATGTCTGACCACACTGAGACTTTTTTTTTTTTTTTTTTTACTCGAACATCTGGTCGCACCGGTGCGAACTAGGATTTTTTTTGAGTCGCACCATTGAAAAATTTGGTCGCATTTGTGACCAATTTGGTCGCACTCTAGAGCCCCCAAAATACTGCTCCATTTACACACTGTACATTATTATACAAACCTTCTTCCTCACACTGAGATCCTCTTCCTCATCATCATCAAACAGCTTCCTCTTTTTCCTCAGTTTGTCCTCGGGCCGGGGCCGTGGCAGGTTGCTGGGTGAAAGCACCGGCGGCTGGCGGCTGAGAGACTCCTCGGGTCGGTACCTGGGTGTCTCCTCTTTGTCTGACCTCCTCTTAGTTGCTGAAGAAGCGTCCCCTTCCTCCTTTGTCACAGGCTTCTGTTCCCTCAGCAAAGAGCCAGGGAGGTTGGAGGCATACTTGAACCCCGGGCCCCTTTTTTGCTTCAATGCCAAAGGGACAATAATTGCGAGACAACTTTATACCTTTAGCCTATATTGACAAGAAAAATACGCTGTTCCTAAAAGTGCTCCTATGGTTTAATAAACAAAATCAATGTGACCGAGAACATAAGACACAGCAGTCAGAGGTTTCCTGCTTCACTGCCACATGTGAAAGATGACAAAAGTATAAACAGGAAGTGGCAAGTTGATCAACACACGCTTTAACCGAATATTGAAATAATGAAAGCAACAAAAGCTCTGTAATGCTAATTAATTCTCTTTTGTTTCCAAAACACACTTGATGAGCTGAAACGTGACATAAAAACCGTGACACACACATATTTGTACTCACTTTTCCACTCTTTCCAGCATGGTTGCATTTAGGACATTCCCAGCAGTTAGGGAGTTCATCATTCACCACCCCCGAAGCGTCGCACACCTGATAAAAACAACGGCCAAATGAGTCGGATTTCAACTTGAACTGCCAGCTCTCGCTTAGTCTTGTGTTCAGTGTGTTTAATGCAAACAAGGCAAGGGAAGTGAAAGTGGCTGTTGTGACGCGTACTTGTTAGGCAGGTCAGCACAGTTTAACCTCAGTCGCTGTTAAACATGCCAACTCTTGCTTCATGGATTACTCAGAAAAGGGAAGTATAAACAGTTAAAGATCTCAACTCGGCCTAAATATGCTGTTACAAATCTAAACTGCTGTATGAGGTTCCAAATATATTCTGCAACAAGACAATAAAACAGCTAGGAAAAACCTGTAACGAGGCACAAAGAGGCAGCCTCTTTTTTTCTGTTTTGTTTGTTTGTTTTCTACTCTTTTGAGGAATTTAGCTGATGGCATTAAAAATTCTTAGCTCTTGCATGCAAAACAAACATGCAGACCATGCTTCAAAAACTGGTTTGACCAAACATATGCAAATAGCAAATTGTGTTTTCGCATAACAGGTTACAAACAGGGTGTGTGCAGTGTGTTGCCCTTTTTGGTCATGATCTAATACAGTTTCTTTTTTAATCTGAGAGTTTGTTTTTAAACTCCTGACCTCTTAAGCTTTCTTAAGCATGTGTTCAGTGAAACCCTCAGCGTGATGGTGTCATGTCGGAGCCGTAAAATCTTAAGATCCACATCACAAACAAAGTTTTTTTAGCGTTATGTAAACATCAACATTTCTACCCAATTATCTCCTCTGACTGCGATTCAACTGCCTGAGTCACTCCTGTCATGTTACAATGATCTGAGATTCCTGCCACATTACTGCAACAGTGTGAGTCACCGTCACAATGACTGTAATGATGAGGTGGAGTTGTTCAGCTGTTCCCAACGTAGGCGCCCTTCTGTACCTTCAGGCAGTTGGGATGGACGATCTCATTGCAGATCGAGCACTCCATCAGCATAAAGTTAAACTTGTCCTCCTCATCCTCCAGTGTGTCCTCCTTCCCGGCTTCTTTGCACACTACACACACTGCTGTGTGGGGCAACACAGGCTGCATGGGGCGAAAAAAGAAAAAACAAGCAGAAATAAAGTTTATTAAGCAGTGAATGCTTTGGAAAAACAAAGCTGACAGTGTTACATGTCTTCATGGATAATTTTGGCTCTAAAGCTCTACTGACTCACCGCGATGCACTGTCTCATGATGCAGGACTGCTTCATGCGCCCTGGTCCACCAAACTTCTTCATGTCCTTACAGAAGTGACACTCCCCGCATTCAGACCGCAAGCAAGCCTCGCACTTTCTGCAGCGTGTCCTCCTGCGGCGGGCTCCAGAGGAGCTGCGGTTGGACGGCAGCTTAACAGCTGACGACGTCCCCATTTTGGGTTTGGGCCGGTTAGCTGCCCGCTGCTGGAAGGCAAAAAACGTAAGAGACATTAGATGATAACTCAAAATGAAGAGACTCTCTGTCATTGAGAACATGGACACAGGACCTTTAAGCAAACTAACAGGTGAACAGATATCAGACCAAACGGCTGAAATAACAGTAATCAGCACAAGGAATCCAATCAAACTGGCACTGCCATCAAACTGTGATGCATGCATTATGTATTTATTTATAGGCTATTCTTGCTGCTGCTTAATTACATGTGAGTCATATGACCCAGCTACTAAAAAATTCCTTAACTAAACAAGGAATTTAGTTTAGTTCCACCTTGAACTTGGGATTTTACTATCCTTCGGCAAACAGAGCCATGTGGAAACAGTTTATACTTAAGCAGCAATTAATATTAATTTTCATCAATTAATTTCCCTTAATATTTCCTAAGTAATTATTTTGTCAACAAAATATCTGAAAAGTTGATCATGATCTCTCAAAATAACCCCAAATTAAGGTATTCAGATTACCATTTCAAGTAAAAAGTTCTCACATTTTAGAAACTGGAATCAGTGAATATTTGCATGTTTTTGCTTTAAAAAGTACTGGATTCCTATTGGATGGAACATTAACGACACATAAGTGGTGTTTGTAGGCTTTTGATATACAATTATTGTGTTACTGATTAAACAAATGATTTGCTTCTTGGCTACTGGGTTAACTAGTACTCACTCTAAATCAAGTTAACAATTAAAAAAAAGAAAAACAAAGCTGTGGTGAGGGTAGTGTCTCTACCTTACGATATGAAGCACCTTGAGGCAATTTCTGTTGCGATTTGGCGCTATATAAACTGAACTGTACCCATAATGTAGGCATGTCAATGAAATTGTATCCTCACAGTGCATGTTAAGCTTAGGGTTAAGGGTGTCACCTTGAGAATTGTGACAAAAGCATACTCCAAATCTTCTTATTTGAGTCACTGGAAGCAGCAACAGTGTGATGCTGTGGACTAAAAATAAAAACAGTAATTTAACGATCAGACTGAAATTTAAGCAACCAATTATCTAACTGAATCCTGAAACCTTAATTCATTTTGTGATTTTCTCACATCTCCTTCTTACTCTCTTCCCTGTTGCCATGGCAGGGCAATATAAAGCACTATGAAAATAAGACAAATCACACAGGAGGAGAGGTTACCTAGGCAACACATTTGCCTCTCTGATGGCAACTGTTTGAATAAAAAACTGAGAGAGATGGATAAAAATAAGCTCAGAGTGGAGCTATGATTTGTGCTCTGAGCACTTTCCTGATGTCATCTATTCTTATTCTATTACTGAAATCACACACGGCCCACGCACGACGGCTCATTTCAGCTCTTTCACCAATTATTACTCCATTCATTTGTATAAAACACCAAATTACAATAAATTAAGATCATTCAAGCCTCTGCGGTTGTCTTATGTGGAAGATGATACTGAGGCATTGCAGACAGGTAAAACAAGATGTTCCAGGCGAACGATAACGTCACTCTTGCTTTCTGAATGATATTCACTGGAAGGAGTGGAGAAACCAGCCCTAAATATGTGCTAAAGAAGCTTCACGGCAAATTGCTAATAACAACAGTGACAACATGTTTCTTCTTGTTTAACAGAAACTGCTCTTTGGAGCGTTTTCCCCCAGGAGGATTTTGAAACGCGTTGTTAGATCTATCCCTTTACATATCAGAGTTTCTTCTGTTGTGTTGCTGTCAGCTCAAGAAGTTGTTCTTTGCCTGCTGCTGCTGCTGACAGAGCATCTATGCAAAACCAGGCTAAATGATCAAACCAGGCAAAGCTTATTTTCATGGTGCCAAGCTTTCCATTAATCCATCTGACTAATACGGAAATATGAGAAAGAAACACAGAAGAAAGGACAGGTGCTGTTGCTGCAGGTGTGGCTGATACCTCACCATTTCCCTAACCTTATCTCACATGACTTTGTCTCTCATAGCATATCTAAAGTAAGGCCAAGTCTCTGAGCAAATAAAGTCCATGCAAAGTTTAAAACTACAACAAAAAACTGACATGTCCTCCATTCCCTCCATGTCTCCAAATTTTATTTGGCTGCTTTTTTTTAATCCCAGATGTATCTCCTCCCGTGATCACTTAGTAGCCAAATGTGTAAACCACTACGCTACAGATCCACTGTCTCTGCACAGACACTAATTGGCTGCTGAACCCTGCAAATAAAAACATGGCCCATATTGCTGTGACACAATCTTCTGACTCAGCATCAGCGTGGATGTCAGCAAGTGAAACTCACGTTTGCCTTCATCTGCTGCCCGGGCTCAATTAGCACAAATAACATGTGCTGCTCTCCCTATAATATGTCACAACAGAAGACTTCAAAATATGATCTTTGATGCTACACTGCTTGTGAGTGTTGTGGATATAAACATTGTGTAAGAGCAGGGGTCTGACGCTTACATCAGCACTTCTCCCATTTCTCTTGAACTGTACATGCCAACTGTGTGCTGGAGAGACTTGTGCAATATCTAATGAGCCCTGTGAGAAAGTATCCATGCTGCTGACCTCAAATGAGCATGCACTCCATGCCACTCATGAGAAGTTCCCCCCTGTAAGCCACATTAAAGCTTTATTTCTGTTAAAAATCAAACCCATTTGCCCAGTTTGGGGCCACTGGACTACTAAGTAACAGAAGTAGAGACACTTCATTGTTACCCTCTCCCCACCCCCACCCCCTTTCTCTGTCCCTGCTTCCTCAACGTTTTTGACTAAAGCTTTCTTAAAGGCGCAGAGTTGTGGGACAAGTTTTGGAAGTGAGAGGAAATCAATCACATGAAAAACAGTTTCGATATAGCAGGTTAACCAAAGTGCACGATAAAATCATAAGTTGGCCAGCATAAAGTCGGATGGCCTTCACCGTTAAGGTAGTGGGTGATAACGAGGTTGTGGTCACAGCCGCGGATCTGTAAACTCACTGGATGAGGCTGCTCGCTATTAAGAGGTGGTCAGTACAAAAATGGGTCGGTTGTGGCTAACAAGATAGATGGTGTCTAGGAGGCGAGGACACGGTGTGTTTTTGGACGGTCACGGAACACAAAAAGGAGGAACTCCAGTTCTTTTAAATGTGTACAAATATTTAGCTTTGTGTTTATTCGCTATTACCTGGCTGACCGAAGAATAAGGTTTAAAACACACCTTCTCCTTTCAACCCGACTAACCTACATAGAGAGAGGAAAAGCGGATACAAACATTCACCTGAAGTAACTGACGAAAAGGAAAAAACGCCAAAACCCTTTTTTTAAATCGAGAAGCATACAGAGCAAAGTAGAGTTCACGAAATTAAAATACCTGCTCAGATTCTGAATCATATTCCTCATCGTCTCCGCTCAGTGACAAGGCCATGTCTCCTCTCTCTCATCGTTTGAGAAAACTAACATGGCTGAACAAGCTAAGTTCGCCCCCCCCCCCCTCACACCAAACACACACAGGCAGCTTCTGCAGGCTGCGTTCACGAACCATAGGAAATATCAAAACTGACGTAAAAAACCTAAACGACACAACTATAATTCAAAATGTATTGGAAAGAAACGTAAACGCAGAGGGTTGTACAGAAATTTAACAAATATACAGGTTTCTGGGATGGTTCGTTATTGTATTAACACCCTATCCATATGACAATAAAATCGGCTAAATGTAATTAACGTGGCATGTTAACGCAACGTCGATGAAACAGGAAGTAAAGATAAGCAGGTAAAACAAGATGTCTCCCTCCCACACTCGTCCGTCTTTGCTTTTGTCTTGGCGTTTGTAGGCAGTCTATGGGCTGTATGACTCAGTGGCAGAACAAATTCTTCAAAGGTTTATTTAATGCGTTTAACCTTTTAATCCTTATGGGCTTAGCAGTTTACAAATAGCATTAAACTTCAAAAACACTCAGTGAGTTTATTCAGGCGTTTGTCATCAAATGTTGATAAGGTGATAATGTGTTTACTTTTAATAATTGAAACTTTAAAAATATTCCCAACTATACAGCCATGTATGTACAGTGTATAAAGTTCACCTAATGTAGCTAGATGTAAACACTCTTAAACTAAAAGTGAAAAACAGCACTTTGATTTCCCAGTCAAGAACTGTCTTTCTTATCTGATTTAGCCTACCTGACAGCAGATTCAACACAACGTGAAGTATGTATTACTCATTGTTTGGTTAGTTATATAATTATGATGATTAAACACAGAGTTATGTAAAGCAAGAATGTGTGTGTAAAGATTGAACATGAACATATTGACGCCACCCAGTGTTGAAACTCAGTTTGCTCCAGCTACAGTGTAATGGCTTTGGAATTATCTTGTCTAGGGCTCCTGACGGTGTAAGAACAGATTCATAGGTCAGTGTATTCACGACACAGGAGCAGTTCAACATAAAGCAAAAAGTAACATTTCTAATATTCTCTGTGAGATGTTTGGTTGTGCTATGTCTGGCCCCCGAATGGTTTCCCCTCCCACTGGCAGACTACTCTGGCAGTTCACAGAGAAGTACCACAACTAGATCCCCCCACTGATACAAAAAGTGTGCGTCCGCCTACTGAATGCCAGGAAATATACAAGTGGTTACCTTGTGGTAATTCAAGTGTTGCAAAACTTTCTGACTGAAACCTCACTAAAAGGACCTGCTGTACCAAAGCAGAAATGTTTATATTTTAAATTTGTATTGTAGCTTGTTTTTAAATTCATTGCATTATCATTGTGTAATATCCTTTTTAAAGATAACAAGAAACTTTGAAAGATTTGTGATTTACCAGATATTTGTAAATTCTCATCTTGAAGTTGCATAGCAGGATTGATACTTTGTTTCCATCCTCTAAGTTGAATATGTAGCCCACTGAATTGTGTTAAATTACTATTATCTGTATATTTAGGAAACTGAAATAAAATACTTCAAACACAATATGAAAAAATATTTGAACTTTGTCACGTCCTTTTTATTTATATTTCATGGCAAATTTAAACAAGAGCAAACCCAAAGTGCTTTCCAGACAGATGTGTTTATATTCTACATCTCTGTAACAGTGCGGCCTTTTGCGGCTGGATTTACAGTGAGGAAGACCAAGATAGTGGAACGAAGCATGTATTCACAGTATAGCTCCCCTCACAAAACTGTATCTAATGACAACTAGCAGCCTTAAATACATCAATTTCAATAAATAAACATACAAATACATTTTACATTTTCATAAACAAACAAACAAAACCCTCAAAAAACCCAAGAAACCCAAGCCTTAACCCATGGCCTCTCCCGGAACCTTTAAATGGTGTCTGGACCCCCGGGGAAGCATTTGCCCAAACACCCTGAAAAGGACACAGGAAAGACAGGTTAGTAATCATATCCTCTTTGCACCACCTTTACTTCAAATTTTTGACTCGCACACAATCACACTTAAACTTCTTGTGTGCAAATGTTCTTCATGTGCAAATCTATGTTTAAAGTGCAATGCTAAATAAAGTGCTGGATAAGTTGCTTTTAATACAGTAAAAGGTGCTCCTAAAGTGCTACACAAATTATAATATGAATAGTAGTAAGGGAGTCCTCTTCCTTACATTTCCTCCCCTCTCTTAAGTGCAAAGTGCTTCAGTCCTCTGTCATCCTGGATAAACAGTCAGTAACCACATTTGACTTCCCTGGCCTGTACAGGACCGTAAAGTCATGATGCTGCAAAGACAGGTACTATCCTGCAATGCAAGCATTTGCATCCCTCATGCGGTTCGACTACTGGAGGGCACAGCGATCAGTCTCTAGAGTGAAGTGATGTCCCAGAAGATAATACCTCAAGATCTCAATAGCCCATTTTCATGGCCAAACACTTTCCCCACTGTCGAATACCTCGTCTCCCTGTCAGGTAGTTTCCGACTCAGAAACACCACAGGCCTTCTTTCACCATCTTGCTGAAGCACAGCTCCAAGGCCTACTTCTGAAGCATCTGTTTACAAGATGAATGGCTTGCTGAAGTCTGGGCTGTATAGAACTGAATGTGTGCATACTGCTTCCTTGAGCTCTCTGAATGCATGCTCACATTCTGTCCAACACACTTTGTCGGGGGCTGAACCCTTTGTGAGGTCATTCAGTGCAGTGGATCGCTCTGCAAAATAAAATATGAATTTTCTGCACCAGCCTACCAGACCCAGAAAACCTCTCACCTTCCTTTTTTGTCATCGGAACTGAGAAGGACTGGAAACCTGGACATACATCCCTGGCCACACAAAACTGCTGCTGATCCTATTCAGTGTTTTGAGAAAAGCCATATGACCTGCCCATGGAATTGAATGGCCTAAATCCGTAACTTTGTTTCTGAACTGTTGTGGGAGTGCTACCGCCTCACACTTCCTCTTTTTCCTGGTACAAGATGCCTCCTTTAATTAAGTAAACAATGTCTACAAGATCTTACCTGACCTTGACTAGCTCCCTCTACCTCTGTTACCTTCTCAAACCAGGGTTTTAGAGTAGGGTCGCTTCTTTGGAGTGCACCTAAATCTGAGGGAATGTCAAACTCAAGCTGGTTATTTGGCTTGGGAAACCATGGTGTACCGTTTTCCCCTGAGCCTTTGACCTTTTCCCTTTTCTGCTCTCTGTTTCCAGAGACTCCTCAAAAAAAAGAAAGAAAGAAAGAAAGAAAAAAAAGGGGGGGGGGGGGTAGCTCTTAGATCATTTTCTTTGCACTTTATGGTCTTGTGCCTACATGACAGGGTTTCAATGGTTCTGCTGTCATATCTAGAGGAAGTGAGCCTCTAGATTCATCACTTAGATTTTCCCCTGAATTCAAACTAGAATGTACAAGAGTTTCAAAGCAAAGCTTCTTCTTTACGCCCATAAATTAAAACAGGGACAATATAAGCTTTCTTTCCTACTGGCTCTGTGGCTGGTCTTGGAACTGCACACAAAAGAGATGGTTTTGATTTAAGGGCATGGCAAAATGTTGTGTATAATAATAATAATAATAATAATAATAATAATAATAAATTTTATTTATGAGCGCCTTTCAAGTCACCCAAGGACACTTTACAATAGGATAAAACACATAATAGAACAATGACAAAATAAGAACAATAAAACAAAAGCACAAGATAAAATTAACAAACAGTGGATTCACAGTGAATATGCAGATTTGAACAGATGGAGAGAACCATTGTTTCTTATTTCTGGGGGTAGAGCGTTCCACAGCCTGGGAGCAGAGCAGCTGAAAGCTCTGCTTCCCATGGTGGTGAGGCGGAAGGAAGGTACAGCAAGATGGATAGAAGAAGAAGATCGAAGTGAACGGGCAGAACAGGTAGTGCTTAACAGGTTAGAAAGGTAAGGAGGAGCGAGGTTATGAATGGCCTTGAAGGTGAGCAGAAGAAGTTTGAATATTATCTGGAATTTCACAGGGAGCCAGTGAAGTTCCTGAAGAACAGGGGGTGATGTACTGGTAGGAGGGGGTTCTGGTGATAATGCAAGCAGCAGAGTTCTGAACCAGTTGAAGCTTATGGAGGGATTTTTGGGGGAGACCATGCAGAAGAGAATTGCAGTAGTCAATTTGGGAGGCAACAACACTGAGGACAAGAATGGACGTAGACTGGGTGGAAAGAGAAGGAAGTAATCTGTTAATGTTGCGTAGATGGAAGTAGGCAGAACGGGTGAGATTATTGATGTGAGATTTATAGGAAAGTGAACTGTCTAGGATGACACCAAGGCTCTTAACCTGAGGAGAAGGGAAAACTGTGGAGTTATCGATGGTGAGTGAGAAATGGTTCGAATGGCCAAAGTTATGACAGTGATAACATTTAATATCCTGAACTGAAGACTTAAAAGATTTCTTAACATTGTGAGGTCTTTGGGAAGGGAGCTGCTAGGAACTAGAAGGATTTCTAGCCTGAACTTGACCAGAGTCCTCTTCACCCCCACTGGGCTTACTTGGTTTAGCATAGTGGGTCTCCCAGCTCAAGTAGGTGCTCTTGCTTCCCTTTCTGGTGGAAGTGAAAACCTCAATGAGGCTAGCTGCTTCCTTTGCCGTCTTTGGGTCACGCTCACATATCCAGATCTCCAGCTTTCTTCCACCTCTTGTCATTATTTTCTCACTGTAGCGTGAACGACACACTTCTGACACCACTTGTAACAATGAGGCACACCAAGACAAGTATAGTGGAACAAAGAATTTATTCATAGTATAGCTCACCTCACAAAACTGCATCCAATGACAGCTAGCAGCCTTAAATACTTTCAGCTGTCACAGGCTAAACCATTATTCCACTAACAGGTGAGTTCTCAAATCCCAACCTTTTACCACATTATACAATACATCAATTTCAATAAATAAATATATAAATACATTTACATTTTCACATTAATACATATTAATACATACATTATATCTTATTTAAAACACCAAAAAAGAAAAAACCCAAGCACAAAAGATTCCCCACACTCCCTTAACCCATGGCCTCTCCCGGACCCTTTAAATAGTGTCTGGACCCCCAGGACAACATTTGCCCAAACACCCTGAAGAGGACACAGGAAAGAAAGGTGAGTAATCACATCCCTTCTTTGCACCACGTTTACTGCTTAATTTTCACATTCACGTTAGTTTTCCTTACTGTTAAACCTTATTTTCTCTCAATCACAATTTCTTTCTCCTCACAGACAACCACCACATTTCTTGATGAGGAGCAGCTGTGCAGGACCTGGAACAAAGGCGATCAACTGATTTTAAAATACACAATAAATATTCAATAAATAATTAAACTTCCTGTGTGCAAATGTTCTTCATGTGCAAAATCTATATTTAAAGTGCAATGCTAAATAAAGTGCTAGATAAGGTGTTTTTAATAAAGTAAAAGGTCCTAAAATGCAATACAAATTATAATATAAATAAGGGAGTCCTCTTCTTTACAATCTCCGAGGAAAAAAAAACTAGTTTCAAAATACATGAAAAGCTGAAAGGTGTGTTTTGTTGCCTTAACCACAGTGATTTTAGCCCAGTACGTTCAGAACTGGATGATTCGTCTCATGAGTCATGAGACACTGCTCTCCCCTACGTACGCTTTCTTTATAGAGTAAAATTATCATATCTGTTTCGCCAATATTGTCCCCGTGTTTACTTGGTATTTGATCGATATCACAGTTTGCAGAATCGCACGGCGCTAAACACAGGGCGGCGATCTGCAGCAGCCGGCAGCGCCTCTGCGGTGCGTTGGATTGTGGGTATCTTGTTTCCTGATAGACTCTGACAGTCGGTCAGCTGTTGAGGGAAAACTTTTTTCTTTTTGGTAGAGTTTCCTATCTTTATTTTTTTTTTGCTGTAGTTAGATGTTGGATCCCCCTGGAACAGCCTTCCCCGCGCGCGAATTTCACGTGTCATCGAGCACCGTCCTGTAGCTCATACCAGTTTGTAACGATATATTCATAACAAAAATTACTTCGCAATGAGCCTGAACGAGCACTCAATGCAGGCTCTGTCCTGGAGAAAACTCTACTTGAGCCGAGCCAAACTGAAAGCAACCAGTCGCACTTCGGCTCTCTTGTCGGGCTTCGCAATGGTAAGTTACATTTTAATTTGACGCTGCAGATAGTTTACGTGAGGCACAATTTATTTATTTAGTTTTGAAGGACCGTGACCGCGTTACAGGCCTAATGACAGCTACGGTGCACTGATACTTAGCATAAATGACCGTTTTGTTTACTGGAAGTCTACGGGTTACTAGTGTAGGCTTGTTAAAGTCATATTTGGCTTCCATTGCACGTCCCACATTGCGGGACTGTAATACCTGTGGACTGAGAGCAAAACTTCGTGGAAATTTAGTGGGGGCTCGCCTGCGCCACCCCTAAAAGTCCAGGTTTATCTTCCGCTTTAATAAGTAGTCCGCGGAGGAGCGTTAAAATACATAAGAAACAAGAAAAAAAATAACACATGAAAAGTTTTGAAAATATTAGCCTATAGTGCCACCAAATGTTTGTTTTTAATTTAACGACATGCAGTTACAATGAATCAACAAATATTTTTTGTAAAACTAAAAGCCTAACACATAGGAGCTTCCTTCCCCCTTCCTGATGCAAAAATTATGATGTACAGTGACTCTTGGCCAGGGATGCATCTGCAGTAAGAAGCTCCACAGGTATTCAAAAATACCAGAACACTTGTAAACAGTTCTGTTTATAAAATATACCTGTACACACAAGATACTCTTGGGTGGCCTGGGATTCTTTTGTGAAAAGCAGTACTATATTTATAGTGGTTGTATATATAACAGCCGTAGCAAATGTGCTACTGATGTCGAGTAAGTTTAAGCTATGCAGCATAAAGGATTGCATACACAGCTCTCTGTCTGTCTCTCTGTCTCAATATTAGGTTTGACAGAATAGACTTTTAGTGGGGTATTCACCTTGTTTCCGGTTATTTGTGCAAACTGTGACACTCTGGTTTAATTCCAGCACTTCCTAATTTGTTACAAACATTTTTCTCTCAGGTCAAGAATTCTGATTCCTCTTAGTAGTCAGCTACTATCTCTTTTTCACCTAACGGAGCTGTTTCCTTTTTGATATTCTCAGGTTGCCATGGTGGAGGTACAGCTGGAGCGGGATTACGAGTACCCTCCAGGGCTGCTGATAGCCTTCAGCGCCTGTACCACCGTTCTGGTTGCAGTGCACCTCTTTGCCCTCATGATCAGCACCTGCATCCTGCCCAACCTGGAGGCTGTCAGCAATGTTCACAACCTCAACTCTGTCAACGAATCTCCCCATGAGCGCATGCACCGCCACATAGAACTGGCCTGGGCTTTCTCCACAGTTATCGGTACCCTCCTCTTCCTGACGGAGGTGGTGCTCTTGTGCTGGGTGAAGTTCTTACCCCTCAAAAGCAACGCAGATGAGAAAAATGACACCATAAGTCCTGGCGTGGCTGCGGCCATAGCTTCCACCTGCATCATGGTGCCATTTGGACTTGTTTTTATCATGTTCGCTGTCCACTTTTACCGCACGCTCGTCAGTCATAAAACAGACAGACAGATCAGAGAGCTGGAGCAGGTCATTCGGCTCCAGAACCAGCTGGAGCACAGGGCTGAGAACGACGACCTGAAGGCCGCTGTCCATTTTCCCTGAGTACACGCAGACAACAGCAGGGACTTTCAGCAAAACCAGAGTAGAACCTCTATTTTTACTTTATCCAGATGCTTGTTTTTAGAAAACTTCTTCTACTGTACATTTCTTTGATACTGCATGCTGACTAAATTATCCAGTAATTTTACTCTTTGTAGTTTCTTTGTAAATGCTTGGCTCTCAGCTGAAAACATCATCATCAGTATCAACATAAGTTAGTCTATGGTAGCCTTAAAGGACGACCTTTTAGGCCACCATAGATTAACACTAATAGAATAGGACTTTCTAAAGATCTTCACATGAGCATTTCAATGCGTTGGAATGATCCCCTAACGTGTTTAGCTTTTTACATCAAATACTGAGTTCATATGAGAAAAATATAGAAACTAAGTTCTCTTAAGTTATAACAGCAGCAGAAAACTGTTGATTGGAGTAAGATGGGCTAAAAACGAGGAAGTTTGTAATATGACTCAACATGTTCAGGAATTTGTTTCAATTTTTACTGAAAAGAAATCTGGGAACTCTGTTGTTACCCAGTTCTAAAATTTCATCAGTTTCCTGTTTGTATTGTACTAAATTGATCTGAGCAGCACACTCGGGTTCTTTTTGCTCTCTGCGTATACTGTAAAACTCCAGCCTACTGTTGCATTTACCTACAGGTTTTCTGGTTCTTGACTGACTGACCTTATGCCACTATCATGTTTACCAAATTAGGCTTTCTGTAGAAATATCTCCAAGCCAAACCTTAGTGGCTTTTTTAGTTTGCCACTCTTACATATACTTTTGAGTCAAACTTTTCTTACTTTTTAATTTAAAAGTTGCTGTTTTCATAATCCTTGGGAGCTCCGTAAGTCTTTGATAAAGAAGAGTACTATATAAACCAACAGTATTTGTGTGCAATCTGATGGAAAAGAACATGTGTCAGTGTGTGCTTTTAACCAGTCTGCGTTCAGGAGTGTGTTACTGCGGTATGGATATTTGAGTAGAAATAAATGTGTTATCCCTTTGTAACATGGATATTTTCTTCATGTTAAATGACTCTTGCAATATACTGTAAAATCCACAGGTGGCCACTGGTTTCAAAAAAGTGTTTTTGAATGTGTTATTACAATGTTACGTTGCATGAAAATATTGAGTGTTTGTTCTTGTGTTAGCTTTTAGCATTGAGCATGTTCACCCTGTTTGGGTCATAGATGTATTTAAGTGCGCTATGTACTGTACTGCTTTATTGTTTTACATGGGTTTGGTCACTTTCTTTGTAGTTTTTACTGTAATATTGATATGTAGAATAGTGTCACAACAGAAATGTAATTTCAGGACATTGTACACGTAATATCTTCTTTCACAACATGATTTAAAATATTGGAGGAAACTTTTTTTTCCCTCTTTGGGAAAAATTATGTTTTTTGTTTTTTTTAAATTTACTGGCGCTTGTAATGCTGTGTTTCTATCAATGTAACACTGTTTTATTGTTAACTTGCAATCTGTGGACATGGTTTATACTGAGTCATGGGACTGCAGTAACTGTAGACCACATTTGCATTCAAATTGTCCTGACTGGGTGATAAAATCTGTGTGACACGTAGCAGAAACCAAAGACTGTTGGGAATAGTTCACAGACAGTTCAGTAAAATGGTGTTGATGTTTTTCTTTGCTTAAGTTGAATTTGCTGTTTTTGTTGTTGTTGTTTTATCGGGAGTTAAGTGAAGTCTGTTTTATTTCGGTAAATGGTGCACACTCCCTCCGTGAAACATGTAAGATGGGAATTACCACTTGTGCCTTCTTTAAAAACACAGCAATGCAGGTGAAGGTGGTCACTGTGGTTAATTTTTCCGCATTATATATATATATGTGTGTGTGTGTGTGTGTGTAAACTGCTTTTGTCAGTGTACAACTTTGAAGTGAACATAGTAACTTTTGCTTATGCGTGCCGTTAACAGCTCATGAAAAAGCTTGAAGCTTCATGAAGTGTTGAGAATTATCAGGATGTTGGTTTTGGGTTTTTTTTGCCAGTTTGCAAAATAAAAAAAAAGATTTGTTCTCATTATTTTTTTAATTGTGTGTTCAGTGTTGTCTGTGTAGCCATGTGGATGTATAAAACAGGAATACATGAGGAAACATTGTAATCTGTCAAAATTACAAAATCTAATGGGAAACCACACAGGAAATGTCCAAAAATGGAGGACGAGTGGAGCTTACAGTGCTGAAGCCAAGACAGAGAAATCCCCCCCCACCTGTCTTGCTGACTTTTGTCTGCATTCTTTGAGACCATTAGCACTTTGTTGCTTTTCTGCTGAAGTTGTGCATGGTTTCATAGTTGGCAGAGCTCTCTAAGTGCAGCGCAGGCTTGGTTCTTCCTCTCTCCATTTTCCCACTCAAGAGTTTTATTCCCACAAGTGACCTGTGAATCATAAAAATGGGTTACCTGATACTATAGTTACAAACTAATAATATTAACTAGCAACAGTAATAGTAGCCGCTGTTAAGGTAATGTGCTTTTCAATCTGACCTTTATCTTGGATTTGTGCAGGTGTACTTTGCAACTGACATGTATTTTGGTCACCCCATTTAAGAAGTGCCACAACACAAGACGGCACAAATAAAAATGGCAAACCATAAAGACATCACTTATAAATACCTTATAAATGCTTGGTTTAGAAGGTGATGTGTAAGTTAAGGATAACACCTTAATCCCATAAGAGTATCAATATTATTATTTTATTATTTTGTTGGCTGTTATTATTTAGTATTTATTCCAACTTTGAGATGAAAGTAATGAAAATGCTGCAATTATGTAATCAACGGTGCAGTAGGCTATCTTACCTGACTCTGTAAAACAAAAAAGCAAACAAAAAAACAAAGGCTGATCCTGCACTGCATATAATGTAGACATTATCCAGAGACAATGACCAGGAAATACATGTTTTTATATTAATACCTGCACATGTCACTTCATTTTAAATAAAAAGGTGTATCCTTTGTTTAATTTTTTTCATTTTTACCGTACTGATCCATGTACTGTATAATATCAAACATAGCAGCTGCCTTTTATTTTATTGCAGGCTACCAGCATGTGGCCATAACCTATGTTTAGTATGTAAATTGTATTTTACTCAGTCACAAGCTTAACACAAATATTCGACCAGTCTTTGGATTATTAATGTCTAATAAAGGTCCCAAAGGTGCCTATATATACACCTCACCTGTTAACCCACCTTAGGTGTTCTTCCGCCTTGTTCAGGATCTATTTTTTCCTCTCCGTCGACTGGCGGATGGATCATTATCCAACCTTAGCGACGATCCGTGAAAACACAGAAAAATAAATCCCAGCTGTTTTTCCACAATGTTGCTCCTTCAAAGGATACAACTTTGGCACAGGTAAGCAAGATTTAAAGAAACAAATCTTTTGTGAGACTAACCTTTGAGTATTTCTGTGTTTCCTACCACCACCTGTTATCTTTTTTCCCGAGGATAAGGTTACAGGTGATGCTCTCCATCACCTGTTGGGGTGTGTTAACCTCTCGCGGAGCAGCAATGTAGCTAGCTGACAGTGTGGCACAAAACGAGCAAACTGGAAGTAACTGTTGTTGTTTGTTTGGGTTTTTTTTTAAGGTTTTGACGAATGTAATGGAAAGCGAAAAACAAAGTACTGAGAGCGAGAGACAGCCTCTACACTGGAGAAGTTGCAAGCTGGTTATAGATCCTGCGCTGACGAACGGGCTGTACAAAGTGTACCGTTATGATGGACAATACTTTAACCTGCCGGTGAGCACCTGTCCGCCTCTCCACATAGGTGATGTCAGCACATGTATTATATCTATTATAATAATAATGATAACGAGGGTCTTCTCTGCCAGGTTGAGGACCTAGGTCTACTTCCTGTGATCACAGTCAGGGATCCGCGCATCTGCCGCCTGTGGAGCAGGTGTATCAAGACTGACTTCGTGGTTCCCAAATTTAAGGTAACTGTTAAAACGACTGTAATAATACAGACATCCTATTTTAAATAATCGTGCTTTAAAAACAACTAATAGCCCATTTCTTGTTTTCCCGTGTGTCTCCAGATTGATGAGTGGTACGTGGCTCCCGTTCCTCCAAAAGAAGTGACATTTTCTAAGCTCAACGACAACGTGAATGAGACTTTCTTGACTGATATGTGCAAAAAATATGGGAACATGGAAGAAGTGGAGATATTTTACAATCCCCCAAACAAGAAGCATTTAGGTATCGCAAAGGTAACATTTGATACAGTAAGGGCTGCAAGAGACGCTGTCCAGCACCTGCATGAGACATCAGTGATGGGAAATATTATTCATGTGGAACTTGATCCAAAGGGTAAACTTTACTTTTTCTCTGTGTGTGTGCTGAGGTGTAAATGTAAGTGTTGAATATGCTGATTAACTAGAATGTGCTCCTCCTCAGGGGAAAATAGAGCTCGATATCTCCAGCTCTTGTTAAGTGGGCTGTATACGCCTTGGACGTTGCCGGTGGGCAGCAGCGAACGGGCTCTTCAGGGCTTAGTTGACAGTTTGCTGGTGAACATTTAAATTTATTAAAAGCTGCTCATAATGATTTGACCCATGAAAAGATTTTATCTTTAATATTTGTATTACAGCTGTTAAATATGAATGTATTTGTTAATTGTTTTCCCCTTTTTTTACTTCATTATCAACATCTTGCAGGGAAGCTCGGCCACACAGCAGCTGGGAAATGTCTGCAGCCCCACCAGCATTGCTACGCCCCTCTCTCTGGACACAGCCTACTCCAGTATTTGTCAAGACACACCTTGCAGCTTTGGGCTTACACCACGTTCTCAGGGAACCCCCCGGACTCCCTGCTTGCCTGCGACTCCTCTCTCCTCCCACGACTCTTGCTATTCCAGTCTTCAGGCGACTCCCGTCCTCCAAGGGGAACCCTCCGCCTATAGTGTTCACAAACCTTTAAGACAAGAGCTTTGCCGTCGTAGACGACAGCACAGGGGACTTAGCCACGTCTCAAATGTTAGCATCATTCTGAAGCAGTTCCAGCCACAGCCACCACATCCCCTCTTAACCAAAACACAAACTAGCAGCCAGCAGCTTGCATTGTGGAGTCCCAGTGCACAAACCTCTTCTAACAATAGTGACGAGGCTCCCTTTAGTCTCACCTCCCCTTTTCAGGAGACTGAAGATGTGGTTAACACAAGTTATGCATCTTCACCTCTGAATGGCAACTCTCGCGACATCCTGACTGTTGATCTCTCAGCTGACCTGCAAACTAGAACAGCTTCTCCATTTGATAACCACCAGCCAGAGGCAGCTGTTTCAAGTCTAGACTCCCGAATTGAAAGTTTGCTGATAAACAGCCAGATCACTGACCCCTTATGCTTTCATGGAAAGACCTCTGAGACCGATCCATCCTCTCAAGAGAGCCCGGCTTCACCTGGCTCACCTCTTAAGGTCTCTTCCTCGGATGACTCACAGTTTTGTACCCCACTGTCTTGTGAATCCCCCACAAGCGGCCACCAGTACTCCCACAATGATGCTGTGGATGAAAATGAGGAGGACGAAACTACTCGAGCTGTTTCATTTCTTACAAGAAGTTCCCAGTCTCCCTGTCCGTCTGATGTTGCTTATTCAGAAAACTTAACACACATAAACAATGAAGAAGATCCAGAGAGGGTCCAGCCATCGTCAGGCCCAAAGGTAATCTATCTGGATATATTGCAGTGATAATAAAGGTAGAATTTACCCTATTGTTACTATGTAAAAATGTTAATGGTGTGATATTAATCAGCCACTCAAATTATTATTGTTTCTGTCTTATTCAGGAACACTGTGCAGCACATCAGGAGAAGAAATCCTCAAATAACAGACAGTTTGAAGCTGTGACACCAGCAGAAGACCTCTCTCTGCCCGATCCTCCATCCGGTTGTTCTTCCAGTTCCACCACTCAGCAACTTACCCTGAAAGCTCTCCCAACTGTTACAGCTGGATTCCCCCAACCCTCAGCACCCCCTTTCCTTTTCCCCATTCCTCGATTTCCCCCCTCTCTTCCACCTGTTCCACCTCGCCTGCCAGATGGCACCATCCCGATCCCTCCTCCAGGATGGATGCCACCTCTGGGCCACAAAGCTGCCATCCACATTCCTCCTCCCCCCATTCCACCTCGTACTCCAATTCCTCCTCCACCAACTTTCCTGAGACCCCCTCCACCTTTGATAGCGCCACCCTCTGTTCCACCTCCTGTGCACATGTTCCCTTTACCCATACAGCCAGGGTGTCCTTTGGATAAGGGGAATCCTCCAAGGCATGGCGGTCCACCGTTGCCATTCCCTCCTCCTCCTCCTCCACCTCTCTGGCCTGCACCTCCTTTTCCAAGGTTTAACCCCTTTGTGCCACCACCACTCTACCCACCTGTGCAGGCAAATCCCCACAAGATCACGACAGAAAAAGTTTTAGATATCCTCATGGATGAACTGAAGTCAATCATAAAGAAGGACATTACACGTAGAATGATTGAAGGGGTCGCTTTCAAGGCATTTGAAGACTGGTGGGAGTGTCAGGAGAAGAAGGCAAAGGTAAAACCTTTTTCACATATTTTATTGTCTCTTATAGTGGGCACATTAACAAAACATTTTGCATGTCTTTTAATGGGAGTAGTTGTTTGGAGCCAGTGGGTCTTATAACTCAGTTGATTCATTTAAGATACAAGAGTCTCCTCTGAAATGTGGAGCGGCAAGAGTGGAAGACAGGAACAAATTCCTAAATCCCCTCAGTAACATTGGTGGGCAGAGCAGAAAACCACCACTGCCATCCTTCAAGGTAATCTGTTTTGGAGAGATTTTTGAAACACAGCTGGTTTTGACTGCCAAGTGATGCCTAAATAAAGAAATTTCCACGCAGGTAAAAAGGAAAAGATCAGACGAGACAGGAAATGACTCCGGTTCTGCTCTCAATCATTCTGGTCAGTGCGATTAATTCAAATTTCAGTGTGTATTAACTTTCTGTGCCAGACTGTCGCTTTAACTGATTCTAACTTGTTGCATTAGAGGTGAAGAAAGGGGACGACATAGTGAGAGCGGCGTCTGAGAGAGGCAAACGCAGACACGCAAGACCACTGGATCTGGACAGTGATGATGATGATGATGGTGATGCTGGGGAAGAAGATAAGATACTTCAAGATGAAGAAGCGATACCAGACAAAGTGAAGGATTTTGTGCTGGATGAGGATGAGCCGCACATCCTGGTAAATGAAGAGACAGAAAAGAAAAAAGAAATAGCAAATAAGAAATTGAGAAAAATGCCGTGAGGTCAATATTTTAGTCTGGTGCCTTTACTTTTTCAGTTGTTAGTCTTAAAATTAAAATTTTAACTAAAAAGTTTAAACTTCTGGAGACAGCATTACATAACTGGTGCTCTGATTAGTCTGACAGAGATGCTCATGGTGATGACGAAGAAGATGATGATGGCAGTAATCATACTGCGGAAGAAAATAGTCCGATGGAGGATCGATGTGACGGAGAGCAGTGCTTAGACAGCGGTATGTTAAAATCTCATACAACACTGAACACTCATTAAAAATCACATATCTTAACATTGAACAGTGTGGCTTCTTTTTCAAATGTAGAGGTTTTTTCAGAGGATAGCGAGCACACGTCGGACTGCGAAACTTCAGATTCGCTCTCCTCGGTGGGCTTTGAGGACACGTTGTCTGACCTTACCACTGAAGGTGAAGACGCCGAGGAGGACAGCGAGGACGCCGGGAGTGAAGAGTGTATAGTTATATCATCAGATGAGGACTCAGTGGAGCACGAGCCCCCTCTTACCCCCTCAGCCCCACTGACCCCTGGTGCTCAGCTGGATCTGGACCAGCAGGGCTGGTCAGAACTGTTCCCAAGGCAGGAAACGGAGGAGGACCAGTACACATCGTGCCACGAAGACAACTGCGACTTCGATGCTATGATGGAGCTCCATACCAGCGACCCCCAGGACCTGCTGCCCCCATCACCTCTAGGACTATCAGGTTACATGTCCTTGTAAAGCAATAGATCTGTTAAGTTAGTGTCATCAGGTTAATCAAAAGTGGTTTAATTGTCACTCATGTAAAAATATCTTGTAATACTCCCTGAATTTCCAGTGTGCTACAAATTAACAGAACTACACAAGAGTAAGTTGTGTATCAGGTTTTCAAATAATTATGTATGAAAATTCCTTGTTAATCTGTATAGCAGTGGAGCCATGCCTTGATATGGAGATGGAAAGCCCTGATTGGACAGTGGAGTCTCCAGAGAACATAAAAAGCCTGAGGCCTCCCACTCCTACTGGCCGTTTGGTGGACAGTGACCCTGACATCCTTTTAAAAAGCAGACCATCATCTCCTGCTGCAGAGGAGGAGGAACGACCACCAACACCAGGCAAGGGAATAGTGGCAGGACTGGAAAGTGAGAATTCAGAGGAAGTCCTCTCCCCAGCAAGCGATGGACTCGCTCAGCCTCCCTCTGATCTCCTCATGGCATCATACCCATTATGCCAGGAGATGCCTAAGACTCCTGGCAGAGATGAAAGAGGTATGTGGACTCATTGTAGCTCAGGCAGAGCTCCTGCAACACCTGGAAGAGGGACCGCAGATTTAGAATTTAGCACAGTGAGCCCGCCCCTTAGCAGCCCACCACTTATCCCACTCTTGCCCAGCAGTCCATACATCACAGCCCCAAAGACTCCAGGAAGAGACATTATCCTGCCCAGAAGATCAATAGTCCACAAAAGGAAATCCAAGGTGGCGGCAACGTCAGTGCCTCTGTCATGTAATAATATTTTCAGAGTTTCCCCCATCACAGTGTCCTCGCCATTCAGCGTCTCTGACTCTTCATGTGACAGTGTTGATGGAAGGGATGTCCAGATCCGTTCAGGTGTGAGAGCAAAGCCTCTACAGGGACTGGAGAACATGCCTGAGCTGTTGGACAAAGAGAAAATCTTACTGAGGCTAAACCGATGGAGGAGGCTGAAGAAGAGAAGGCGGGCCCGTCACTGGGAGAGATCACTTAAAAGAATCAGTCCGTTGTTCTCTCAACGTCGTCCTCACAGGTGGCGTTCACCCTACGAAGAGAGGAAAATCCTTCATAGCATTTGGAAGGACGGCTTGGATGAAGAAGATGTAAGGTTTCTGCAGTGCACCTATGAAAGGCTGCAGGTGCAGGATAATGGCTGTGGGTGGCTCAGTGACACCCTCTGGATGCCTCATCCTCATATCCTTACAGACAGTGTTTTATGTTGAAATGATTCTTTATATTGTGGGAAACAGTTAAGTTGTTTTTAAGTCATACTTAGAATGTTTTTTTGTTTTGTTTTTTCTGATGAAGCTGCTCTTTGCATATTACTCTGCTGTTCACATCCTTAACTGCTGCTCACTGACTAAGGTCCTTACAGAGAAGAATGAGGAGCACAGATCCTGGCAGCCGCACCACAGAACAGGCTCTGCTCGAAGTGAAGGTTTTTACAAAATCAGCAGGAAGGATAAAATGAGGTATCTGCACAACACGCGGCTGGCTGCGGAGCTTCCGTCTACAAGCGCTCAGGTATTAAAGGAGGACAGAAGGTGAGGATTTCTGTGTCCAGTTTAATATTTATCTATTTAATGTTGAGACATTTTTCATCAGGGAACGTGCATTCCAGCCCAGCAACCCACTTCACTGCGAGCTGGGTCTGACTTCAGGTGTGAACAGCGCCGGCTGCTGTCCTCTTTCAGCTGTGACAGTGACCTGGTCAAGTTCAACCAACTCAAGGTTAGCAGGAAGTTAGTGACAATCAGCAGACTACTGTAAAAGCCCAGTTTGAAAGAAGTCTACAGTGGAGTCTAAAACTGAGTTTACCGTTAGGTTTTTATTTGGGCAGACAAGAAATCAGAACATTAGTTCTGCACTCTAAAAAAAGAAAGAAATAATTTCACACTTATTGTATGTTTTTTAACTTTGTTAAGTCTTGAGCCACTTCTCCTTTCTTTATATTTTGCTGGGAATATGGGAAATAGGTGCAGAGATTTATTGAAACATATGCAAACATATATGGAAAGATGAGCACACTGAAAAACAGGATCAACTGAATCTTTTAGGTCCCGTGTCAGGTTCTTGTTGGATTTTTTCCTGTTTCTTCTTTCATCAGTTTTAAATAGTTTAACTTTAAATAAGGTGCAGCTTCTTCTTTTGCACTCTACTGATGGCTGTAGAACCGATGGCAACAAAGTGCCTAAAATACAATTTAAACCAAACAAATAAAAAAAATCCTCTGAAAATGGTCAAGCACAAGGATTGTACTGAAAGTGACTGAAAAACCAGCCAGTATCCAAATAAAAAATTGACTTTACTATTCATTAGCTTTCAAATTCACAAAGCAAAATATAGAGTAATGAGGGTGACTCGAGATTTTTGCACAGCACTGTCTCATTTGAGCGACAGTCCAAACCCGTGCTATATCGTCTGTCAGTTCCGAAGGAAGAGGATTCGTTTCAGCAGGAGTTACATCCACGAGTGGGGCCTGTTTGCCATGGAGCCTATTGCTGCAGACGAGATGGTGATTGAGTATGTGGGCCAAATCATCCGACAGGTAATTCTGATGCAAACTAACATGCACTTTTAAACAAACCCCTTTTCCCCTGATTGTTTCTCTAAATTAGTCCACCGGTCCACTGGGGGCCTCGGGTCGTGCTGGGTGGTTTCCATCCATGCGTGTAGAGTAACTGTGATAAACAACCCTCGCATAGATGGAAAGCCACATCTGTTTTCTTTCTCCTCAGGTCATTGCTGACATGAGGGAGCAGAGATACGAGGAGGAGGGCATTGGAAGCAGCTATTTGTTTCGGGTGGATCAGGACACCATCATTGATGCTACCAAATGTGGGAACTTAGCCAGGTTTATCAACCACAGCTGCAATGTGAGTAAAAACCAGCGGTGCTGTGGTTAGAGATGAAAGTGATTCCACATAAAGTATTCCCATTAAAAGGTTTGTGGGGTTTATTTATTTATTTTTGTCTTACAGCCTAACTGCTACGCAAAGATCATCACAGTGGAGTCTCAGAAGAAGATAGTCATATACTCCCGCCAGCCTATAAACATCAATGAAGAGATTACATATGACTACAAGTTTCCTATTGAGGAAACAAAGATCCCTTGTTTGTGTGGGGCAGACGGCTGCAGAGGCTCCTTGAACTAATCACCTGTTAAGTGGCCTGATTAGGTAAAGAGAAAAAGTGGCAACCTAAACCAGAGGTATCAAAAAGCAATTTTTAATACTGTTCAGCAACTATTCAGCATTTTGGAAGCCGTAGAAGAGCTCATGAAAGAACTGCAGACATGTGGTACTCAGTGAATAATGGTTTAATACTAAGCTGCCATAAACAATATATAAATCAGGACCGGAACAAACACTTGGGACTCACAGAGAGTTATCACAGTTTATGAGAAAAACTAACAAAAACCAAGAGTGGTCTCTTTTAAACAGGAGGGGAAAATCACATTCTAGACTTCATGCTAAATCTCCAACTTCTGTTGACCTCGCCGTCTAAAAGTTAACAAAGTGTATAGTTAAATGTTTTCATTTATGAGAGCTCGGATAACGTTTTGCTTGAGTCAAGCTTGTGTTAATAAAAATGGTTTTCCTGTTGATGTTTTATACAAACTGGAAGCACTGCATTGTGATTTAAAGTGGATGTTGTACTCATGTCATTTTTGCAAGCATCAGGAAAAATGATAAAGACATAAAATGAACAATTAAATGTAAAAAAAACAAAACCAAAAAACAAACATGCAACACATAAAAAAATAAGGAAAACCATAAGTATACGTGCTTTGTGTATTTCTCTGAAGATGAGACATTTTCAGGCATAAGGATGTTTATTAAAGCATTCGTTTTATACTAAGTTGATGGATATAGCATGTTTTCTGAACCCCTAAATTAATGCATCACCCAGTTCACATCTTGTTTAAATCTCCATTTGTTGTCAGAACAGTCAGATTGCCTCTAGCGTGCTGGTCTGCTTCAATAGCCTCAAAAAGAGACTTGAAGTTTCCTGCACCAAAGCCCTGTGGATGAGAACATGTTTTTTTTGTTTAATAACATGTTAAATATACTGTAGAGTACATTTCCACTGCTTGTTTAGCCAGTGGTGCCCTCACCTGGTGATTGTGTCTCTGAATGACTTCCAAGAACACAGTGGGGCGATCCTGGACCGGCTTAGTGAAGATTTGAAGTAGGTAGCCATTGTCATCGTAGTCCACCAAGATCTTTAGTTCCTGGGTAACGGTGAGGACATAAAACAATATTTTGTCAATTTGAAGGGATTTTTTTGGTTAATTATGAAGACAAAATGTGTTTTATGCACCTTTAGTCTTTAAAAAAATATGATTAGAGTGAACTGAGTCAACATGTTCTACGATTTAAAAAAGGCCACTGTGTTTGGCTACGTAAGGATCACAAATCATCACTCTTTCAGCTTTGTTAATTTAGGGTTTTAGCTCTGACCTGCAGGACATCAAGGTCCTCTGAGATTTTGACCTTTGAGTGTTTCAGCTTCTCTCTCAGCTGGTCGTAGTAGGTCTCAGGCACAGACATGAACTCCATCCCGCGCTCCTTCAGGTTACGGATCTGCAAACAAGGTAATTAACATTACAGTTAAGCTGCTGTTATAACTCAGCCTGTTGCAGAGGTAAGCAGGGTGTTTTAGTTGCCATACTGTAGTAATGATATCTGAAGTGTTCATGGCGATATGCTGCACTCCTGGACCTCCATAGTACTCCACATATTCCTGTAAGTCAATAATGTTCTTATTAGTCCACATACCACATGGTTAATGTTTGTTCATTTGAATACTTCAACTCTGGTTTTAATCTGGTAACCCAGATGTTTAATTAAAGTAGATAAACTGTAAGCAACATGCCTGGATTTGAGACTTTCTCTTCCCCATCGCAGGCTCATTGATGGGCATTTTCACGGTCTCCTCGTAGTTTGCCACGACGATTGAGCGCAGGGCGCTGAATTCTGTCTGAAGCTGCTTGTCGTCCACGGACCAGAAGCGGTGAAAGAGAAGGTTTCTCTGATACCTGTTAAATGAAGAAACACAGATTAGGAGCCACTGTGGCACAAATACTCTTGAAGTTGCTCTCATAGTGTCATATGCACAGTAAAGAAACACGTTTCTTCACATGGCAAACAAAAGAAAATACACACACACACACACATATATATATATATATGTATAAATACCCAGCACGCCCCTGCGGGCGGTTTATCCTTCAAGCTCGGGTCCTCTACCAGAGGCCTGGGAGCTTGAGGGTCCTGCGCAGTATCTTAGCTGTTCCCAGGACTGCGCTCTTCTGGACAGAGATCTCCGATGTTATTCCCGGGATCTGCTGGAGCCACTCGCCTAGCTTGGGAGTCACCGCACCTAGTGCTCCGATTACCACGGGGACCACCGTTACCTTCACCCTCCACATCCTCTCGAGCTCTTCTCTGAGCCCTTGGTATTTCTCCAGCTTCTCGTGTTCCTTCTTCCTGATATTGCTGTCATTCGGAACCGCTACATCGATCACTACGGCCGTCTTCTTCTGTTTGTCTACCACCACTATGTCCGGTTGGTTAGCCACCACCATTTTGTCCGTCTGTATCTGGAAGTCCCACAGGATCTTAGCTCGGTCATTCTCCACCACCCTTGGGGGCATCTCCCATTTTGACCTCGGGACTTCCAGGTTATACTCGGCACAGATGTTCCTGTACACTATGCCGGCCACTTGGTTATGGCGTTCCATGTATGCCTTGCCTGCTAGCATCTTGCACCCTGCTGTTATGTGCTGGATTGTCTCTGGGGCATCTTTACACAGCCTGCACCTGGGGTCTTGCCTGGTGTGATAGACCCCAGCCTCTATGGATCTTGTGCTCAGAGCTTGTTCTTGTGCTGCCATGATTAGTGCCTCTGTGCTGTCTTTCAGTCCAGCTTTGTCCAGCCACTGGTAGGATTTCTGGATATCAGCCACCTCCTCTATCTGCCGGTGGTACATACCGTGCAGGGGCCTGTCCTTCCATGATGGTTCCTCGTCTCCCTCCTCTTTCTTGGGTTTCTGCTGCCTGAGGTATTCACTGAGCACTCGGTCAGTTGGGGCCATCTTCCCAATGTATTCTTGGATGTTCGTTGTCTCATCCTGGACTGTGGTGCTGACACTCACCAGTCCCCGGCCCCCTTCCTTCCGCTTAGCGTACAGCCTCAGGGTGCTGGACTTGGGGTGAAACCCTCCATGCATGGTAAGGAGCTTTCTTGTCTTTATGTCAGTGGCTTCTGTCTCCTCCTTTGGCCAGCCTATTACCCCAGCAGGGTACCTGATCACGGGTAGGGCGTACGTGTTGATGGCCCGGATCTTGTTCTTACCATTCAGCTGACTCCTCAGGACTTGCCTGACCCTCTGCAGGTACTTGGTGGTTGCAGCTTTTCTAGCGGCCTCTTCATGGTTCCCATTCGCCTGCGGGATCCCCAAGTACTTGTAACTGTCCTCTATGTCTGCAATGTTGCCTTCTGGTAGTTCAATCCCCTCAGTTCTGACTACCTTCCCTCTCTTTGTTACCATCCGGCTACACTTCTCCAGTCCGAACGACATTCCAATGTCATTGCTGTATAGCCTGGTAGTGTGGATCAGTGAATCGATGTCTCGTTCACTCTTGGCATACAGCTTGATGTCATCCATGTACAGGAGGTGGCTGACAACTGCTCCGTTCCATAGTCGGTATCCGTAGCCAGTCTTGTTAATGATCTCACTGAGGGGGTTCAGGCCTATGCAGAACAGCAGTGGGGACAGAGCATCTCCTTGGTAGATCCCGCACTTGATGGTGACTTGTGCTATGGGCTTGGAGTTGGCCTCTAGTGTTGTACGCCACATCCCCATTGAGTTCCTGATGAAGGCTCTTAGGGTCCCATTGATCTTGTACAATTCTAGGCATTCCAGTATCCAGCTGTGGGGCATTGAGTCATAGGCCTTCTTGTAATCAATCCAGGCAGTGCACAGGTTGGTCAGTCTGGTCTTGCAGTCTCGGCTGATTGTTCTGTCTACCAGTAGCTGGTGTTTTGCGCCTCTGGTATTCTTGCCAATTCCTTTCTGTGTCCCGCTCATGTATTGACCCATGTGCCTGTTCATCTTAGCCGATATGATGCCTGACAGGAGCTTCCATGTAGTACTGAGGCAGGTTATTGGTCGGTAGTTGGAGGGGACCGGTCCCTTCTTGGGGTCCTTGGGGATCAGGACCGTCCGGCCTTCAGTTAGCCATTCCGGGTGTCTCTCGTTAACTAGCAGCTGGTTCATTTGTGCTGCCAGACGCTCGTGGAGTGCAGTCAGCTTCTTCAGCCAGTAGGCGTGAACCATGTCGGGCCCTGGTGCTGTCCAACTCTTCATACTGGAGACCCTTTCTTGGATATCTGCCACTGTGATGGTTACTGGACCCTGTTCAGGGAGGTCGCTGTGGTCTGCCCTCAGATCCTCTAGCCACTGAGCATTGCCGTTATGGGTTGCATCCTTCTCCCATATGCTCTTCCAGTATTGCTCCGTCTCCAGCCTTGGTGGTGCTGTTCTCTTATTGTTCCCTTGCCACTGAGAGTACACCTTTGCTGGTTCTGTGGAGAACAGCTGGTTTATTCTCCTGCCTTCTATCTCTCTGGTGTACCTCCTCAAGCGGCTGGCCAAGGCTGTGAGTCTTTGCTTGGCAGTTTCCAAGGCCTCAGGTATGGACAGCTTGCTGTATTTCTTAGGCACCTTATTTGTCTTACCTTTCTGCAACTCCGTTAGTTGGCTAACCTCCCTCCGTGCTACTTTGATCTTGCCCTCTAGCCTCCTTCTCCATGGAGGGTACTGCCCCTTGTCGCTGTTCAACTTGTAGCCAAGCATCTCACTGATCACTGCTGCCGTATTGTAGATCAGCTTGTTAGTGTCGGTAATCGTGGTTGTAGGTATTGCCCGTAGTGCTGCATTAACATCATCTAGCAGACCTTCTGAGGGTACTTCACGTAATCTTGGTAACCGGCTACGGGGGATCCAGGTTTCAAGCTTGGCCATGATCCTATTTTTCAGGTCAGTTCCTCTCGCACTCAACGATCCTTCTCCTATCGCACTTGGGGCTATGTACCCAATCTCGGGTGGGGGTGATGATATCGCCCCCCTGACCTGGCGTCCTGACTCCTCCTTGCCGTAGCATTTGTGTTGTACCTCGTCAATCTCTAGCTGTGAGAGCAGTCCCTTCTTTCGAATGTTGGAACACTGAGCTACTGAGCTACTATATATATATATATATATATATATATATATATATATATATATATATATATATATATATATATATATATATATATATAAATATAGCCTCATATATTATATTAAAAGAACCAGAGCTGCAAAAGCAATGTACATATTAATGCAATTTACATTTATAGTGATACCCTGGGCTTCATACACCACAGACACCACATTAACTAAATTTGAGGGGTTACATTTTTGGCCTGTAAAAACATCAGTGACTGACATTTTTATGAGCCAGAAAAAAATTGGTTCTTCACATCTGAAAACCGCCAGCCAGTGTAACACGCCTCTTCAGAGGTTAAACCAATGAGCTTGCTCATTTAGAGAACTGCCTTACTTCCAACAATGCAGTAAAAAAAACAAAAAAAACAAAACAAGATCCAGATGTGGAAAGCCCACTTAATGCAAAGTCATGCTGATCCCAAGTCATGCCAAAAAAACTGAGTTATGTAAGAATCAGACACCCTTTAACTCCGCCCCTCATTCACCCTCTGGCTTGTGTTTCTGCAGAACACATGGCAAAAGTTGGCCTTCGAGGATTTTTGCTCGACAAACCCTCTTAGATGTGGATAACTGACGGGGCATATTTTAACCCGAAGCACAATCTTTTTCTAAACCTAACCAACTAAAAACAAGGAAATATTCTAGGAAATATTCAAGCCTCCCTACATCTTCTGCAGTTTTTTTCGTCCCAACACAGAGGCTTTTAGTTGTATTTATATGGTACATTGCTATTTCACACTCTCTACAAGAACTAGCTGCAAGTCCTCACCATTCCACTGCTGAAACCATCTCATCATCTGGTTGGTTTCCTACAACGTGATCGATAAAGTCCAGGTTTCCACTTGGGCTGCACGGAGGGGAAAAACAAACAAATAATTCAGTCAGCTGTGATTCAGACAGAAATACACATTATCAGTTTACAAAAACATCACATCCGGAATAATTTCTGTTTACTCACAGTTTGTCGAGTAAGGGGTCCTTGAACAGAGGAGGATGGAACCCAGGCAGAAACAATCCACTGTATCCTGTCCTCTCCACAAATGTGTGAGTGGTGTCACCATACTGAAGGAAACAAAAGCAAATCCAAAATCCTGGATTTTCTGATGTTTCCAACTTTTTTCATAAATCCCTGAATCATGGTATCTAAAATATTCACTATAAATATACAACACTTACAGTTTGCAGCACAGCCAGCCTGACTTTACCATATTTGTCCTCCAGAGTGTAGGGTTCCTTTATAATGACTGCCCCTCGCGCCCGGGCTTTCTGTTTGGGAAATAATGTTAATTATGGAAGCAATAGCTTTTTCAGTTACTAACATGATGCATCTGTAAAATAAAAGCTGAACCATTACCTGCACGAGAAAGTCACAGTCCTCCACTGTAAATGCAATGTCCTTCACTCCGTCCCCATGCTTAACCAAATGATCCCCCATCTCTGAAAACATGACAAGAACAGACATTTTCTTCAGCTTAAATGAACATATGATTCACAGGTTTCTTAAAACTCTTTTACATTTTTGTGATTTATAATGAATGTGTACTAAAAGGGATTGTTTCGAGTGGGACTTTCACCAAAGCATATCAAGATAATATGTTTTCAACAATTTCTTCTTTCCTTGCTTATTCAAATTGATCATAGGGGTCAGTCATGGCACCGATATTCTTACCACAGACTAGTCTAAATATATTTTATAGACATGGAACTGCAAAAAGTCTGGCAAAAGAAAGAATGCACAAAATAGTATAGTAGTATATATATCTAAAAATGTAACAGAAGTGTAGACATGTTACAAATGAACCTGTTAAAGTCAAAAGTAATTGTGACCACTACAGGAACCCAGCTCCTTATCAGTGCTGTACCTTTGTTTCCAGGATTGAGGGCGGATGAGAACACGTAAATGATCTGTGAAATACAGAGTGAACACATCGACATGATTAAACTCCTGCCTCTGTGCATCTTTAGCTTTCACTTGAGTCTAGGTGTATTTTGTTACAATTAACATCACTCAACAAATCTACACATTGTAAGAAAACATTTTTAGGTGCTTTAAACTGATTTCCCCTCTTGTGGGCTGCGGGCACTGAGTGCTCTTTACCTTGCCTTGTTTGACTACATGTGACACCACTTCACGACTGCCCGTCTCCAAACCTTGGTAAGCCACAGGCTCAAATCCAAGCTTGTTGCAGTAATACGATGCAGCCTGTTGGAGACAAACAAAAACGTGAGCAAAGAGGGAACCGATTCACAGTCTGCTGAAACTGGGCATGTTTGCAGCAGACTGGCTTTAGCGCCATCTCCTGGTGACGAATTTTGATGGTGTTTGTGCAGCAGGGGTTCTGGGAGGTGGGAAAATGAGTGTTCTGTGTGCTGCGTTCCCTCCACCTCTTTGGATGACCAATAAAACAGCTAAAAGAAAAGTAGAAAGCTGGAACTAACTTACCTGCTTTGCATTTCCAACCCAGAATGTTAAGTGATCAAAGCAGAGGAATCTGCCCTGCTCATGCTGAAGACAAAAAGAAATAACAAAAATCAGTCACATATGCAAGTTTAAAAAAAAATCTAATAATACCAAAACCAGCTTGCAGTCAATGATTAAATCATCTCTGCAGTGCAACACACACGAATCAGTTATTTACCTTCTCGCCTTTGTCTGTGTATGTTGTCTGCAATTAAAAGTAACACACCAAAACTTACTACTTACAGAAAAAGAACTGCTTTTTTGGCATAACCAATATTATCTCCATGCAAACGCAAATTCTCAGAGCGACCTGAGATAGGAGAAAGAAGCCATTTGAGAGGATTCATCAGCGAAGAGCAACTCACCATCTTTGCTGGAGGTGATGAGACCTGACAGTCCGAATGAAATCTGTGGCGAACGTCTGAATTTAAAAGCCGGGCAGGAAGTGTTTAAACCCACTCCCACCAATGGGGTGGAGAGATTGGAGGAGGAGAGCGTGCTGATGCTTTGTGCACTTTTGCTGTTATGCAATGATTACTTGGGGGAAAAATCCCTTCAAAACTTTAAAGATGTCATTAAAAGAAACAAAAACAAAACTCATTATCACCTTATTCACTGACTGATGCTGCTCAGTATGAGAGACGACGGCTAGACCCATCCAGAGATGTGCAGAAAATGTAATTTTGCTTGTGTTGTGAGTTGCTCTGTATGAGAATGCGTTTTTGCATCCAAACATTATTCTTCAAAAAAGGAAACACAAAAACGAATTGTCCACACAGGTTTTGAATTACAACTGCATTTTTTTAGGACAAGAAGGACCTAGGAACATATGTTAGTGTTTAGCGGCAAGAGGAGGCTCACGCATCCCGAACTCTCATTGGCTCAAAGGGTTTATGCTGAGTGAACCCTCATGTGCTTGAAAATACCCTCAACCCCCCATCCCATCAATCATCCTCCTTCACGTGCAGTTTTCTACTGATCTTAAAACTATTTCATTATCATTAAAAATCTAATTGACCCGAACTCAGTCGTGGTGCATGTAATGTTTTCACAGAAGGTGCAAATGATCTCAGAGCAAATGGGACCTGCATAGGAATGAGTCAGACTGTGCAAGTTTATTATATGACAATGTTCATCACAAAAGAAAAGAAAAGATAATGAAAAAATAGAGGATGTTTTAATGAGATTAAAGACTCCATATGATACAAATCGACGGGCCTCAGTGTGAAGAGCAGACAAAACAGCTCTTAAAGGCAGAACCAATCGCATTCAAGTATCCTGCATCAAATCTAAAGGATCCTGCTGAAAGAACTACAAATGCGGTGCATGTATGATAGATCCTGTCAGTTATCCCTAAATCCTGCACTGCATCCAGATGAGCTGTTGAGCCTGTGACCCCGAGCACAAACAGCACAGCTGAGGTTTCTCTGCACTAAACATCAACTAAATGGCCCAAAGAAGCAAAGAGCAACCTGTCAATGCAAAAAAGCTACATTCAGAGTGTGTATAGTACACAGACGTGCACACAAGCACTATAATTAAATGCATGTCATCCTCGTGTATTTCACAGAGGAACATATCTAGTCTAATCGTCTGTCAAACAGCAGATTTGTTAGTCATCTGTTGAAGCTCTATTTTCCAGTAACGGCTCACTAATCACTAATGAGAAACTCAAAGCCAGCCCTCAGTGTTCCAGCTGTCCCCGAAGATCGTTGTTTTTCATGCTGTTACCAAGAGGCTTAATGTTGTCAAGGGATGCAGCGACACACATGCAGACCAAGGAACATAACACGCGTGATCAAATAATTGTAGCTGCATTACACAACTACTACTATTGCATGATTTAATAGTGTGACATGGGAGGGGTAGAGTATGTGCTGTTCAACCGAGTTGCGCTCCTCGAATTATTATAGTAGCTCAGTTCAAAGGAGGCGGACAAGCCTGAAAATAACAATGAGTGATTCTTTCTCTGAGAAAAATCCAGAAATACTGGTGAACAGTGAACAACAGGAGCAACAGGAGCAACCACAGAACAATGCTGCTGCAGCAGAGGAGCATGCCTGTTCTCTCAATCCAGATGATAAGTGTTTGGAGGACAATGCACCTGCAGAAAAGGAGTCGCAAGGAAAGATGCAGTCTGTTTTCCAACAGGTACGTCACCAGATCAGATCACAAGTGGGTGTGCGACTCCCAAAGAGCAGCATACTGGAGCTAGTGCAAAAAGTCAAAGAAATGGAGCTCGCACAGGTGAGCGTCGAAGCTGATGGTGAGGAGGCGAGTGGTGAAGAGGGAAAACAAGTGCTGAAACATGAGCGCAAAAATGAGATCTGTCTGAAGGAGGAGGAGGAGATGTGTACAACGTTTGAGGAAAAGCTCGAGGCCAGAACAAACGCCTTAAAGGATGAGTTTCAAGTTCAGATTTCAGGGGTGCGCACTGAACTGCAGGCCTACACTGACCAGGCTCTGAAAGACTTGGAGTCTAAGATGCAAAACTGGCAGGCCAACAGTCAGCAACAGGCACAGTCCAAAGAACAGGAGAGCAAAAGTCCAGACAAGAAGCAGAAACCTTCACCAGCTCCTTCTATGGGGTCCAGAAGAGGAAGGGTCCTGACTCGGACCATGACCACCATCATCCCTAAAACCTGTCCTCCTGTCGTGATTGGCCCACGTGCCAAATCAGAGACACTGAGCTCCTTTAAGTGTGAGTGCTCTCGATTTCCTCCTAAAGACCCAGTTCTTTCTTTATTAGGAAACAGAGCCTGCCAGAGCCACAAACCTCTCCCCCCAGCTCGGCCCCAAATGCATCAGCGTAAAAGGTCCATCCAGGCAAAGGCTAAACCGGGAAAATGACTCATCAAAATCGTATTCATTCATGCAGCACAAATGTTACTGCTACTGTCTGTTACCTTTAACCTGTTATACCACTGCAGCACTGTATAATGAAATCTGAGTGAAATCTGTAACCATGACTGTTAAAATAATAAAGCATCTTCTGAAAGCTTCAAAGGAGATATCCTACTTAGATCAGAATCAGCTCAAACACTTCTGTGTCATCATTTATCCTACAGTTACACAGCTGTAGCAGTTTCAACAAAACCCTTTTTGGGAATGTGAACTATTTCTGAACTTCTTTAGAGGAGAAACTATGCAAGGATCCAAACCATGATGTCTGCATTCCTCAAAATATTTTAACACAGAACAGAGTTGGGCTATAAAATATATAAAGATAGCACTCCATAATACGGCCTGTCATTAAGGGTGTAATGTCCCCAGATTTAAAATAAAGTTTCAAAGTAACTTTTGTGAAATTGTGGATTTAAATCACCTAAAAATATTGGTCAGAAATTTGAAGAACTGAATAACTTCAGTGTATTTTAGTCAAAAAACAGTTTTTCCTCACTTTACATTATAAACACGCGTTACTTTTGAGGGCTAAAATAAAAGCCTCATTCAAAAAGTACAACAAACAAAACAAAAACTTGGGGAAAGTAAGCTGCCTTTTTACAGAGCCTCCAAAAATTCATACTATCACTTAAAGGTACAGTACGTATCCACACTAGATGTCAGTAGATGTCAGCTGTGTTCCAAAACGTCGGCTGCATCCTTCGGTAGGACCCGGCCTTCGAAGGCTGAGAAGGCCGGAAGTGCAAGGCTGTGAAATGGGACGGTCTAGCCTTCAGATTTGGGTCACCGCTGTGTCGGTGGAGTTTAATAAACTCGGCCGTCTGCTCCTTGCTATCTAAAATATAACAGGACACTTGCATAAATTCTCGACCGTGAAAATATGTTAAATGTTTATTTTGTGACCCAGAAAGATTAACAACATTAATTTTAAAACTCAGTAGCGGCCGCCATTGTTGGCAGCTGAAATTTGGCTGGGCCGCGCTATGAATTCTGGGATATGGTGGGCCACGAAGGACACACCCGACCCATCCTTCAAATTCGGGGAAATGAAGGACACATTTGTCGGCCGCATTTGAAGGAGTCGACGAATTGGGACAGCCTTCGTCGCCTGGCTGTGACGTAATCGGCCTTCAAATGCGGCCTCCGGAGGATGCAGCCGTTGTTTTGGGACACAGATATAGTACGCACCGTACGTAGTACGCGTAGTACGCGTAGTTCAAGCGTGCAGACCCCCAGTTGGGACACAGCCGACCCATCCTTCAAATTCGGGGAAATGAAGGATGCATTTGTCGGCCGCATTTGAAGGATTCGACGAATTGGGACAGTCTTCGTCGCCTGGCTGTGACGTAATCGGCCTTCAAATGCGGACTCTGAAGGATGCAGCCGACGTTTTGGGACACGTGGATAATCTTAGCTACAGTGGCTGCTGTAGGACAAACATGTTCATGTGTAGTGAGTGTACACTCTCAGGCTGCTGTTTACCTCAGCTGTCGGTATGTATCTACCTCTACTCTGGAGGAGGCTGTAAAATGTTGTGAAGGGAGTCTGATACGAGTTGTGAAACTGAGGTGAGTTGCTGAAGACATCCTGGACTTTTTTGTTGGTAAATGCTGCTGTTTGCTACTGTTAGTTAACTGTCTGAGGTGGAGCTAACATTTTTCTTATTTGGACACCTTTATCAGAGATAATTTCTTGGACATTCGAGCCAAATATTAGCTGCCATTATGCTAGCTTACAACCAGCTGCTGTTGTTGTCATTGTCAACTGTCTGGAGATGGGAGGGCTGCACAACTTATCTGGTGACCAGATGTAATTGTGACAATATCTGGAATAAATGAGCATATTTATGTATGTTTTAATGTGTAAGAGGCCTGACTTCATTTCAGGAAATGAGGCTTGATATGATATAGCTCCTTCAAGCCATAGGAGCTTTGTGATCTTTATATTAAGAGTAACCTGTAAGGTTTACTACGTATGAAGCCGTTCTCTAGTCACATACAAAAAACTCGAATAGATGGAATGACCACTGTGTTCAAGATGGTGGGGCTACATGTCAAACATGTAAAAAGTTTACATTGTACAGACTCTTTTTTGCATATACTGTATTTTCATTTTCCACATTTCAGTAAATCACCGCACCTAATTTACAGTGAAGTACTGTGGTAAGGAGAAAATTACATACAATGAGAGGACAAGTTAACCACAAAAATGATGTAGTTCAGTTTTTAAAAAGTACCTTACATTTGCATCTTTGTGGACATCATGTTGCTCTGACCAGAGATTTTTGTGACCGTTATACTCTTCTTCAAATAATTGTCAGTGTACTTTTATTTTAGATCCGGGCCATATTATAAAGTGCTGCTTGTTTGAAATAATGCTTACTTTCATGCACCAGCTTTGGTTTCAGGGTCTGCTTTAGAACTGTTCCGCCCTCTGGTGGTGAGATTACTTACAGCAGACAGGACTGTTGATATCTGCAGGTAAAGATAATATACTACTACTACTTGTGGCTTCTCCTCCAATGCTGGCCATGAACCGTTTGAACACTTTAAATTCATACACTGTATGTGTTTGTTCACTTTTGCTTGTTCACTTTTCATCTGTGTAAAATAAATTAAACAACTTTCTTTGAAGTCTCAGTTTTAATGTCAGTACACGTCCAAAAACTGGATTTTCCACTATAATTAATAGCCTTGACAAGTGAATTTAAATATAATAATGAAGATCAACAATCACTCACTTCACACATAATGTTTATTGAATTATGAGCGGATCCCTTGACCAGGACACAAGGAGCAACATTCATGCGTGCCTTTAATTGTACACCCTATATGTGTAGGTCAGTTTCAGTAAAGGCTTAAAAAAGCCCTACCCTATAATCATCATTAAATTAGTACTTGAGAACTTTCAGTTAAAACTATAACGGTCATGGCCTGTGTTTTGGTGATTCTACACTTTGACCAACAGATGGCAGGAGTTCATGTATTTGGGCTCAGATGAACACAGCTTAGCAGACAAGAAATTAAGCAGTTTTATATTTTGGTGTAAGTGGAAGCAGTGGTGAAATAACATAAACTGTATGCTTTTACTGAATGGCTAAATGAGTACTTATGATAATATATTTTTAAGGTGTCAGAGTGGTGTAGTGGTAAGACCCTAGGTTTGAATCCACCGGGCAGCTGTCTGGCTGAGTGATACTGGTTATTGCTTGGAGATTTTTAGGTAAATACAGTCAGGAAAGGTTTAATGTGAAAAGTCTGGGTACTCCATTAAGGCACTATAACGTAATATCCAGATATGACGATTTTGTACAGTATTCTACGTAAAATTATGTGCAGAGAAAGGACAATTTACTAAAAAAACTGCTTGGAGTTAACCAACAAGTTCTCATCTTCTTTGTCGACACCTTGTCACCGGTGTTGGTCTGGCCAGAGATTTTTATCAACATTGTGTCTGATGACTTCTTGTGTGGTTCATCCATACCCTGTAATGATTTGGATGTCATATTGAGCCAGCAGCATTGACCCAAATTATTCTGACTACACCTCCATGAGGAAAAGATCTGTTCCACTAGATCCAGGATTGGAAGGAGTGGAAGGAACTCCTTTCATGCGCAGCAAACCACACCTGTTCACTCTTGCCTCAATAGACATCAACGCAAACAATGACATCATTTGGCAAATCTGGTCTAACTAAAGGTCTGTTGTGTTCTGGTATAAGTGGTATATAAAGCGTATTTAGGAAGGCCAGTGGAAGCTGAGTGGAAGATGTACGAGTAGGCAGTAATAAGAAGTATCGGAGATTGAAGAAAATCTGCTTATATTTGCAGCTAACACCCACTAATGACAATGTCACTCTTTGTGTTAGCTTCACCTGAAACCACATGTGATGGGACCATGTAAGTCTGGAAAATCAAAAAAAACCCAAAATACAATCCCTGTGCACATCAATGGATTACCCGGAAACACTGCCACTGCAGCTCCTTAACTCTGTCACTACTCTTGTCCAGGGGCACCTTTGTAGAATAGCTTCATCGTCACTTGAAGCTGAATTTAAATAAAGCTGAGTAAACTAATACTCTTGTTGTTTATGACTGCACTCCGTCCCATCCCCTCCAACTGGTCGCTGCAGATGGCAAAGTCTGGTCATGTCATGGTCATCTGGCCATGCTGCAAACTTCCTGTTCTTGCTGCCAACATGATTTTGCACATGAGAAATATGCTCTATCACTTCATAATCCTTACACGTCTTAAATTGTGTTGTAATTTTGTGGCTATTTACCTATGCAGTACTTGCTGAATAGTTTTGAACTGCTTCTCCCTGTTCCTCTAGCTAAGAGTGTTCCTCCATTTGCATAATTGGTAGTGATTGTGCTCTAAATTTGGAGTGTACACACATTTCAATAGATTTTGATAGTGGATTTTTTTCACATAGGACCCGTCAAACTATAAAAGGAAATTCTGTGATTCTGATTTGTAGAAAAATCAACTCATGTTTTTTTTTTTTTTATTAGCAAGCCGTGTGCAAGTGGTTACTGGAGACCTGAGCACCTGAGTGCTTCCAGCAGCTGAACTGGCACTGGGACCAGCCAGTGACAGGAGATGTATTTAGCTGCGAAGCAGGCACAGGAGCAGTGCCCCTTAAAGCAGGCCTTTCACAGTGGACGGGATAGAGAAAGATGTGAAGAGGACCTTTGTGTTTCAGGGACGATGAGTCCTGAGCGACCATATCCGGAGGGGGCGAGGGCCCAGCACATTCAGGTCTGGCCAAACCACGCTGCCCTCGGAAGCAGCATCTCGCCCCTAACGATATCCACCAGCGGCACAGCTCATTATGATGCACAGTGCAGCAGGTCTGGTCTTCCCTAGGAAATATGCATCGGTGGATGAAACAGTTTTCAGGTCTGTTAGGCAATATTTCCTATGATAGGAAGAAAGATAAATCACACATTTTCATAGTTGAATAAAAACCTCTCATTCACTCGCTCAGATCCAATCGGGTGGCGTGAACATGTCCCTGAGCCGATATGAATAACAATGGCAAGAAGGTGGCGTTGGAGGAGATCCATTTGTAAACCCTGGTTTCCTAACCACCTCTTGAAATGTGCCAAAAGATAACAACATTACACTGAAAACACCAGTCTCATGTAAATGCTGTATTTTTCTGGGCCGTTGTTCTCAGGATTTGGACAATTAAAGCGAGGGGGCCACTTTCAGGTTAAACTAGACAGATTACTGAGAGAAGCTGATTTCAATAGCGATCCCTGGGCAGACGTGGTAGCAATTTACAGTTGTCGCTGGTGTGTATTGGAGCTGTTCTCAGGCGGCCCCTTGTGTGAGGTACGATTAGACATGTTATACCTCATTATTCGTGAGAGCGTTTGGATAAGATTCGGGGTAATCTGACTCTTTTTCCGAGGTCTGTGCAATACCAGCCGTTGCTATCAGCACGCTTTCAAAAAGAAGGAAAGAGATATGGAGATAAATACAGCTGTGAATGCAGAAAAAATTAGAGCTATGTTTTCTTTAAAGAAAAAAACCTTCCAAAAGATCTGAGGATAAATGCTGCGAGACATGTGAACACTTTCACTAAGTTTTAGTCTAACATCTATTATCCCGTGTTTACATAAATGCTAAGCCTAGTAATTATTTTCATTACCATCACTTTAATGGTCAGCATTAAAGTGACAGCATGTTTAGAGTGGTAGCTTTGTAATTTTGTCTTTGAGCTAACAGTTTCTATGATATAGGAAGCAGGTTTTTATTTGACAGGATGTCACACTGTTGGAGTGGAAGTGTTAAATAAATGAGAAAAGGCATAAACAAAGGTATGTGCCCCAGCATTGAAACCTAGTATTAGAAGGTGGTAATGGGTGGGAGTCGTGGGGGCATGGGGGGGCTGGAGCTTCCCATGTTTCAGTGTCAGGTTGGACTAATTTGTTTTGGTGGATCAGGGGGCCTGCTGTCTAGACTGGTGCTGGTCTCATACTCGACTCAGACATGTCACAAAATAAGCCTTAATCCTGAGGACAGTTTCTCATCACAAAGCTGTCAAACCCTCACCGGGGATAAAAACAAAGTTCCTCCACTTACCGTCATGTTTCTGATTGTTTTCGAGATTATTTAAGCAAAGGCACAAAACAAACGAGCCTGAAAACAAGAGTCAACAAAATGTATTCAAGAAACATCTGCAAAGTTTGGACAACTGCGGTTCCACGCTCGTAAACATCTCATCTTTTATTTAAAGCTCTGAGGCTGGGAGAAACAAACACTACGGAGTATTTTTCACTGCTTCTGCCTGCTTCCAGTCGGTTTTATGAACTAACTGCTGCTGGGTCCAACTGAATTATGCTGTTCTCCTTGTTGTAACTTCCTTCAAGTGAGCTCTTAATGAAATGAGTCATATAGAAATAAGACTGTCACATCTAGTTAGTCATCCTTCTGCACACCTTTTGAATTATTTGTGAATGTCAGAAAAAACAGCGATAAAATGTTAGGATTTTATGCTCATTTATTCTTTGAATGCCTTTAAAACATGAATATTTATCAAAGTTGTATCATTCTAGTAGATTTTATTATAGGTGTGCGACTGATTTGATCAAATCCAACAGATAAAAGCATGCGCCCTCACAACTGTCATTAAATTGGATTAAAAACTCTGGGTAGGGAGTGGAAGCATGAGAAATTGCCCAGAGTGAAAAGTAAATCAAATTTAAATATATATACATAAATACAAAATGTGTGAAAAGCTTCAAAATTCGAAGTTCATTTGAGACTCTCACTGCTTGGAGTAAAAACTCGTAGAAAAATAACAGCTGATTCCAGAAATGTGGAGAGGACTGTTGCAAACACTCACCCTCCTCCTCTTGGACAGACAGACAGACAGACAGACAGACAGACAGACACACACACACACACACACACACACACACACACACACACCCACACACAGGAGCAATCGCAGCCCACACCTCACCACCCCCTCCCACTCTCTATTTTTCGGGCTCCACTAGCTCCATTGTGTTCCAGATTTGTAGGATTGACAGACAAAACAAAAAGGCGAGGGACTCTCAGAGGTCATGCGGATCCTCCAGAATACAATTTTTTTTCCCCTCTCACCGGCTTCCTAATTCCCCCCCCTCAGTGCTGTGTTCTCTGTGCGGATAGCTCTACTGTATAGAGTCATCCCTAGTGCTGACTGTTTCGTGTGTGATTTGAAGAATGGGGAGCTGATTGTGTGCATTATAGTCAGCAGGTGGATGAACAGTACAGAGAAAGTAGGGTTAGCGTTGACAGCCCGTGCTATGTGTCAGGTCTCTGTTTACATGTGCATATGAACGCACTCACACACACAGTGTGGGGTGCATTTGTTGCTGCTTGGGTGGGATGGAACAGCAGGGAGATCTAAGGAAAGGGGAGCAGTTGTGCTTTGGTTCAGATGTCCCATTTGGGTGTGGCAGCTCACACTGATGACAGCACTCAGAAACTGGCACCTGTGTGAGACGCTTTAGTGTGTTTCGCTGTAAGTGTGGAGCTGCAGACTGATTGTGTGGCTGGTGTGATTACGCATTCATTCAGGTGGATAACACAAAAACATATCTCCAGCTTTATTTCTGAGCTGGGAGCTGCGCAGCTGCGTTTGTGTTGATTTCTTAACTATCATTCTGAAGCTATGAGGTCTCATTTGATCTAGATAAGACCCATCATTCAGGGATTCATTGATTCAGCAACCCATATTTAAATGATAAAACTGGCTGAATAATGAAAAGCATGTATTTATCTATCAGAGCGTGCGATTGGTTGACACAATATAGCAGCTATTGTTTGGGACAAACAATACTTGTGCATTAAACTTCATGCCTCCTGACCAGGAAAACAACATTATAACAGGGGCAGCAGACCAACATGCTTGAACTCCCTTTAAGAATACTTTAGGCGCGCTGCGACGCCCACGTCCAAGCATCCCTGAACACACAAACAGGTCACACAGCCCACACAGGAACACAGAGAACATTTATGTGCAACTGTTGTTTTTGTGTTTGCGGTGTTCCCAGTGTGCTTTGGTCAGCTGGTATTCAGGGTGAGTTATCTCAAAGTGAAGCATCAGACAGGCTGTCAGGCCAACTGATCTCAATAATAACAACATGTCTCGCATTGTCCGGCACGCGTGAGTGACTCTGCTTCCACGGTCTAATTGCTACTCGTATATCTGCTGTTTTATATAAAGATGAACTAAAAAATGAATTCTTCTGTTATTACACAATAGAGTTAATGGTGCAGTGAACGCTTGTGTTATGGGTTAGATTCTGTATGCATCCGAAATACGTAAACTAGATACATAAAATCTTTTCTAATAAATCTATCAAGCTGAAGAATCATTGCATGTTTGAGCAATCTAGCGTCTGCGAGGATCTCACAAAGAACATTCTGGCATTTACTGCAAATAGGCTCCGTTTCGCCAGGATGGACAATAAATAACATATGATCTCTCACACATAAAGAAACGATGAATCATGCAGCTTTGCATTTTTTCGACACTTCACACATGTGGTTACTTTAGAACGGTGGTGCAAGATGACCCATTTCCCAAGTTTCTCACTTCAATCACCCCACAGTTTCTTCTTTAGTGTGATGGAGCATCTGCACACCCCATCCCGTGCTCCAAGAACCCCTCTGACTGCAATCTCTTGTCAGCAGGCACAAATATTGACTTGTTCGGCGGCCCCGATTTCTGCCAGGATTAGAGTCCCACTTCCCCCCTAACCCATCCCACCACCGATATTTCTAAACGGTAATTATGCCCAACAGAGCTCATTACTGTCAAATCAGAATATCCCTTAGAAGAGTCACTCAGTGGTAATGGCCACGTAATTCAGCACACAGGGTTTGGCTGTCCTAAATTTTGTTATGCATAAATTTTAGCCACTTTGACTTTAACTGAGCACACATCACTCTGAATATGTTGCTGGTTCTTTCTTCCTCGCCTTAAATAAATACTAATGTTTGAAATGAAGAAATCCTGCAGAAATCCCAGCTGAGTGCAGAATACACACTCAGGATGGCAGGTAGTTTGCATAATCCAGTTACTGTCTGGATACTGGCTGTGAATCAATAGAGATTAGAGACCTATTAGTCTGAAGGTGCGAACTGAATGCAAGGTTATTCATAACAAAAGCTTGAACCCTTTGAGATGCTTAACACTGAAATAACAGGACTGACGTGAAAGTGGAGGTTAAATATTTACATTTGCTGTCAAGATTGTTCTCCTTTAAAGTGATACTTGAAAATCTACCTTTGATTTGCATGCACACACACACACACAGACAAGCACACAATGAATTTAAGACATCTGGTTCATAGCACACATCTTTAATACAGTAGTTAGTTACAGCGATGTCAAAAAATAAAACATATACATCAATTTGGACCATTTATAAGGCTCCTTTGTCCCTTTAGTGCGTGACTGCACTGCAAAACCCCTCCATAGCGCCCCACCCGCTCCTGTCCCTCAGCAACATTTGTCAACTGCCATCTGCCTGTCTGCCCCATCTCCTCCCCACAAACTATGTAATTAAGCTGCAACACCTTTGCTCCTTTTACACCTCCCTCCCTCCCTTCCGTAACCCAGACTTCTACCTTCTTTGAAGCTTTGAAGAGACACTGCTTTGTTTGATTTCCCTGCTCATGTACAACAAGTGCTTCTACAATAAATCAGCAATATATCCGAACGAAGATGGTATGAAAATAGGGTGTAGCTTTAGGTTTCATCCAGTGTAAAGAGCAATTCATATTTCTGCCTTTTTTCATGATACAAATGAAAAAACCTCTGCAAATACAAATTTAAACAGAAAAAATAAAGACTTTTTTTTTCTCTGAGAATTTGAGGAACAATGCAGCTAAAGGAGCTCAGCCAGCTGGCTCCAGCTTCCCAAGTTCACACAGCATACAGAGTATTGGCCTCTCTCACTGTACATTGGGAGGAACACATAATGAATATCATGACTGTAGGCAGTGACAATTCAAAGTTCATCATCTCATCTTACCAGCTTTGAACAATGGACACATAAAGTCTGTATTTTTACAAGTGTTCCAGCAGTTGGAGCTGTCCTGCAGCAGCCCTGTTTCACTTTGCTCTCTACACCTTGGTGGCCAGAGACTGAACCTCTGACTTCTGAGTCTGGGCGCTGAGAGTGGACGACATGGAGCTCATCTGGCCGTGCATAGCTTTCTTCAGGTTGAGCAGGCACAGACACTGGGAGCGAAAACGCAGGTCAAAGAAGGCATACAGGAACGGGTTGAGGCAGCTATTGACGTAGGCCAAGCAAGTTGCATAGGGGTGAGCCAGCAGCAGGAAACGCAGGAAGCCGCAGGAGCTCGGAGCAAGGTTCAGGTAGGAGAGGGCGTCCATGCTCTTCAGCATGTGGAAGGGAGTCCAGCAGATGGCAAACACCACCACCAGTGTGGTGATGATTTTCAACAGTCGTTTCTTCTTCTGGTCCTCCTTGCGCAGGTTGTTGAAGTGGCGTGTGACAGTGCAGCCGATGAAGCAGTAGAAGATGGTCATGGCCAAGAAAGGTAGGAGGAAACCCAAGGCAGAGGAGGACAGGCTGAGTCCTGCAATCCACAGATACTCATGCCTCTGGTTCATGGTCACCAGGCTGAAGTCCATGGCACATGTGGTCCGGTTGCTGTTTAGGTCATTCACAGTGGTGCGGAACAGCAGCGTGGGCACAGCCAGGAGGCCAGACAGGAACCAAATAGCACCCAGCGATGCCAGCATGGTGCCCCGCGAACGGAGCCTGCTGCTGGACAGAGAGTGCACGATGGCCAGGTAGCGGTCAAAGCTCAGGCAGGTAAGGCAGAAAACACTGGCGTACATGTTTACCAGAACAACATAGCTGCTGATCTTGCACAGAGCCACGCCAAAGGGCCAGTGGTAGCCCAGGGCTGTGTACACAGCCCAGAGAGGTAGAGTTATAACAAAGGTGAGGTCAGCAAGTGCCAGGTTTCCTATATAGACATCTGCAGCCCGACGTTTAGATTTGGACCTCCAGACAGTGAAGATGACCACGCCGTTACCTGACAGACCCAGGATGAAGATCAGCATGTAGAGGACCGGGATGAGGGAGTAAGAAGGCTCCCACTCTGAGAAGTCACATGCAGTCTCATTGTCATCATAGTACTCGTAGCTGTCACCATATTCCGGAGTGGGGGGCTCCATGCTGCAGGGATTGTTGTTAAGAAAAAAAATCCTTAATTTAAAGGGTAAAAAAAAGTTAAGAGTCCTGTAAAGTTCCAAACGGTGAATTGAAATTCAGTGAATCATAGGAGCTGGGGTTTCTGAGCAGATCCTGTGAGAGTGAGTGACTCTTGGCTCTGTCTGCCTTTTTAAACTCGCCCCTCCACACCCCTGGTTCCCTCCCAGGACGACCCCCTCCCCCCCCCCCCCCCCCCCCCCCCCCCAGTAAAACATCTTTCAGCTCTCCCCCTCCTCCTCCTGTCTCTCACCTCTTCAGGCGCAGCCCTTCCCTCTGCCTGGAGGACAAGAAGCCTGCATTCCCTTGCAGATGACAGGCCAAAACACTTACTACTAGTAAATTCAATAAAAAATATCAGGAAAAAGACATCAAATCAATAAAACATTCAGAATTTGTCCATGTGGGAACACCACCATTACTTCTGGTCAAAATAAAGGTGTTTTTCATGTCATTTTTAAAAACTAAAGAGTCTAACATTTACTTTATTATTATTATTACTATTATTATTCTTAATAATAATAATGATCATGTCAAACCTAAAATTAAGTCCTAGTAGTGGTGTGAACAGATCGCACAAACATTGCTTGCTTTACTTTCCTTTTTCTTTAGTGCATGTTTTCACAAGCATTTTATCTCCTATAATTTTTGCAGTGACTTTGTGGTGAGATGGTGACTCTGATTATGTGCAGAACAGGTCTGGACATATCAGATGATTACTTTACATCACAATCACTTCCGTTAAATTGTTGTTAAACCTTCAGATGCATCTCATTTAATCTTTACTGTAACTCTAATACAAGTCTCGGGTCTGACGATTGATTTCCATGATAAAAGGCCAAGCAAACACACCAGTTTGAAACAAAAACAACAGGAAACTTCACATTGACACCACCTTGGCTTCCTTTCACTACTAACTGCAGCAAATGCTCATATAATGTCCCGTAGTATAGAGTATTGTAGCAGTTATCAAATTGCTTTAAAAGAGCTTTTATGTGTTCCATTAGAAATGTTACAAAATTCAGATAATCTTTTTAGTCATCTTACAGAATATGTTGCTGGTGAAACGGCTTTCAGACTCCAGGTCCAATCCAAGGAATTACTATCAGTGGGGAAAAAAAGAGCTTGACATGCCAGAGCAGTGCTGAACATTATTTACAGCACATTTAGTTTAGGTAATCTGTTAAAAAAACAGGGCTCCTATTGGTGATAACAAGATGTTGTTACATTAATCCTCAGAATGGATTATTAACTATAAATGCACAGACTAAAAAATGCCTTTGATGAAAGGAAAGGCTCACAGCTTATCAGCCTGCACTGAGTGACTGGTGATTGTACTGTACATAGAGCAGTGGTCTGAGGGATAGCCAGAACACGGCAGATGCTTCATCCTTAATTCAGCAACAAGGAGACACTGTCAAGAGCCAGTTTTTTTGTATGCAAACATACATGCTGGATGTCGAGTGAAAAAACACGGAAGTCCACTGAAACAATTTTGCTATTATGTGTGACAAAGTTTTATTTTCCTTTTTTAAGCAAACGACAGTTTCCTCCTGGAACTGCTATAAAAAGGATGCCCTTACTGGATCCTGAACCACAAAAAAACACAGAAAAAGTACCCTAAACCAAACTTCTCTCTCTCTCTCTCTCTCACACACACACACACACACACACCAGGTGTGTCCCGCCTCTACTTCATTCCCCGGGGAGAGGATTGGCGCCTGCTGCTTCCAGGGTCAGTATCCCTTAAATAAATAAATTAGCAAATTTAAAAAATAAAAGGCGAGTAGATAAGAAACAGATGGCCAGATTAGACCAGCATATAAGATGTCTTCAAAAGACCTCCTTACTTGTTCATCATAGCCTTTATAGGTGCCAAGATAAAGTCCCGGTGCTGTTCCTGAGGTGGGAGGATGATTATCAGCAGTGAGTGAAGATTTACTGACATCGCTTTTCCAAATAAAACATATGTGAATTATGTTGTTTTTTAAGTAGAGGTTATTGCATGCTTTTGTGTCATATGTTCTTTCCATAACATATTGCAAGCACTAGCTTGACAGGGAAAGCTTGTTGGGTTTCTGTCTATATGCCTGGACCACACATGTGACTCTGCCACAGCTGTGGCTGCTTTTGATCTGCTGCTGAAATGACCCTGCTGCTGTGACACGACTGCCTTGCTCTCACTCTGACTGTCATTTTGTTGGTGCGGGGACAAAATGGAGCGACTCAGCGGGAAGCGGATACTATCATGGGTTTTTGTAACAACTAAATAGAGGGAGGTTTGTGATATTTAACTTAACAGAGTTAACTGGGGTCACCGACAGGAGGGTTTGGGGACATTCGCAGTGGATACGTCAGCTCCAGTCTGGAGGAGATAAGTGACTGAAGGTGGAGGCTAATCTATGACCTGAGGTTTGTTTGAAGTGTAAAAAATGTTGACAGCACATCGGCTAACATAGCAGACCCTAGGCCTCGCAAATCATGCTGAGGGGACCTGGAGCCCAAGGGAGCCGGGGACCTGTGGGGTCACAGCGTAGTCACTTTAGAGACACGACTGGTCTTTAAGTGCATGCTGTCTCTGATGCAAAGACTTTGAATGAAATAAGGATAAAAATCATTTATACTTTTCTATCTAGTGAAATCTTAAAAACGCACTATGAGCCACATCTGCAGAGCTTTCACATCAGCTCGCTAAGAGTCGACTCTGCTGTGTCAGATGACGTCGCACTCCAGTGCCATGGAGCCAGAGCTACACCCTCAGATGTGTGAGGGCACTGCTCCTGCTGAGGGGTTTGTATCTCATCATACTGCAGGCTATACGAGGATAGCTCGCCATGTGACTCCAGTGTAACAATTTGCCATGAATGTTTAATTTTCCACAACGCAAAAAATCTGAACCTAAATGCGGGGATTGGAATACGTAAAACATTCACATTGCACGAAATGGGAAATTCTGTCAAAACCTTCCAGGCGGTTTTGTGCCGTGCTGTGATTAAACCGTCAAGCTGGAGGTCACACGCAGCTATATTTTAATCTTGACCTCAACGCTGAACTGAATGGAGACCTCCACCCAATCATAAGAATTGCTTGCTTGATAACAAGGCCCCATTGTTTCATTTTTGTTGCTCTCAGCACTTTTCTGTTAATGAGAAATACACCTGCTGACTGTTTTATTAAAATTTTGTTACACTTCCTGGAACAGGAAGATGCAAATTTGTGTTTGATCAGTGCAAGAAAATGCCTTGTTAACAGATTTAGTGTTATTTTTTGTGCTTCTATGCTTGTTTTTTTAAACCTATATCGTCCAAAAACACATTTTTGATTAAATAAAAACACAATGGGTTCTCATGAAATGTACTGCTAAGTATCCGAGTACGTCAAGACTTACAGATGTCTGTGAGTGAGGAGAGTAATCCAGGGGCCAGAATTTAATGAGGAAGTCCTTGATTGTTGATACGTGACCCTTCTGTTTTTATTTTAAACTACCGCCATTCAAGACTGCAACATTACAGTCGCAGTAAAAACAACGCACACCCTCCTTCGATTCCAAGGTTTTACACATCAGGATATATTACAAAAGTATGTGTTTTTTAGCCGGTCTTTAAGTTAAGTAAAAATCAACAAGCACAATACTGAACCACATCGTGATTATCACACAAAAATGAAGCCCAAATGTAGAAGCAGTGTGTGAGAAACTGAGTGCACCCTTTGCGCTTCCATAGAAAGTCAGAGGCTAAGTATTAGCCAGGTGAAAAAGACATCAGCCATTTTTGCTGCCCATCAGCTTTGGAGGAATCGTAAGGAATCATCTCCACACAAGTCCAGGTTTAACTGACAGCAAATGATATGGTTGTTTAGCCTTTGTACCGTTTCCATCAGCTAATTCTGAAAATTACTACTAATTTACTCTAATTTTAAAACAATTAAGTATATTCAGCATAAAGAGTGGACATATACAATGATTCGGTCATGAAGTCCAATCCTGCACGGTTTCCACTCATTAATATTAGGCTTTGTTGTTTTTTGTGGGGGTTTTTTTAATGTTTTGTTGTGTAAAGCAGCAGTGTTGAATGTATAAACCCAAAAAGATATTACTAAAAAATTACTCAAATATGAATCACCTTATATTTTAACATCAAGATGACTGAAGGCGAAGTCCTCCCTACAGGCAACAGAAAGGAGAGACTGTTTGTCTTAGGCTGTGTTTAATGTCCATTACAAACTGAGATGAACAGCTGGGCCACATATGAACGGCTTCGGGTAAACATGGTTTTATTTTGTGGGCATGTTATCAGTATTTTTTTTCAGTGAATTTTGATATCAGCTAGAAACCGCGAAGTCAAATTACAGGCAGCTTGTGAATGTCGGCCTCTGATAAAGTGTTTACTCTTACCGATAACAAGGGGATGTTGACGCACATGTCAGCTTTTACGTTAGTGCACATGCATGTGTGGAGAGAGACATACAGCTTCATGTAGGTATTTAATAATCATGTCAGACCTGCCCAGGTGAAGTTTTCAATGCTTCTCATATAAACAGTTTCAGTGCTTCATCTCTGGCAGCCTGCTTCAGCTTAACACCCCTCTGTCCTGCACTGTCAGAGCAGCAGAGCTAATGTTTGAACAGCAACACGAACTATTAATTTACATCCATATAGAACAACGTCTTTAGTCGGGGTAGATTAATTCATGTGCACGGATTATTTATGAAAATTAAAACATCATAGCTACCGAACACTTGCTTCCTCCAGTAGCTAATGACTCTTTCTCTTAGCTAGCTAAGGATGTTAACTTGAGGATTACATTTAACACACTGAGAAAAAAAATGTGATAATACCTCGGGAATGTCAGTTAGTTACTGCAGAACACCTTGTGTTGTAGTTTTAAAGACACAAATTGACAAGGTTGGTTTTTTTTTTTAACTGCCTTAAGGAATTTTAAATCCACACAGATTTTCACATGTTTATCTTCTGTGTTAAGCACGTTGAGTTTATATAAAATAAAAGGTGTTTTATAAATGAAATTGGCACAGGGGTCATTTTGGAAGGTAAATAGAGTATTTCTTTTCAGTGTGCCTACTCTAGGTGTAATTCCTGGACACAGATACATGACTTTCTCCAGGACTGCAGCTCTCAATCACATTTAACAGTCAAGTTAGTAATTAACATTAAACTGATCCAAATGAACCTTTGAACCCAAATCAGTAGACCTCCTTAAAGTGGCAGAAAAGATCTTTGGGAAAAATGAATCTGAGGCAAACTGTTTTTGGTTTAGTTTTTAACCTCAGTCCCACCCACTACCACAGAATTTATGATCTATACTGCGGCCAGACATCAGGGGGCCAACGGAGACATTTTGGCTTCACTTTTGGGGAGCTGTTAGGTCGTCCATGGATTTTTTACAGTCACCGTTCCTGATGTGTGAGGCCTTAGAACTGTCAGATGATGTCCTTTGTTGTTTTACCGTGATTGTCAACTGATCCTATTTGGTATTACATATAAATCCATCCAGATTAACTTATTTCAGCATTTAGTGGCAGTGCGCTGAGTGTGTGCAGTATGGACACCAAAAGAAAGTTTTCCTTGGGGGGGTGAAATGGCCCATCCAAGGAAAACTGGCTTATCTGTAGCAAGAGTCGTGCTGTTTGTGTCTGGGAGTCATTTGAGTTTGACATCCGTATCAAAACCCAAACATTTGCATGCTGATGATTGTCTTTGCCACAAGAAGCAAAATCCTGACTGTTTATTTATCATTTGTCTACCTTCCTTATTCTAGGCTGCCAAGAAATAAGCACACACAGTTGTGCTTCCCTCACTTCAGAGGACATTACAGGGTTGGTAGGTAGGTCTTCCTGATACTACTGTAAACAGACTTCTGACAGTTATTTATATGATTAAATATTGTTAAATATGAGGCAACAACACTGAATGACCCACACAGAAGCAGATGCTCTTCCATCCTTGTTGTCTCTGGACCTCCAGTAGCATGGTCAGGAACAGGGGGGTCACAAGGTGTTTCCCTTCTCTCCTTTTCAGGACCCCGGACCACCCTCTTACCCATCCTCTGGCTCCCCACCACATTGTGTGTGTTTGTGTGTCAGTGGACAAAACAGCAAGCACCACAGGATGTGCTATAATAGGACAGTTTGTCTCTCCAGCTGAGATGCTTCTCTCCAACTTTTGTTTTATTGTTGCTCAAGACAGTCCACTTAATTGGTATACACTGTGATGGTTATTAGAAATGTATATATACACACAAATAAGTGACATACCTTTCCTGATATTTTTTTGTAAAGTAGGATCTGAAAACTATGTCAGAGCAGCAGCTTTATGATGAAATGTGAACCTATGTCAAACAGGAGACATCTAAGACAAGTGATGTTTGGATAAATTGTGCAGGTGACAATTAGGATTTATGTGTCACCTGCATTCACAGGGAAAATCGGGATGTCGTGCAGAAATGTGGAACACAATAGCAGGGGTGGAAATAGAGAAGCGGGAGATGAGTCTAATGATAGAGAGGATGCAATGGAAGAAATGAAGGGACAAAGGACAAGGCTGAAAAGAGGATAGACAATTTTCTCTTTGCAGCTGACTTAATGACAGGGATTAGGAGCCAGGGTAACTGCTGGGATCTCAGGGCTCTGCTAGACTCCAGCCTGGCCCTCCCATCATCCCAGGGGATCTGCAGGAATCTGACTCCATTTGGCCGAAAATCTCCTGACAAAACAACAAGCCTGTGGCTCAATTAGGAGGAAATTAGCCTGCTTCACCCCCTCTGGCACAATTGATTCACTGCTTCTTCCCTGCCTTGGGTAATGTTAGTGTTAATATGATATGCAACACGAAACAGTTCAGACAAATTTGTTATTGCCTTATAGTTTGTTTGCAATCAGGTACTGTGCTTAATTTTACAATGGGAGAAGTATTCTTAAGTCAAAAGAAATGTCTGGCTCAACGCCTTGTCAGGTCCAAATATCATTACTGCCTGTTTTCTTTAAAATTGGAGAACCGAAACCCAAATCCTGTGCCTATTACGAAAAGCTGAAACCTAAACAGTGTCCCATGTGAAAACCAGGTGCTTTGCAGACTTTCCACCCAAAGCCCCACAAAGTCTGTGTGGAACTTCTGTCTGTTATTTGATAATTTCCTTCAGGACTGGAATGAAAGACCTGTAACAGACCTGACTGGCAGTGAGAAACCCCAGTGTTATCCTGACAAAAATAATTACTGAGTAAAATGCTTCAGTTCTCAATTTTTTACACACTAATTACTCTTTTGCAGTTTATTGGCCTGAAAATGTGGTCTTAGCAGCAGGGCATAAAGAGAGGTTTATGCTGAAAGTCTAACCAAAAACTGGAAATCTTCCAGGGAAATGGTAAAAGACTCTTTAAATCAAAAAACATAAAAAAAACAAGCAAACCAAAAAAATCCAAAATAGGTAGCAAGCTTTTCCCACCCAGCAGTAACACACTGTTCTCTGAAGATTTAATCTAAAATAAGCCGCAAGATTTCATCACAGAACAAGACCCATGTTCCTATTTTCTTAATATTAGAGAAAAATGTCACAATGTCAGGAAAACTATTTTTTAAAAAGCTCTTTCAAATAGCAATTTTAATTGCTATGTAGAAGGTTCAATGGTCATCCTAGGTAAGACAAACAAAGTGTAAGGGCAACCGCACTTAATTCAAACACAAAGATGTATGCCCCAAATGCTGACTGGCCAATATTCCATGTAACTTTGTTACATGAGTACAAAGTAAAATGTTGAATTTAATGATATCTGCTCAAATAAAATCGACCTGGTTGGTATACATTCAGTTTCTACCAACCAAGTTTCCTTAAAAATTAAGTATTTGAATAAATAACCCTTTGATTTGATATATTTCAGTTGTATTTTACTCATAATTATTGCTTTGTTATAACTGCTTAACTTTCCTATCAAACCCCACGAACAGATTTCAGCACTCCCGCCACTGTTAAAACCTCAGAGTATCTATGAGCGGCGACAGTGCGGCGGAGGCACTGCTCTTTTCACCATCTGTCAGCTGTTTGACTGACAGCAACAAACTGTAAATCAGTCACCTCCGAGATTGAGTCCTGGCCCCCCTCTCTGTTCAGAGCAAACAAACCATAGGGTGCATATTCAAACTACCAGTGCACCATCCTTTTACACACATCATGTGGTGCAGGTGAGTCAAAAATGAGAGTGTGTAACTGTTACAGAGAATTTCATAACTGGAACTTTTTGCGCTACAAACCTGCCATAGTTTACCATTGCTAGTGTAGGGATATATGCAGATATCAAAGTGATGGGCTAAAAGAAGCCAGATTAGAGCATCAAAGTGAAGTTGCTTCAAAGCTGCTGAGCACATCAGTGCAAATTACATTAGAAAAGCCAGCTACTGTTGTTTTGTGCTGAAACATGTATGTGCATTTGTCCTTGACCACATCCCTTCCCTACTTGACACAGAGTTATTGTCAGGACAAACCTGTTCTGAGGTTGTTTGCACTCGCAGCTTGTGCTGCCGCCACAAGCCACGGTTCCTCTTAAAAATCCGACAACTGCTTTAAGCAGCCAAACAATAAAAACGACCTTTAAACTCTGTCCACAACTTTGATGTGCAATCACAAGGTTAGAGGAGGGGGCAGAGCGGGAGTAAAAACATCCTTCGACTTGCCTTAATTGTTTCAGCATCTGTTCCGCTGTTGCTATCACGCGGGCTGAAAACACAACTGAAAACACACATTCAAAGTTTCCACTCAGTCCATTTCCTTTAATCAAGCTGACCTCGCAGTGACTGATTGCCACACCAAACCTTGGCCTTGTCTTGGCTGTCTCTTCATCTCTGCTGACTTTACAATTTATGTTGAAGTCTGTAAGGGGTCCACTTAATAGCACTATTCTTTTCTCTTAAACAAACAGCGGATAATGATATTATCTCATTACCACTAATGATTATTATGATGCAATGTGACTGGAGGAAGAAGGAGAACATGTGTCTGAAGTAGGAATAGGACATCAGGGACAACTGTGTTTGAATAAGTGTTATAGGCCAGAGTGCATAAATAAAATAATGAAATGAGACCAACTGGCTGTGGAACGTGGCCTAGCCATTATACATGTACTTCAGGTTTCTAAAAGAGGAAGTGGGACACTGTTTAAACACAAAAGGTCCAGATGTGAGGCCCTGTGAAACACATCTCACTGTTTGCGCAGTGCTGAATGCTGACAAATTGGTCTTTAATGGTCCCAGAACAGGTCTAAAGTCAATGCCAAAGCCATGTGTCACTCTTCTGAGCCCTGTGTGTGTGTGAAGGCCAACTGGTTTCAAGAAGAAGCTGAGACTCAAAGAAAATATTTGGACAAAGCCGTGCACTATTTCAGCTTCCAAAATGGGTTGATCCACATTCTCTGCACTCAGCACATGTTGGTGCACTTCATCTCACTCGAGGATTGAGGGCTTTGAAAAACACAGCTGAGGGGTTTATAAAGACTTTATGTATCAATAATGACTAGAGACAGACCTGGCCTTGGGCATGAGTAGTAGCTGCTTGGGGCTCGCACACCAGCAGGAGGCCCTCAAGAGCACTTCAAATAGTAATCGTACAAGAAAATGCACAATATATCGATAAATGTGTTAATTGACTGACAATGTAATAGAAGCTACTTTTGGCTTCTCCCTTATTCGCAAGATATCACCACACCAGCTAGCGCTGCATATTTGATTTGGTACATTTTAATACCCGTTGCCTATTTACTTCCCCAAGGAATCTGTGTTCACGTCTTTTCCTATTCCTGGTGAACTTTGCTTTACCTTTCTTTCCTTTCCCAATCAGCTTGCCAACCAATCAACACTTGACACATGCTATGGTTGCATAGGTTGAAAACCCTTCTCCATAGGCTCTCTGTAGGCCAGGGGTGTCCAACTTCAGGCCTCAAGCGGAGGTGTCCTGCAGGTTTTGGGTATCACCAATGTTCCCTCTAAGCTGTGCGCGTGCGCAATTGCGCACTGCTGGCACGGTCTCTGCGCACAGAAAATCTGTGTTGCGCACAAAAACAAAAATCCAACCTGAATTGAAATTAAAATTAAAACTTTAACAATTCTGTTTTGCAGTGTTAGTCAGTAAGTGACTGGCTGCTCCCATATGGGATTACAACGATGCCACCTTATCCCATAGTCCAGCCAATGATGCGATTCACATTCGTATATACGCAGCAAATCAACGTGGTTAACAGGCGTCCTTATGTGCCGACACCGGTGTTTTAGCTAGCAAAGCGGCGTGGCTGATGTGGAATGAAGCCACGTTAATGACAACGTGTACAACCATTGGAGATGTGAGGAGGACAGACGGAACAACTGACGGAAAAAGTCATAACCAGAGTTATGATAAAAATATATGCAATGTTTGGTTTTCTTCCTGAATACTATCTTTGTTTATATTTACTGCAGGAAGAAACGGTAAAAACTGCGTTTTATAAGGAAAACGCTCGAAAGCACTCTCCGCCTGTGAGCAAAAAACAAAAACAAAAAACCCACCCTTTCCTATTGGTGGAAAAATGTACCATGTTGACCAGTCAAAAAATGATATGGCAACATCGCACTTAGTTGTTTAGGAATGGGGGGAAGTTTTAGGAGTGACGGCGGTGTTTTGAGATGTGAGAGATTTGCAACGTTTAGCGCAAATCTTGTGTAGTTAGTGTGTAGTGTGGTCAGTAGTTTTGTTGTGTGTGTCAGAGCAATGAGGCAACTACTGAATGTTACAGGTGTTACAGGAGTGATACATCTCCTGTTGTCAGGCCTGCAGGTATCAGACTGTTGTTCTCCTTTATCTCATAGTGCACATAAATTATTTTTTGGAGTGGCACAAATAATTTGTGTGGCATCAAATTTGATGCAGAACAGCTGATTGTTCTGTAAATAGTTTGAAATGTTTATTTTAAAAAAACGCCTTGGCTGTATTTTTAGGTAAACAGCTGCAAAAAACTTTGTTGTTTGCATAACTCAGTTACTTTTTTGAAGAAGTAACTATATGATTAATTGCCCAATATTGGTCATTATATTCTGTATTTTGCAGACAGAGAGTTACAGACTCTCTCCCAGACCACAGACTCATACTCATAATACAAGTCAGAGCTTTATATAAAAAAAAGGGGAAAAAAAAGAAAGTTGTGTTTTCAAAATTGGAGTTCAAGTTATTTTTACTTCCAATAGTGTTAACATACTACACAGGACATGAACAAGATTTTTTTAATTTTCATTGTAAGTGGGCTAAAAAAGTTAATTAAAACTAGTCGAACATAAATTTAAATGCTGTAATTTGATTATTTTAATAAACTATGTAACTTGGATGGATTCGATGCTGGCATGACCACAGCGCACACGTCTGCTGTTGCTCACAGTGGTCCAAGGGACCGCTCAGGGAGTTTGTGTGTTCGCTCAGACACGTGAAAAATTTGAGGGAACAAAGAAATTCTGCTTAGGGCTACGTAAACTCTTGGGGCAGCTGTGATTAGAGAAGACCCTTTTTGACTTCCAAACAAAGGTCATAGAGACATTTATAGATTCAACTGCCTATTAAAAGTTCATAATTTGGATCAGCATTCATAACAGTGGCCCAATCCTTTGAGCTAACAGGATGTTATGTGGCAGTATCTCTTTCAAAGCAGGATCTTGGGTATCATAGTGGCCACAATGCCAACATATGTGCTGGCTGGCAAAAAGGCCTGTGCTCGTATCAAGCTTTCATTCAGCTATGATTAATCTGAAACTAAACGCTGCAGACTACACTCCCACCATAACACAGATCTTTTCTAAAAGGCTTTAATAGTCACTCTCCCAGCAGGTGTATGCCAATGGATGAGTTACACCAAAAATCAGCTACTGTAGAGTTACTATGATGGGGAAAACTATCCATGTACTTCAAAACAGTTTATTTTTTGCACCAGTCTGTAAAACGACTTTAATTACTGTAATGTTTTTCATTTTTATATTAACCTCCTAAGACCCAAACTCTTTCATTGCATGCATTTTTAATTTCTGTTTGCTATTTGGGACGATTGGGACCCGATGAATGTAAAAACAAAGAATTACTTGCAAAATTTTGTATTTTGGTCTAGACAACCCAAAATGTGATGCCCACATATGTGGACGCCAGGTCCTAGGAGGTAAAGGTTGCTGCTTGGCTAACACTGTGTCACAGTGCCCTGTTTAAAAGTCTAAATTTAAGGAATCATTTTAACTATAGTTTGGGCCAGTAGATAATTTTTAAACATTTTTTTCATTTAACAACTTATTCTTTTTTGTAGTTACAACATTGAATTCTTTGGGCTGCAAAATACTGTCTTACTATAATCACATTACAGTTGTTTTCTAATGCAGTAGTGTACTAAATTCAGTCATGATTAACATTTACCAAGCAAACAATTATGTCGTTACTTGTAAGTTCTTTGGTTATCTGCAAGATTGGCAGCTAGAAAAAAAGCCCTGTGTAATCTGCTGACCTCAGTTCATGTGCAGACAACAACTACAATGCAATGTACAACTTGAGGACTGGACATTTGGATACTATCTTTATTTTTACTGCACAAAAGGAAAACAATGTGGCGACAGAGTCTAAACTACACTCGACCCAGAAACGACTATCTACTGCTGCTGATGTTTGCATGGACTCTATGCAAACATCTGCAAAAACAGCATGATAACACAATGCCAGCTGAGGAAGAGCCAGTGCTACAGCAATGCAGCCTAGGCTTGATTTTCAACAGGTAAAAGTGTAAATAAGCAGTAATGTGACAAGTATGTAACGGAGTAATTAGGTAATAAAATGGCAAAATAAATTACTTTTTTAAAGTACCAACTCCAAGACCATGTGATTATATAACTATGACTATTACCAAGTGAATGACTGCCATAGTTTACTCTTTTTTTCACTTGCCTTTGAGTGTGAACATATGGTGGGATGATACACTGAAAAAGTTGCTTTGGTTCATATACTGTGGCCACTGGTCAGATGTACATGGGTGTGAATATGTTGAATATCCTCAAAGCTTGCTTGCAACATGAAAACATTTTTTTAACAGGTTAGCCTATTAACATTTTCTTATTAGCACTAACATGGCTGAGATTAATAGGAATGCCATTAGTTTTGCAGATATTAGGACATGAAACAAAGTACTGGATGTCATATTTTGATGTCACGATGTTAACAGATGAAAGGTCATTAGGAATCAATGCTGAGACAATTCACTATAAAACGATAGAGGACCAAGTCGGGGGATCACCAGAGTCACTGCAATTTATCCTTTGATGTTCATGACTGCATGTGGATGTAACAAGAATCCGTCAAATAATCCAGATTAAAGTGTACAAATAGTGTACAGTGCTATTCCTACACAATTCCACAATTTAGGCTGCTACACTCTATTGTTAACCAGTCTCTTCCTTCTGTTGCTGTGAAGGAGTGGAAAGTTTGTGACAATGCCATCCTTCACCTAGTAAGCCTCTGACGACAATGCTGTATTTACACTTTTACTCTTTGATGTCTAAATATCTACATCGGCACCATGATTTGAGAGTGTTTACACTGTACTACACAAAGAGGAGGTGCGGGGAACACTAAAACAGGAAAAACAGTCAACATCACCCATGGTAGTGGACTGACACTCGATGCATGCGATGGATGAGGATGGTTTGGCCTGGGCGTAGGGTTCACCGGCTCAGCCCTTCCTGCCTTTGTTGGTCTTTGTTTAGGGTGGTGTAACCAGGGGTGCTCTTGTGCCTGACCCTTGCTCTACACGTCTGTCCTGAAAGATCAGCGTCTACTTTGCATTTCAATGTCAGCAAATGTTTAATGCATTTACTTGCAAATTGAGCAGAAAGGAACATACCTGCTTTCATGAATATCATGGAAAATGGATGTTTTTCTTAACAGCAGGTAAACGACGGTACCACCCCGAGGGCCTTTAGGACAACGGTTGGGAGGGCAAGTCTAAACCTGCTCACTTACGTTCCATTCACGTAGGTAAGGTTAGTCCTGTGAAGACCTCAGGCTTTACAAAACAGGATTAAAACGTGTTGAGCGATACACACACATATCTGATAAACAGCAACAACAAATTACCTAATTACAACACTCAGTTATGATGAACTAACAAAGTTTAGTGCTTTGTGATCACACTAAAGCTGCATAAATTAAAGGGCTGGAGGTCTCTCTTCCTCCCATCTGCGCAAGTGTGACTCCATGGGTCCTTGCAGAGGGCAGGAAGCTGCTTGACAGCAAGCTCAAGGTCAGAGAGTTTGAGAAGAGTAAGGAGAAAGGAGGACAGGAGGACACTCTTTTCAGGGATAATCTCTGAAACTAAAACGCACTGAGGCAAGCTTTAACGTGCCCAAAAAGCAAATAGCTCTTAGCATTCCAATAAGGCAGACACATCACTCTTTTCATAGGCAGAGCAAATGGCGACTCATCACCATGCTCATCCTGATATGCGGGGGGGGGGGATTTTCGAAGGTTTGAACTGCAGGAGAGAAGCATCACCTGTCAGAGGTAAAAAAGCCTTTTGGTCATGACACAAAGTGCATGGCACATTCTCACAGGACAGATGCTTCCAAAAGACACACAAGACAAGGCTCTTTAAGCAGCACTGAGCAATACATGCTAGCTAAGGTAATAATTTTGCAACATTAGCAAGCAAATTTCAACAGGAAACTTGTGGTAATTAAGATAAGATCGTGATCATCTTGCGGATCCTTATCTTGGTCTGACTTCCTCCTTGCATAATGCACAAGAAGCTTCCAAACAAACAAAACGTGGCATTACTGTTCCAGTCTAATTCTTGATAACAAAGCAAACATGTCCAAGTCCCAAAGTATCAAGCTCTCGCTTTAAGAAGGGTAGGAATTTTACACATAATGCAATGGGAAATCGGCAAGTCGTGCATTCCCAAAATAGGTCTTTGGTAATTGTTTTCAAGGCAATCAAGCTCTGGACTACTGTATTGTTCAAAGAGGTCATTTGGCAGCAGGCCTATAAATCATATTCTGGTTAGTGAAAAGTAGACAGTCTGCTGATTTTCTTCGCAGAAAATGAGGGAGAATCCAATTGTTTTTCACCTCCTTCCCCCTCTCCCTCTGTGGCTATCAATGGGTCTCTGGAGGAGTACTTGTTTCCGTAAACGTGATGGGGAGATGTTTCCTGTGGCAGGTCTGTCCGCTGCTGATTAGACCACATCCATCAACCAGACCTCCGTAGAGGGGAGAATTAGGGCACTGGTCAAATCTGTGCCCCAGGCTGGACCGGCATGAAACAAAGTCACAACTGATCCACACCCTGCTCCTCTACCTGGACAATATGAATGGTTAACCACTCACTTCCCTCGTATTTTAAGTAAGATGATTCACTGATTCAAATTTGGATGTCAGTGTCAGCAAACACAATAAACAATATGGGAACGTGAGCCAAGATTTCTTATTTAGGTATAATTTGACACATGTTCAAGTGATTCTTCATCATTCTGTCAGGTATTTTGGACCAAATTAAATTTGCAATATCTGCTGAAAATCACATACATATGCATCACCTGATCATCACATGTCGCATCTTACCGGCAATGGTTTATTGCCATGAAGATGAAAAAAGTTAGACACAGGCTGCCATGCATGCCCCTTGCTGTGTCAAGATATTTGTCTCCCCAAGTCATCATAACTTTCTTCGGCCTCCAGTGTAAAGAGTAAACAGGAGGTAGTGAAATATCCTTTTTGGGCAAGCAGAGGAAACCAAACAGAGTCTGGAGACTGAACTCTTCTGTGGTCAACTGGCCAACAGGGACGCAGTGTTGTTACGTCTGAGAAACTGTGTTACGCCTAAAGTCTATTGTGCTGTATATTGTTTATGGATAGATGTCAAAAACAGCATGGCCCCGCATGGGACTCAAAGTTTCCCCTTGCGATGGCACTCTTAGGCGCCATTAATAAAAACGAGAAAACCCAGTGGTAATCTGTTCATGACATCAAAGCAAAAGCAAAATATTTTTTTCATTAAAGGGAACACAAAGGATGCAAATGTCTCAGATGGGGAGGTTATCCTCAGGACAGGGGAAAAAAATCTCAGAGGTGATAAATTATGCTTGCATGCCCAAAAAGGACCTGTGCTTTTTTATGTTTGGTCTTTAAATCAGCAGATACTGATGTTTATTAATACAAACAGATATGTAGATTTCTCAGAGTAAAGGCAAGTGAAAACGCCTTTTTACAATGCAAACTCCGAACTGACCACATTGCAAAGAATTTAGTAATATTTATGCCAGATTTTGACTTTAGAAACTGAGGCCTTTCAGGACCCCTACCAGGTACTCATTTGTATGAATGTAACATTCCTCAGAGACCGGAAAGTGATAGAGCACCACTGACTGTACTAACATCAACCTGTCACTCTACTGAACCTGAGGCTGAGACTTAGACAATGGCCAGGTCAACAGGTCTACACTGCAATCACTACAGGCTATAGGTTTTATTACTCAGGTTTGACCCCTCACCTTTAAAAGACTGCCTAAATGAGAGCAATAAAAAGGTAGAAGCAACCACAAAACATCAGTCGGTGGACCAATCACAGGAAGACTTTCAATTTTATCATGAGAAAACAGAGCAAGAATTTGCAGTTATATGTGCAGTTCTGCAACGATGTACTTAAAGCTGCTGACAGATAGCAGCTTTCATGTTTGTTCTAGTATGATAACATTTGTTAATTCAAACCCAAATTCCAGCGTAGGCTCAAGAGAATGTGAAATCAAAAGGCAAAAAAAACCATCGCTGTGAGTGCAAGTAAAGGGAAAATCCATGGTGCCTTATTTCTTAAGAAATCAACATTTCCCTTAAGACATTTCAGTAAATACGCTGAATACCAACCTTAACCTCAACCTAGAAAAAAAAGCGAAATGATCAAAATGATAAGAAAGCACAGCTCCTTCAGCCTGCATTTTAAAGTGCCTTCAGGCAAAATACCGAAGCCCTAACATTGCCCCAGATGCATCAGCAGCATCTGCGTGAATATGTGTGAATGCCTTGTAGGTGGTTGTGAAAGTCTGTTGGTGGTTATTCAGGAGAAGTCTTAAAGTTTTGAGGAGTTATCATTTGTAACCACTTCTAGGCCAATTCATCTGGTTGATAATACTATTCAAAGGATATGTGAATACCAGCTTTGATCAGCTGGTATTCTGAAATAGAAAGAAAATCTCTTATGACACTGCTCTTGACATCAGTAACGTTAGTTCTTTAAAATTCTGTTCAAATCAGTTTTATTTATACAGCATCAAATCACAACAACAGCCGCCTCAAGGCACTGTATACTGTAAGATAAAGAACCTAAAAAATTAGAGAGAAAACCCCAACAATAAGATAACCTCCTATGAGCAAGTTGTGATTTTAAGAAAGAAAAAAAAACCCTTTAACAGGAAGAAACCTTTGATAGCACTGGCTCAGGGAGGGGCAGCCATCTGACAGAGATTAATAATAACTGATGATTGATGATGATTAAATGCAAAATGATGTATAAACACACAGAGAGTGAAAAGAGATGAATGAAGTAGACACACTCAGTACATCATGGGAATCACCTAGCAGCCCAGGGCTATTACAGTGTTACTAAGCGAGGGTTCAGGGTCGCCTGATCCAGCCCTAAGTATAAGCTTTATCAAAAAAGCTTAATCTTAAAAGTAGAGAGGATATCTTTCTCCCAAGTCATGGCTAAAAGCTGATTAAAAACAAGCAAATTATGAGTCAAAACAGTGAATCAGCACACTGGATGAACTTGGCTTTTTGGGTTTGGAGTTGTTAAGCAGCTGAGAAATGATAACGGCTTCCAAACACATCTTGCTGCTCTGGCATAGGAAAAGGGGACAGAGGAACTCAGACCTTCACAGCTGCTCAGCTAAAAGGGGAAATGAGAGACACACTTAGAAAGATTTATAGTCTTCATAACAAATTTCACAGGAAGGATTACAGCATTATATTGTAAGTGTGGATATAGTAGAGGAGAAGCAGCCAGCACTTGGCCCGGCCGGGCACCGTTCTGTTAATAGCTTGGCCACTACTGTGGCTATTGTTCAGGAGACACTACACCGATCAGACTCCTCTCTGAGTCAGAAGCAAGTCTCAAAGGCAGACACTGAAACTTCCTTCTGCCATCCAGCTGCTGCCTGTCATTACTGGGAGCCTCTGAAGTTACAGCCAGCTGCTTCTGCAGATCAGCCCATATATTCTCACTATAGCCATCTATACAGCATTCAATTGCACACAAATGTAAAAAGAAAAAAAACATTTCTATGATGGACATTTTTTAAAATTGCTAAACAAGCTGCCCGGAGGGAGCTCAGCTCACAAAAACAACATGATCAAAAATCTGATACTGTCATAAAATACTGCACAGATGTATCCTCATGATGCACACTAACTCTGTTTGTACATTTGGCCTCCCTCTGCATAACTACGGAGGTTTTCCACATGGTTCTCATTCCACTTCACTATCTATCTGACCAGTATAGTGCATGGACAGACACACCAAATTCCACAGTTAACAAGCACCATGAGGGAGGCTCACTGACTTCTCACACAGGAACATCTTATCACACTAAATACGACCAGCCCTCAGCTATGTCATTTAATCAGAAAATGACATGCTCTGTTTTGCATGTAGCAACTTTTCAGCAATTCAATGTGCTAAGAGTAAGTGCAGTTAAATGGCTCAAAAACTATCCAGATTCTAGTTAAAAGGCTCGACTGTTACAGTCCAACAACAATGCAGAGACTGCATTGAGTCTTATTGTGCTTCTTCTCTTTTGTTGCTCAGGCGTGGGCTGTCAGATAATATATATTCTTACTGTCATACATTTTGTGAGAGCGGCACAGGCTCAGTAGAAACTGAGGATAGCCAGTGGCGTGACCTGACGCTGGCCCCTGCCCTACGCCCAATCGGAGTGAAGCTCAGTTGAAGGAGTCTTATGCTGACATGACAGCTCCTGCTGGGAGGGAAAGAGATGGGGCCCAGCTCACTTCTAATCCCCACCAGACAAGACTTTGCCAGGCTGGTACCCTGCCTGCAGTGCTGTAGATTCCAACTGTGCACAAGCCCCATGCTTGACCAGAGCTAGCATTGTGCTGTTGAACCTCATAAAGAGGATATATTGTGGTTAATGATGTACTATATAATTGGAGAAAAATGTCTGTGTTATCAAGAAAATATCTGCTCACACTTTGGATGTGAGTTGGTAATTCAGTCACATGCGAAAGAGCAACATGCAGTGACATGCTTCAGATAGCACGCCATTTACATAAAACTTGGAAAGTTGCCTATAGGGCACAATGCCCAAAGCAAATACTGCAGATTTCGGAAGATTTGTTTTAGCAATTATCCTGGCATGCATACGAACACGACATAAAGACTATGGTCAGTCAGTGGTGAACAACTTAACTCCTCGGGCTCTGGTTCTTCAAACACACCCTCTTCCTGTTTTCATAAGAAAAAAACAGCAGTGGAGAAGAGGAGAGAAACAGCAGGGTGAAGGTGAGACTGAAGTATCATTACTCAACAGTCAGAAGGAGGCCAAAAATCTGTGTAGCTCACTGTGCCTGTCTTAATTGGAGTTGAAATGCAATCCATCAATCCATTTATTTGGTCATTGTTAAATAAAAATGTGAAGCATATTGTCTTTGGCTTAAGCTCAACAAAAACAGGATTTACTGCCTTTTACATATAGATCTTTTTTAAGATTGTGTAGTATTTTATCTTGCCAACAAAGTATGAACACATCACTGTAGATAATGGCTTATTATAGGTAACATTATGACTTCTTTAATACAGTTAGGAATGAGGACGTTAATCAATAATGACCTTTGTAGCAGGACCTATCTTACATGAAGAAAATAGTGGAGTCAAAAGACATTCAAGAGGCCACACAGTAATTTTAACTTTGTAGAGATTGTACTGCTCTCCTTTAATTTATGAATGAAGCTATAAATTCGATTAATTAAAAACAGCCAGGCCAGAGTAAATAAATTCTGGATCTGCTGAATATGGTTATCAGGGCTGACTGATCTCAGATAATGTTCTCTCAACATGAGTAGTGAGTAACAGAAATAAGAAAGGAATCATCCATCCACCCATCCATCCACCCACCCAGCTGGAGTGTATCCCAGCTGTCACTGGGAGAAGGGCAGGGTATACCCTTGACAGGTCGCTAGTCTATTGCACTGTTTACATGATGCAAAATTATCTCAAGGATAAGAGGAAGCTGGGGAAGGATGTCTAAGTCACTCAAATGTGCGTGCATGATAGGACATAAAATCTGAGTAATGGTCCCAACACACACCAACCAATGTTTAATTATGTTTGGATGTTCTGAGCACATATTTTCCCACATAAAGGCAAAAAAAACCCCACCTCCACTATTAACCACTGGCTTTTATCTATAGGCACATAGGGACCCTAGAGAGCACATCAATAGCGAGTGATTTCCAAAGCAGGGAAAACACTGGGAGATAATTGTGTCAACATGAAAAGCAATGCAGCTTGAAATACATTGACGTAGTTAGTATATCGACGTTAGCTGTGTGGTTTTCAATTACCCACAGTGTGTGGAGTCAAAGGAGGAACCCATCAAAATGTTTTTCACGTTATGCTGTGCCTGTGTTACGAGTCTTTCAGGAAAAACCGACCTCTTTGATGAAGATTATTAGCCCAACTCTTAAAAATCAGAAGATCAGTCATGGTGTGAACCATAAGAGCCATATAATCTTTTCCTGGACCTTGAGACATATCACTACTGTTTTCTCAGTTGTGTGTCCTTGCATTTTTGTTTTTACTGTGGGGAAATCCTGTCCACAGGAGGCTCCTATAGTGTATAACTGTAAACAGAAGCTTGGAGTACAGAACGGCATTCAGCAGTATGAACACAGCCCAGGCTGGTCAAGCTGCTTCTGTCATCAAACAAAGCGGATTCCCTGCTAATATGACTTCCTTAGAGTCCCCTGGATCCTATGCAGTCACTCATAATTACACTTTCAGCAGTTCATCGAACGGCTAACTCTGAAACCAAGTCAACAGATGCAGGCTTCATATCTGCTTCAAAGCAGAAATAAACATGTTAACAGCCATAAAAAGTTTTTTTGTGTTTTGCTTATTTCCACTCTCCCAGCTGTATTTGCACTATAAGCTGTCTGATTTAATTTTTCAGTTAGTCAATTTCATTCTAAGCCTGTCTCTTGCCAAAATTAGCATCACATATAATTTTACATTGAAATATGGATCCAAATGTCACCTTGCTAACTAACCAAGTTGGTTTGCCAGTGCTAGCATTAGGATGTAACTCCTGAGCTGTCATCCAAGTGTGGTCATATCTTTGTTTTAATATACAGTTAATGAATGCATGTGGAGACTGCGGAAACACAGTGCAATTATTCAGGTTACTGCAGAAGATAATAATGCATGATATAAGGTTTTGCACTTTTATCATCTGGATTCTCTTAGTTTCATAAATGCTTGGATTTGCTTGGCTAAAATAGTGAGAGCGAGTGCATATTTCCTTTTCTCCCTCCCCACTATCTGCAGTTGACACTTTCACCTCTGCTAAGAGTTGAGGAGGGCCTCCTCATCTGACCATAGCAGCCTCGTGACATCAGAGTGATACGTAAAGCATGCAGGCCAGATAGCAGAGAAGAGTGGTAGAACCCCAGCTGGAGCATTTTCCACTTCACCATCTGGGACGAGGGCTTCTTACAAAGTAGCAACACACACATGGAGCAGCCACCATGGATCCATCCAACCAACACTGGGTTATTCATGCTTGAATGAGCTACTGTATTTTGCACATTCTTGCCCATATATGAATGGAAGTTACAAGAGGCATCTGATGAGAGTTTGCTCAACAGTTCAGAGTTCATGTTTGTGTAACTCTAAGTGGGATTTACAGGAGACTTAACTGTGGCCAATTCTACAAATCCCTCCAAGTATCAGATAGCACACAGCTAAATATAAATGCTTTATTCTCTCAGCTCACTCATATTTGCAAGTGAGCTTGTAAGTCTCTGAAAATAGATGAACCAGTGAGTGATGGAGGCTGGTACCCTTGTCTATTGACTGTTTACTAACCCACACTAACTAACAAGCATTGGATTTCTTTCCAAACTGATGTGCATAAGGTTGTAGTAAGATAGAGGATCTTCTCCAACACAGCAACACCTAGGGCTGTGCGATATGACCAAAATCTCATATCCCGATATAAGACATTTATCGTCCTGACAACGATATAAATCATAAAAATGTAACATTTTCTGCAAATTCTGTGAATCTCGGGCAACTCACATTGCATGAAGTGTTTCCAGCTGAGCGTCCTTTACCTGGAGTTGAGTGTTTTAACCGATGCATGAAACTATACATTTTTAGACATAAGTTGTAACGGCCACCATTTTCTTTCAAAGTTTGAGTCTAAGGTTTATTTTTTAGCACCTAACGGCTCTTTTTTGCTTCTCATCCATAAACACTGCATACTCTTTCCCGTGTTTCAGTTTATTTTGAAAAGTCTCAACAGGATCTTGAGCTTTATTGTGAAAGGTTTACGTGGAAAACAAACAAGCGGACAGCGGAGCCACGCAATGGTTTTACCGTCATTGCTGCTAACGACAACACGTAAAAACAGGTGCTTGTCCATCCGTAGTGTGGTTATATTAAACATAAGAGAAAGAGAGAACTTTAATAAATTAATATAGCCACTACAGTGACCATCAAAACGATGAAAAAATATTGCTGTAAACAGTTTTTGCGACACCACGAAACAAACGATAGCGTAATAGGAAACGATAGACGTTTTTATATCGTTATCCAATATATATCGTTATATCGAACAGCTCTAGCAACACCTCACTTAAAAAAGCCCTGCTTGTCTCTGAACCATTAATGCCATTAAATTTGGATAATAATAAGATAAGATAAGATAAGATAAGATAGAACTTTATTAATCCCTCGGGTGGGTTCCTCTGGGAAATTCGACTTCCAAAAAGCACAGCAACGACCGAAGTTACAGTTACAATGGCCACTTGTGCATCATGTAATCTTAAAGGAGCTTTCCCATTATACATCTTTCATGAAGCATATCTGTGACTGTTGTGGCAAAACCTCTCTAAGATACACTTATTCCCAGCAGCCCACAGTTAGTTCCATGCCTGTAAGATGTATGTCACCTGTTGTTCACACATCAAACATGTATACCAGGCCTGCTGCTCCGCCTGCGCTTCCTGCGCCTACGTCTTTGATCAATAGTTCTGCGGCCGCCCGTCAGCCGTGCACCAGAGAGAGGGGGCCCATTGTCATCTAATTACAGGCCTGCTACTCTATCCCTGAGCCAGTGCCTGGGTGAGTGTGATTAAAAGTCAGCTGGGGCACGCAGGCGGTTCTTTCAGCTGCAACCAACAGCTTGGTAACACAGCGCAGGCAAACAAAGCTTTTTTCATCACGCACCAGTTGGGCCTGAAATTCTAAACATTATTGGCGGTGACGGTTCTCTCTGATGGGGGTTCACAGAAGTTAGAAGCAACGTGATCAAGCACCTAATTAGTGGTGAAATTGAGAGCACCTGTGACATCTGGAGAGGCTGAAACTGTATCACATGAGTTCATCTTCGGAGCAAAGCGCTAGGACAAAATCCAGAGATGGCGTCACAGGGGGGATAGCGGCCATCTGAGCTAGTGAGGTCATTTGTTAGGAGCCAAAACCACCTTTGTCTTGACTGAGTTTACATGTGTGTGTGTGCACAAAGAAGCCCCACTGAATGCAAATATACGACAAAGAGAAACAACTATTAACAAACAACTGGAGATGAAAGTAAAAAGATGGCACTTATTATGAAGAAACTCAAAATTACATGATAGGACTACAACAAAATGGGGAAAAAGAACCACAAATCACCCACAAGAACCATAAAGAGATAAAACTGTAAAATTTACATATCTATACAAACCTAAATGACTGCAGAGAGACCCTATCACATGCCTCATTTTTAGTGATTTTTTGTCTCCTTAAGATCGGATATGTGCATATAAACTGGAGGTGGAGGAGCCTTTAGCCCAGGGACCCTGTCTGATAGCAAAGATTAGTTAGTTTAGTTTAGGTTTTTTGTTTACAATGCTATAGCAAATCAGTCTTAGATGTTCACAAAGACTGTACCCTATGGGTAGTCTAACATACTGCACTGAATGAAGGAGAACTTTTCCTGAGGGAACGCACAGGAAACGCCTTTCCTTTATTATCTTTCCTGCTGCTATCGCTGGCACTGCCTGCTCGTCTCTGCTCTATTTTCTAATCTCCACTGTCGCTGTGGCCTTCACGCCCTCCCCACATAACTCCTCGTTCTCAGGGCCCAACTCCCTCATATATCTACCACCCTACAAGGCCAATCTCCTCATGTTACCCTGCAATTTAGTGAAAAGGATCAGATAGCACAAATTAAACGCTTGATATGATGAGAAACTGGAATCACATTTGACCCTCCATTCAGCCTGTTAGGTAATAAAAGCAATGCACTGTATCTACTTGTTAGAGCTCTTTATAATTGTGGTTAAATGGAAAGGGCAAACTTAATCAAGCATTTTTAGACCGCTCATCTGTTTAAGTGTTTCTCTGTGATTTAGAACCAGTCTTTTTCTTCATCTGCAGCAATCGTGTTCTTACATCTATCATGATCTGAGGCCCGGTGCAGATGTAAGTCTGGGGTTGAGTTTAGGTGACAACAGCACACATGCAATCACAGACCACAGCAAGATTTATGATATGGCACAATGGGTTCATATTGATGCATGAATAAAACCTTAGTCGAAGCTCAAAGTCCAGATGTGCTCTTATGTGGCTTCACTGACTCCAGTGAAGTTTCCTGGTCCCAAAGAACAGTTTATTTTCATTACAGTAAAGTTCAAAATGTACTAACTTAACTTCTAGTCAGCAACTAATGCAGCAACGAAGAATCCAATATTTGAAATTTGCAACTAATCCGTCCCTGAAGGGAGGGAGTAGGTTAATGTTTACGTTTGTTTGTTTGTTTGTCTGTTTGTTTGTTAGCGTCCACAGTTTTCAAAATATCATTTTCAAATTTTGTGTAATGTCAGATACCAATAACAGCTTGAGCTGATTTAATTTTGGTGAAAATCGAGTCAGAGTCAATGATGCCAGCTGTGAAAATCAGTAAAACTATATTATCATTTTTAAACTTCACAACAATAATGCATCAGCAGGGATGATGAGACAGAGTACCGGGCTGTGGTCGACTCCTTTGTCACGTGGTGTGAGCAGAATCATCTGCAGCTCAACGTGGCAAAGACCAAGGAACTGATCGTGGACTTCAGGAAGACCAGGAAACACTTGACCCCTGTTTCAATCCAGGGGGTCAGTGTTGACATTGTGGAGGACTATAAATACCTTGGAGTACACATTGACAATAAACTGGACTGGGCTAAAAACAGGAAGGGCCAGAGTCGTCTCTATTTTTTGAGGCGACTGAGGTCCTTCAACATCTGCCAGAAAATGCTCAGGATTTTCTATGAGTCTGTTGTGGCCAGTGCGATCCTCTATGCTGTTGCATGCTGGGGGAGCAGGCTGAGGGTCGCAGATGCCAACAGACTTAATAAACTGATCCGTAAGGCCAGCAATGTTGTGGGGATGGAGCTGGACTCCCTCAAGGTGGTGTCGGAGAGGCGGATGCTGTCCAAGATAAAGACAATGTTGGATAACACCTCCCACCCACTCCATGACATGTTGGTCAGTCACAGGAGCTCGTTCAGTGAGAGACTGAGATTACCGAAAAGCACCACTGAACGACACAGGAAATCATTCCTGCCTGTGGCCATCTCCCTGTACAACGCATCCACTTAACACACTGTTTGCTGCTACAGCTACACATGTTTCTTTTCCAACTATTTATTTATAAGTGACTTATGTATGTATGTATGTATATATATGTATATATTGTACTATTCTTAGTTAGCGTATTGTCTGTCTTGTCTTAATGTTGGTTTAAAATGGAGCACTGTAACAAAAAATAATTTCCCCCAGGGATCAATAAAGTATTCTGATTCTGATTCTGATTCTGAATAAACCAGGCCTTGGGGGACATTAGTACCTAGGGTTGGCAAAGCTTTTGACCTTGACCGTCATTGTTAATGCCCAAGGTTAAAGTTGACCTTGAAAAAAAATGTCAAGAAACCATATCAAGTAATATGTCATATTAAAGGGAGAGCGCTGCATAACACTTTTTTAAATTTTTCCAATGATGTCACAATGACACCATAACGGGGTAACGTCATCATATTGTAAAAAACATTATAAAACATCAGTGTTAGTGTAGCCCCTGCTCTTTGGGGGGAGTTGTGCTGTCCAAGTGCTCTTGTGTTATAGTTATGACACTGCTTAACATGACAGAAATCAATAAAAGCAATAAACATAAAAATAAATTCCAAGTAGATTTACTTTAATTCCTGCAATTACTGTTAGTCCTATGCATCAATGAATTATCATCCTATTTTGTACGGCACAAAGAAACCTGTGTCTCTTTGAGTATCCACTTAAAAGATTTGTGTATATACTTCAGAATTTAAAGTTTTGGAACTGGCTGCGCTATTGAACTTTCCTTTATTGCCTTTATTTACATAATAGATTTTATCAACAATCAATCATTCTGAGTCAGAGTCCAGTAAAAACTAACAATATTTTGTGACCACCGGTTCAATCTGGAACTGGCAGCCAGCGGTCTATAACAGCAGTGTTAACAAGTCATACTGCTGTGCTCTGATCCTCCACAGTCATACCCCAACCTTCAGAGGAAGGCGCTTTGTCCACGCAGCTCTGAAACCACAATACACAGTGCTGACACATGAGCTGCTGCTTCATCCCCACAGCTCATTGTAAATAACAGAAAAGCCTAACTACAGCTCTTTCCATGGGAAACAATCCTGCTTTGTATCACTCCATCTGTAGATCTACAGTGCCCAAGTCCTGCACTCCTGTCTTCCTCAGGGCCTGCTCATGTAGAGAGGCCCCGTCAACATTGCTAAACATCAAAATTGCTGGTTAGGTTTATGCTTCCTGCTTTGCAATGCTCAGGTTACTCCTCATCTGGTCTATATAAGAGTGGGTAGCTTGGCTCAAGTATGGGAATCTGCACTGCCTTATTCAGGATGCAGGACAGACTCCAAAACCACAGCACCTTTTAACATATTGTGTCAGAGTCTGATACTACAAGCACCTTTACATGAAATTTACCCCCCAAAAGCAGCTTCCAGGTAAACTTGTTATCAGCGCATCATTTAAAAGTCAGTATTCCTACATTAGTGCATACGTCTTGGGCAATAAAAGCACTATTTAACCACATCAATATATGTATATACCGTTTTTGAAGTAATACTTGTTACTTCTTTTTCAGGGACGTTTTTGCCTATTTCAGCAAGACAATGTCAAACTTCACTGTCTGTCAAACTGCTGAAATCCGACTGTATTGTGCAAAGGTCTTGAGCCAGCCCTCTTTTCATTATATTTTACTTGAAAGCATGGGAAATAAGTGCAGTGATTTATTGAAATGTGCAAACACACATGGAAACACAGTATATCAGGCAAAAACAGAGTTTGAAAATCTTGAAAGTCAATATTTGCTATGACCACATTTATTCTTCAACACAGCCTGAACTCTCCGTGGCAAGTGATCACTTATCCCTTTTTTAAGTAGTTTAGAAATAGTTTCCCATGATTCTTGACAGACATTTAAAGCTCTTTTTTGGATTTTTCTGCCTTTTGTTTTGTTCTCTGTAAAAGTGATCACACGCTGCTTCAATAATGTTGATGTCTGGGCTCTGATGAGGACAATCAATGACTGATAGCGTTTCCTTGTGTTCCCTTCTATGCATGTATGCTTTCACTGGATTGGCAGTGTGTTTGGGATCATTGTCACAATGAAAAGTTAAACCACTGCCAATGAGACGTTTCTGAATCGTGGATCATATGATTTTTGGGGATTGTTGCCTTGAGGTAAGTGTTGTTGTAAGTCTCCACCGTGCTTTACAGAAGACTGCAATCATTCACATCTCTCTCCTGATCTCCTCAATAAAAATTAACTACAATTTGAATCAAAGATTTCACAGCCAGAAGAACAAAAAACCTTGTCACCATTCTTCATTGATCTAAAGTTTATTTATTTACTACTTTTGTATTATCTATGTCCCTTTTATTATGATTCTCCAACACTTTCCACGTCCACAAGTCCGATTGGGTCCCTGTGACGTAGTTTGTCACTGAACAGTGAGCGTGAGGGTTTTTTGTGACCATGAGGACTCGTCCACAGACTCATCTGTGGAAATTTTACATTACAATGCACCAACTACACATTAGCCCAGGGAGCGGACTATATTCCAGGCTTCATGCTGACTTGGTGTGGCGTGGTGTAAACATGCAAAAATGTCATGAAGTGAGGTCCTCACCATTAAAGAAGAATCTTAGTGTAAAAAGATCTTCTGTAATTCAAATTGTGCTTGTTTATCTTAACCTGTGTGTGTGTATTTACAGTTTCGGTCCATATTTAATCTGGGTAGGTTTCTTCAGCATGGCTCACTCTTGTGAGAGAGGTTTTAATCTCAATAAGACCACCTATTTAAATAAACAAATAGAAAAGCATGGGGTGTGCAATCACAAGTGTTTTAAGTTAAGGGCTTGTTTCTCCACTGGGCTAAATTGGTGTACAATGTGAGCATTCATGATACAGTAAGGGTCTTTAGAAGAGAGTGTTTAAACATCAAACGACAGTGTGTTTACTTAAATCCTAACGTGTCGATGGAGAGCCATCAGTGGAGCCAAGAGCTGACAGTTTAGGTCATCAAAGAGACTTTACTACTAGCACTGCTCACAAAAAGCCAAAACAATAGCAGGAAGGGGCTGCAAGTCTTCAGGAGATGAGCCACACACAAAGATCTTGAAGCAGGATTCATTAGACTGGCGCTGAGGACGGGGAGAGCTGTCCATATCCTGTTTTTTACCTCCCAGTTAAGCGGTGATGGAGGCCTGCATGTGCCAACACCACTAATGACTCAAAACCTATAGGCCGCTAACACAATCATTCAATACTGCCTGAAATGGAAGTGGCGTAGACCACACACGCCTGGAATCAGACATGTGTGTTGGCAACACCAACATGTCATCATTAGCAGTGACCAGAAATGATGCCAGCGACTGTGTGTTTGCAACTATGAACACAATGCTTTGTTAAGAGCCTCCTAACACAGAGGACATCCTCCACATATGGTTGAGGGAGCCTGGCTCCAATACTAATCTGGTCCCACTGTTTATAAAATAAACAGTCCCATGAACACTAACCTACAGCCTGCCCAGTCTCCCCACTCCTGCACCCTCAACTCTGCATCTGGATGACCTCTGACCTGGACTGTTTGAACTGTGCTTCCTGTCCGACACGATGTGACTATAGCATAATGGCAAAATCTGTACTGTAGGCACTTTTCATGCACCGGTGGAGGGGATTACCAACATATCCTCATGGAGATGGCACATGTGGCCCTCCCACACATGATTAAAACAGGGATGCAGTCCAGAACTTTGTCTCACACCAATATCAATCATAAAAGTCAAAAAATAAGTTTTTAATTTAAAAAGAAAAACGTGTTTTCAGGATATGGATGCGAGGTTAAAAACGTGCAGGTAAGCATGCATTTTCATAAAGCTCTTTATTTATTGGTGTTAAATGAGTCCTAATTGGGAAACCTTTGCCTGTAAAGACAACACCACTACTTTTTCAAAACAAGGCTGTTCATGCAGACATCCACACACAGACACCCCCGCCCTCTCTTGCTCGGAGCCCTGAGCCTGCTAGGCTCACTGGTGGTGGAATGAGACGAGATAAGCCCATGGTTGGCCTCCATCAACACATGAGGCTTTCCAAAGCGAGTAGTGTTACAGACAGGCGCTCCTCTGGGGCTCAGTGGGAGTGGGAGTGGACTGGGCTGCTCAGATATTAGTAGGTAGCTAATCTGCCTCCAGCCAGCTTGCTGATGCCCACCATCTGTGTCTCTAACTCATCACTCACAGGCCAGGAGGCTCTGCAGGCACACACACAAGTAAACAAACACCCAGAGAGAGCCATTTAAGAGCCTATTCTCTACCTGGCTCGGTTAATTACTGATTATCAGCGCCACCCAAAAAGCAGAGGACGGGAGCCAGTGACAAGGGGTAAGGGGGGTAAGGAGGAGGCAACTGTGAACAGGGGCACATTAACTTCACTTTGCTTCATCATCATCCTCATTACACAGGGAATTTGCGTCAGACATAACTGCAAAACAGCTCAATCAGGGATCAAGGGTATAAAACAAACTATTGCGACAGACTTAATTACCACCAGCCGCGAAAAAGTCAGAAGACTCGAGGAGTGTCGGGAAAAATGTTGCCGCCGGTTATGCTTCATTTACTTGACGAGACTTCACAGTCATAATTGTAAATGCCCCTGGCACTACTGATCAAGGGGATGTAGAGGGTTAAGAGGTCAGGAGGATGGGTGCAGGGGTGGGGGAAACTGACGGAGATTAACTGAACTGAAACTCCTCAAGGAGTATGACAGCCACACAGGTGCGCTGCACTTACCCCCCAACTAACCCCCACACAACCGTCATTTGGGCCCAAAATGTCCTGTGGGTGTAGCAGGCAGGTGATTAGCAGATACAATTACTATGCCTCACTTACCTTTTAGCCACTGACCCATACGTTCAAATGTGACTCTAAGCTTTTTAGAAAGGGCTCTTTTGTGTTTCAGTGCAAAGAAGAACATCATCTAAAAGTTTGCAGACTGAATTATTTGGTCATTTTTTTGGTCATTTCAGTAATTGTTAATTTCACCTCTAATCTATCACTTGAGTTCCTTGTTCCTTAATGTATTCTTTCAAAGTCACGTGCACTGTCTTAACCAAATAACCTCAAATGGTTTTAGTTTTTTTAACCCAAACCCCCACCACCACCAACACCACTAATCATACAGTCCCTAAAGCAGTGCAGCACGTCCACTGGGAGTAACTACAATGAGAACTGTGATGACATTTAAAGCACTTGCTAAATGCACCCATGTGAATTTTGGGGTGTTATTCTGCGGTAACGTTACCCTCTAAGTATTATCCATATCTGTAGCCACCAAATCTCTAAATACAAGCAGAATTATACAATGGAAACGCTGCAAGTGCCAAAACCGCATTTTAATTTTTCTGGCAAGACTCAGCTTTCTACGTGACAGGAAGGCTGAACCTCCAGGCATTGCTCCAGACTGAAAACATTAACACTCATGCATGGGATTATTTAACAGTAGTCTGTATTTAGGATGGTCCAAAATACCACACTGGAGCCAAAAGATGGAAAATATTTGCAAAGCTGTCTCGAAAGCGGGCTTTAAAGTTTCCATCCAGAAGAAACGTGCAGCACCAGGGAACACACTCAAGGTGATTTTTACTAATAATATGCTACATTACAGGGGGAAAAAAGGGCAAGTAATGCCATAATGCTGCAAGAGGAAGATAAAAGTGAGGGCTTTTCCTTTGGCTAATGAACACAAGAGGTCCACACAGAAAAACCAACACAAGGATGATTCAATTATCCAACTACTAGCTCAGGAATCCCCCTCCTTTGTAAATACCTCTTGCACAAAGAGTAATGTTTTCCCCTGGTGCAATAAATAACTTTTTATTCCCACTGCCACGGAAAGTTCACCTGTACAGACAATCACAGCGTCTGCCCTCATATTTGTTACTGCGGCCTTTTAATTTGACCTGAACCTGCCTGTCATGGTCCATCAAACGTGGGAATCGGATACCTTAGGAACACAGGCGCCTTTGCTTTGCGTTATGGCCCGCCACCACCTCCCAGAGCCCTAACACATTGATTCTGGGAGGAGAGAGAAAGTCACCCGCATCACATGAATCAAGCACTGTGACAGGGGTCCGTTAGGTCTGGGATCACACGGAGGATCACAAGTCTCTCTTTTTATTTCTCTCTCTCTCCCATCTGTATTAGCTGGGGATGAGAGGCACGGGATGGCCCTCTAAAGGCATATATTTCCGTTGATGAAGAGATAAATCAGATCATTTCTGGAGTAAGGAAGGGAGCACAGAGAGAGCCTTCTTGGTCATTCCCCTTTGAGATGTAAATAGCACGGTGGCACTGAAAGAGGGCCAGGTGTCTGATGCAAAGAGGGAAAGCGTGACGGTGCATGCATTCCTCAGGGACCTAGAACATTAACTGTTGCTGTGCCTTATGCGGGTCAACATCAGCAGATTCTATAATGGTCCATAATGGCCTTGCTGGAGTAACGCAATCAGAACAAGTACCCCATGTCCAGTAAAATTATAATCATGTCTACACATGTGTGCATTGATATTTAAACAATAAGAAAGTTAAAGTTTCCCAGTTATGAGGAACCTCTGCATTCTGCAAAAAACTACACTAAACCCTGAAGACCAGAGGTCAACAGCTGCAGGTCACACCTTGCTGGACGATTAAAAATGAGTTAGCACGCTTTTTGGGGTCATCAAGACAACAATTTGACAACTCTTTAGAGCCTGGGGGAAAAAAACCTTCAAATGTCCCACACCTTAAAGGTGAAGAAAAGAGGTCAAACTGTGAATTAAGAAAAGAATGGCACCCTGTTATTAGACTTAAGAGGGGGCCTGAGTCAGTCAAGCTGCTGAGAAAGCCTGACAGGAGAAGGGTCGAATATGCTGGACACACATTCCTACAGTGGCTTTACAATCTTTCTTTCTTCATACTTAGACAAATAGACAACAAACCACAGACTCCCAATTGATAAGATTTTGTACCACACTGTTGTATCTGAGATGTCAGGGTTGACATAATGCAGAATAACATCGTTATAGGAAAGGAAATTTATCACTGGAGGGGATAAATCATCATATAACACTAACACTATGCCAGATTAAATGTAGTTTATCTTTATTGTTGTAAAAGCCTCCTTAAACCCCATTCCAGTTCAACCAGGAAACTTCTGCTTAAGCACACTTTCATCCAGTATAACTCCAAAATTTGTCTTTTGGTTTTTAAATATATATTTTTTGTATTCCTTTTTTGCAAAATCTTGATATCAATCTCCTATATTTACTTTTTATGTAGCATAGTTTACATTACATACTGGAAACCTGAGGAAACAGCTAGCCTGACTCTATTAAAAGCAACAGAATAAACTTACCAGCATGTCTTTCACTACTAAATGCCTCGAAACCCCTCATGGCAGTGTTTTGGGGGAAATAACAAGAAAAAACACAAAACATACCATTAACTACACTAGCATTTTTAAGCTAAGCTAACAGGCTGCTTCGCAGTTACACATTTAGCATAACCACACTGACCTTCAGAAAGAAAACAAATACACTGTGAAAAAAATAAAAACATACAGACAGCCAAAAATAAAATAATAATAGTAATTTATGTAAAATATTTGGTACGTGTGAACTATTACTTACCCAGTGTCATTCGGAATTGTGCTGCCTTTAGGGGAAAGTGAGGAAGTCAGATGTGATGCCCAAAAAGTTGTAAATTAGTTGTAAATGACTTGTTGGTCTATAGTCTGTTAAACATATGTATAACATAGCTTTCATGAATGACATCAAGTCATGCCGAGCCAGAATTAAAGATATTTTAAGTGGCCAAAAGGGACCGGATTGATCACAATCATACTGTAGGTACAAGTCATGTCTTGACCGGTTGACTACAGTCCATTTACCAATATAAACACACAGAAACATAAATCACTTTTTGGCAACCTGGCCTAAAAACCTGCCAAATCAAACATACTAAGCTGCCCGTTTCCACAACTGAAGAATTTATTTTGGTTATCCATAAAGCACGGATCTCAAAATTTCAGCTTACACAGAAATAACTGAGACGTGTAACAGTAAGTTGAAATTTTTATGTAAACTGAAATGCACTTAGCTTTGCTAGGCAGATTTAAAAAAAACAAAAGACAACTTACTAATAAACGATAATTTGGCCAGCTTCTTAAAACACACCCAAGAACTTTTTGGTTCATTGTTTTTGAATCATTCTGTGAAATAAAATCAGTGGCCTATAGGCATGTACATCAACTGTTCTTTAAAAAATAAAATAAATAAATAAAATCGTATGTAACAAGGTTTTTTCCCCACTTTTCCCATTGATTTGAAGGCTTTTTCTCTCCCGACGTAAAACAAACAGCAGTCAATACCTGGTTGCAGAACAAATTTATTCATAAGTAGAGCTGTCACATCACTCTCAAACGTGGCATTTTTGAAAAAAAAATGTAACGCAAAACAGTATTTAATGTAACAATTGACCTTGTGCTAGTGCAGCATTAAGAAAAAAAAGAAAAAAGTGGAATTAATGGAGACATCTTGGATCGCACAGGGCATTCGGCTTGTCACTCACATACAGGCAAACTTCTCATTTCCAAGAGATGACTCTGGTCCGCCATCTGCTGGTGAACATGGGACATTACATACAAACAGGTCTAAAGATCCCGGCGTTTAATAACAATCTAGATTGACAGCAATCATATATGCAACACAGCCACTTATCTGCAAGCCTAAAACTCATGCCACGGGAGTTCTGGAGAGGATCTCCTTTTTAAAACCTAGTAGCAACAGTAACACTCTTAGAGTGAGAAAAAGCATTTTAGTGGCAAAGGTTCCCCTGAAATTTTTTTTCCCCCCTAGTGTTACAAATGCTGATCAAAAAAAAAAGAAAAAAAAAGAAAAGAAAAAAAAGTATATATACCGTCTCTGACTGCAAATGACATACATAGCTACCTCTGTAGTATCTGTAACTGCATGACAAAAAATATAGCAGTATACACTGAAAATACAGTTCATTACATATTTTTTTTATATCGTATGTACACAAAGAGCATTAAATTATAATACGAGTGAAATGTGAGGATTTGCGGCACAAGCAACTAAACTATTGCATAAGGGGAGAGTGATCGCTTGATAAATGTCATCTTTTTATATCCCCGCTGCGTTTTATAACTGAGCTGAGCACGCGCTTTATTAGCAAAGACTTTTAATATTAGTTATGCACAAACACATTTTACACACGTGCACTTGTGTTTCTCAAGACTCCCTTTACCATTGTATTGATAGTTGAGAAAGACTAGGAATGCCACCAAAATAAAACTGTGGTGTTTTGGAGGGAAAAAAAGAAAAGACAAAGAGCCTCACAATCCATGCATGCTACCGCATTTCCCCCCAAAAATACAAACAGCTACAGAAATCCCAGTAAATCCTTAAATCCCGTGATCCCTCGTGACTGCACAGAAAATGAGCCTGGTCACATGCAGGGGTCGTAGATGGTCTCAGAGTAACAGTCTTAATTTGCTTTGGAAGCTCTAGCAAAAAACAAACACCCAAAATACAAAAATGAACCCAACACCTTAATGGTTTCACATGTCCAAATAGACCTTAAGCAGAGCCAAAAGGAAGGTCAGCACCATTAGGTGATTTGCTTCGTGTGCACAAACACAATCAGGCAGATTTGCATTGGGTAAGAGGTGGTCTTCAAAATGATTAGCTTTTAAGAAGGCAGGAATGTGTCATACAGTGAGGAAAGTCCAGTGTTCTCCACTCTGCTGCCTGGGAATGACTGGTGAGCCGAAGTGGCTGGAAGTGCCTCACACAGTGAGAAGAGGAGCTTATACACAGCTAAACAGCAGTTCAACTGATTCAGGAAAAACAAAGATGTTTTTGTTTGTTTTGCATAGCAGGACACACACACACACACACACACACACACACACACACACACACCTACCTATTACTCCATGTTTTAAATTGTATTTAAATAACTCGCGCTTGTTGGAAAAGACTTCCTTACATTCGCCACTTCAGTCGCTAAATTTAATACAATTTTTCACTGTGAGAAAATGTAATCTCAACTTCAGAGAAGTACGCTTGTACCTACTCCCAATTTTACTGAATCCCATCCTCGCTGTGGTTGCCTCTCCTAAGAGCATGTATACCTGCAAGGCTGCCCTCTAGTGGAAACCCCCCTCCCCCAAAATGAAATACAAAGACTTGAGAGGCTGAAATGTGTGGCGCGTGCATCAGGAGTTTACATCCTCTGCTGCACATTATTACAAGTGAAAACGCATAAACTGCAAGAAATCCGGCACCTTACTAAGATTACCGAACACTTGAAATACACTGCCCTCAGTAAAGCAGTAACTTGTCTCCCTTCCAAAAAAACAATACTAAGACTTATGGTCTAAATAAGAGAATCAAGCATTAAGAGGAAGCATCCGTCAGCTCTGTAGTGACAAATAGCAAAAGCATTTAAGTAGTTTTATACATGGTAAAGGTGCTTTAGTGTATGCTGTTAATATCAAAGGCAAACTTGTGTGGAAATGAGCAAATGCATACAAATATTAGAAAAAAAAAAATAGGTTATGCTGGCCACTCAGAGACTTCGGCAAGGCTGGCTGGTTGTTGACGGAAGAGTGCTGGTGCTTCGTCCACACCCACACACACACTTTCAGAGCTACAAGTATGTGTCCTGCTCTGTGCTGCTGAGGCTTTGTGTAGATCGCTGAAGAGTAGATTCTTTGGCAGAGGGGAGGTCTGTAGGAGGTGTTTTCTGCTCTCCAGCTGAGTCCGTTTCAGTCTGCGCCGCGGCCTCTGGCGTCACACTGTTGCCTGGAGGCGGGGCAGGCGGTTCTGTGGATGACGATTGAGGGTCACTGAGAAGAGGGTAAGGATTGGGAATCTCCTCTGTGGGCTGGGATTTTTTCATGCTCTTCTTTTTCTTACTCTTCTTCTCCTCCTTGCCCTTCTGCAGCTGTGGGATAGTCTGAGGCACTTCAAGTACAATGGTGGGGTTCTGCTGCAGGTCCTGACGCCTGGGTGGCTCAGCCAGCATGATGATCCGAGCGCCGTGCATTCTTGGAGGCGGTTTGAAATTGAGCTCCCCGCGGTTCTTCTTCCAGCGCTTGAGCTGGGTGTGATGCTCTCGTTCCACGTCTCGCGCCGTCACCGGCACCTCGAGAATCTGCAAAAGGAAAAATCAAGTCACCCGGTCACTGCTGTGCTCACATGTTCCTTCCATGACTGGCAATTGTACTGAGACTGTGAACTTTGTCTGCAAATGCCAAATGACCGCCACACACAGTCAAGCCGGCGCTACATATAACAGGGGGTATTGTTTGGGAAGACAGACCCTCACACAAAGCTCGATACAAGGAACCAGACACCATGCAGCCAGCACTCTGGTCAATTTGTCTGTGTGTCACTTTAATTCACTCTCTCAGACTCACTGGTGTTCTCTTGACTACTTAGAGGGAACAATAAATGTTCCTACAACTCCTCCCTCACAATATGACACAATGCTGTTTACATCACTGCCGAATAATCAGACACGACTTCTCAATAACAAAGTCAAATCACATGTTTAGAAAACATTGATATCAGCAAAGTAAAATAAACTCTGTTTTTAAATTATATTTTCCTTGATTCTTGGGTAGCCTCACATGACTAGGCAACTCGTGTGATGAGAAGCATGATATCTGGGATGTAGTTCCTCCTTGAAAGAGCAAACTAAAGGACAACTAGAGACCATCTTTAGGCATCTATACGACTCGCTGCTAGTGCAATACCTTCAGTTTTTGGAGACAGTTACCACATTCAACTCTAGGCCTGGATTACACTTCTAGAAGCTGCAAATCAAAGATCAGAATCACTGGCAGGACACCGAGGACATTTCAGCCTGAAGGCAAAGCAATCTGGGAAAAACCCCTTACCTCTTGAACAAGGAAACCCTCCTGCATGTATCGAGGCTCTATCGCCCTGAGAAGCTCCATGGTCTCATACTGGCCTTGGCAGGCCTTGAGCTTCTCACGAGTTCCCAACATGCACTTGAGTAGCACCAAGCCCACTCGGAAAATTATCTTCACTCCTAAAAGGAGGAAGAAGGAGCCGATGAGTCAATTTCAGAGTAAAGACGCTCTATGAGGCACCGCTGCAGATACATACCATCGCAGAGGAACATGTCCCAGACGCGCAGCACCGATGCCCAGGGTAGGGTTCTGGAGAAGGCACACATAAACCATTCAGTCATGTAGAGGATGGGGTCGATCTTATGTTTCTCCAGATGCCGGAAGGCTAGAGGGGAGACGCGTCGCAGCAGGGCGAAGAGTATCTCTCCATCTAACTGTATAGCTTCCTGAAAGAGGGAGCGGTGGGGGACACTAAACAAAAAACGTATTGTACTCTGCATTGCTGGTGCTGAAATGAGATATGCACATACACGCTCATCTATTAAATTAAACCAGTCCTTATTTCTACACATTGTTTTCCCATTATGCACGACTACCCAGATTTTGCACTTATGAGGAAACATTTAATTAGCAAACCTTCTTTCATAACATGGAATTCATAACTGCAACAGAAACCAAGAGGAGGCAATTATTACGCAAGAAAGTTTACTCAAACAGCTTACTGAGAAAATAAGTCTGTAAACAGCCCACTGCCTTCATCAGAAAACCATAACCACAGTGCCACTGCGTCACACACACACTGTGGGAAACAAAATACACATTCTAGTTTTGCTGAGCAAAAGGCCTACAAGTAGGTGTGCACAGCTCTGGTAGCAGTGGAGTCAACTGAGGCTATATTCTCTTTGCATTTCCAACACTGAGCCATATCATCATGAACGCTTTCAAGTGTTTCAGTCTCACCAGGCCGGGACTGTAGTAACCAGGAAGATACTTCTCACAGATCTGGACCAGCCCCCAGAAAGCATCCTGTAGAATCACACACACATACACACAATGTAAGGGTAGTTCTTTGTTATACTTAGAGAGGCATTCCAGGGGTCACAGAGAAGCTGGAAAACATTAGAAATGTTCTCTTAAATACAAGATTTTCTAGCCATTCTACCCTTATGAAGCACTCGGGCCCCCTTAGGACACTGGCCAATTTGGTGTGTATAGTGTTATTGTGTCACACAGTGTGGTGTTGAACCAAAATCCTTTCCCAAGCAACTATCCACAATAAAAAGCCATCTTTGCAACACCCCGGACACTTATTTAGCTGGTAATTTACTTAATTGAAATGCTCACCAGGACAGAAAACTGCATGTATATATAACCACCACACACATCTGATAAATCCACTTCAAAGTCTGCTCTCTCTCTTATGTCTGAAGTTCATACTTTAGGTTGTGAGGAGAATTTTCCTTCAACATATTAATTGCTTAGTGCTTTTAATGACCACAAGACTTTCCTCAAACTGAGAGTGTGTCTAAAAATCACACACCATGTCTAACTAAGCTAAACTGAATAAGTGGAATTCATGATTCCATTAGCTGATACTCTGACATACATGCAGAGACTTAATCTGTGGAATGATAGGATTTTTCCAGCGATGCTATCTGCCTCGTTTTTTAGTTCAAAATTTCCAAACCCTTTTACAGTCATCTTGGCTGCTATCATAATCTCAAATTCGATGTATTATTTATACTATGGAGCAGCTCTGGAAATCATCTACAGATTACATCATTTGTACACTCAGTCCCTCTGCAGTTCAGCTCAAAAATACTTTCCCGAGGTCACAAACTAAAACTGAGCCTTACAAAATAAAAGAAACAGCACTATTTCTATTTTCAGTGTGGATTTTAGTTTTAAAGACCATAACAAGTCTTCAAGTGTTCAGATCATCCACACCAAGGGACACAATTTATATAGTGAGTGATGGTGTGTGTTTGTATTGAAGGCAGTTCGTACCTCAGCAGGCATGTGCATAAGCAGCACTGCAGCAATAGGAGCCTGGGCCTGGCAGTATCCCTCCTCTGGTCTGTAGAGAGTATAAGCCTTAAGAACACGGGACAGGTCCTTCTGCCTACACACACACACACACACACACACACACACACGCAACATTTTAGCATATTCAAATAAGATGCAGTAAACAACTCCCGTGTTGTACGTCACATTGTGGTAGACTGCTCACCCGTGTCCTCCCCGTGACACAAACATCTCGTGAAAAGGAAACTGTCGATGGAGGTCTTTCTCAATTACATCAAGCCATTTGGGGTCTCCCGGCTGGCTATCCAGCTCCTGACAAAAAGAGCATGGGGGACATGAGAGTGAGATCTCTTTGTGATACGGTATAAGTGATTATATTGTCTTTAAGTAGGAGGACTACAAACCCCTGATTCTTTTTTATAGGATTTAGTGATCTCAGCAATAAATTAAGTTATTCATTCACTATAAAGGTCAGTGAATTGTCTAACCACTGCATGAGCAGAGGCTAGTTTTAAACTTTATATTTGAAAAGATTCAAGATCTGCATCATTATTCATTTGATGCTAGCATGCATTTTGAACACTTAACCTGAATAGAAAACAAACCAAACAAAAAAGATCAATAATAAAAACTGCCATTGCTCCAGCTCTTTGGTAAAAATATCTGGGTTCTCACTCAAATGAGTAATGCTTGTGGATGACCACACTTTCAGTACCAATTTCAAATGAAATTTAAAAATGAAATGAGCTCAAAGTAGAGTTTAAGCAGAGATGTGAGGAGGAAGTGAAAGAGGAAGCTGTCGGACCTGAAACTTTCCTTGGTTCTGCTCTCTCTTCACCTTCCCACCAGACAGATAGAGCCATGCACGGCCTCTGAGGGCAGGAGGAATTCCTTTCTGGCAACGCAGCCTCACCTGAGTCACAGAACAAAAGGGTTTCCCAAATAAAGCAATATACCAAAGGACCATGGGAGAATGTAGCTTGAGAAAAGCTAAGAGAGGCAATCTGGTGCGCAGATACAGCAAATGGTTTTCATCAGAGCGCTTCCACTGGTATTTGTTCCCTTTTTTGAATAAGTGTAGTTTTGTACTTAGAAACTAACAACTTACACTTAGGATGCATTGACTTGTAGCACTGCATGCACTCTAAAAACTCTTACAACCCAGTGATTTGACTTCCTTCTTTTCAGCAATGAAAATGGCCAGTTACTACTTATCTAGATCACCAATTTATTTGGCAGATGCAAGATCAGAATTTGATCAAAGACGAGCCAAAATTTGGGGATATTCTAACATCTGAGTCTCTTATTAGAGCTTCACTTATACATGTAACATTAAAAACATGCCACGTGATTTATATCTTCAGGATGCAGAAAACAAAACATTATCTCCAAGGGGGCGACTACTTAAGGTGCATAGAAACATAAACAGAAGTCATACACAAACACTCTACCACCTGTGACTCAGGGAGTAGAGCGGGTCGTCTTCTTATCGGAAAGTCAGACTCCTCCAGTGTGCGTGCTGGAGGAGTATCTTGGGCAAGATACCGAACCCCAAAATGATCTAAAGACATCCAGCAGCGTGCGAGTGTGTGGAAGGGATAAGCATAGAAAAAAAGCTTGTTGCTGCAACTGTAGGAAGAACATTATGACCTTCAAAAGGGCCAAAATATACTAAAATGAATGCTGCAAAACATGACATTGATAAAATTTGATCTCAACTCGTGCCATCTCTCCAAGTTGAGGCTTTGCAATCTTTCAGCAGGAATCACAAACAGGTGTTGTCGCAACAGATTAGCTGACCCGACCTTCACATTTGAGTCCTCTTGAGACTTTTGACTTGACTTGCATTGCATTACCCTTTCTGAGCACATTTGTTTGCTCTAAAGCAAAGCTGGCACACTTCCTCAAGAACATTACAGTTCCTACTGTACAATTATTATCAATCATGGGGGCACAATAAAGGATTAGAAACCCTGACCTTTATTAGTACATGTACAGCGAGAAAAGGAACACTTCTCGCCGCTAAATTAGCCGTTTCTGTCATGTACAGAGCCACTTTTTGTATTCCTTTTGAAAGAGAATCATTTTATATGAAGCCAGTACAATCCCACCCTGAATCTGAAACCGGTAATTTGTCATACAGTATATGCAGTGATACAGTGACGGGGTTGTGTCCTGGCTTGCTGCTGATTCATGGGTGTGAGGTTAAGTTGCAGCTTTACGTCGATTCGCTGAGAGCATTTCACACAGAACCAGCTAGACAAGCGAAGCTGCAAAACAAAGTGTATACAAAGTCTGGTCCTTGTGCAATCATTTGAGCGTTACCGTTTGCTTTGTTTGATCATGTGTAAGAGTACCTGTGATTGGGGGGACAAAAACAAAAACTTCCTAGAAACGACACAATACAATTCAGCAAACCACCTTCAGAAACTCTTTAAAAGAAACTGATCTGGTGAGCTTCACATGGCTAACACCATGGAAGGCATACAACCAAGCCACATGTTTTATGTAACTGATTTAACACCTGGTGCTGACCTTATTGAATCGCTTGATCATCCACTTGTCCCAGTGGTTCAGCATGTCCAGCCACTTCACCTCTCTTTGCCTGAGCACCGCTGGAGGTATATCCTGAGCTCTGGTTACACAACAGGAGGGAGAAAAAAAATTACAAAGCTCAAATCATTTTTTGCGCTTTTTTGCTTGAAATGACAGCAAACGACACATCTTCTCTTCTTTTAGCACAGAAATAATTAGACAGGTGACAAAAGTTTGCTTGTTTTTGCAATAAGGCAAGTCTGAAATAAGCCTCCAAATTGGCCCAAGCTTTAAAAAGAAAACAATCTCACAAAGACAGTTTATCGTTCTGCATCTACCATCAGATCTGTGTGTGTGGCCATCACTCATTTGCAGTCAGCGAACTATAAAAGATACAAACTCAAGACCTATTTAATGTCAAAGCTCTCTGATCTGAAGGAGCTGCAGTCAGGATAATTTAACAGTAAAATATTTACAGGCAAGGAGGGAAGGGGGAGTCAAGGACTTTACATTATATTTTCAAACAGAAAAAGAAAACGTAAGCAAGTATAACCTACATTAGGAATTGTGGTCTGATGCTTTACTATGGTATGTAATTATCTCATCGGCACAAGCCTGTAATTGTAGGGCTGAAACGTCTTCAAAGAGCTCTTCTTATTTAAGACAGGCCTCTTCTGGTAACAAAGTGCAGCCTATGTGTTGTAGATCAGTGCAAGACTATACTGCAGCTTCAGCTCCCAGAGCCTTTAAACAATAAAGAGATACGTTTGTTGCCAAACAGTACAAGCTAAACACTGACTATCTACAGAGCTGAGCCAAAAGAGGCCCTCAGCTAAAGAGGCACCAAGAGCTGCGGTTCCAAGCCTGCCAAAACTCCACAAGACAGGAAACTCCCAGCCAGCCGGTGCTTGCCATAACTTTCACCCACTCCTTCCACTGTTTCACTGCTGTCATGCAGGCTTTAGACCCAGCACAAAAAGAAAAACGAAATAGATTTCTTACAAAAGAAAGAAAAGAAACTGATCTAATCTGTATTGCCAAAAGGCCAGAGATAAATTAAATCCAAGCATGACACAGACAGCCAGAAGTGCTCGGTCAGCACCCCCCCCCCACCACCGCAAAAAACTGTGTGACAGGCTAAACGAAAAACAATTTAACATTACATGGTAGAAATAAGAAGATTAATACGACTCGTTCAATCCTCATCTACGCGTTTACTGCTTGTGGTGACTGTGGCAAACAGAGGGTAATAAAAAAAAAAAAAAGAAAGAAAGGAAAAAATAGAAACAACACGGTGCCACGCAGCTGGTTGGGAGCTCTGTTTGTCTGAGGCACATAACAACACCTGCACAACTTGTCATCACAACTAATGGACAACAGTAGGCTGCAAATTTACTACCTATTATTATTATCATTATCATTAAGCATGGCAAACCAACACAGATGGCCTCAGAGTTAAAGTAAACTTACGTGTCCTCTGAGTACTTCTGCGCCCCACCAATAAATCCATATTTATCCGCCTGCCTTTCGCTGGCGAAGCCGTTGATCTCAGAGTCGGATCCCAAGGAGCTTTCGTCGTCAATGTGACTGCTGCTAAGAGTCCTGATGCTCCCCGTGTCCACAGATCGACGGCCGTTTTCCATTTTGTCCATGGTAGCATAAGAAGAAGAAAAAAAACTAGCCTTCTAGCCGGGGCAGCTAACGTCAGCGAGGTTGTGGACAACCCAGAGTCAAATCTGCTCCTGTGCATATGCAGTCGAGTCAAACTGCACCGACGCCATGATTTCTGGGCGCGAGTTAAACTTTCCAACCGCTGTTTTGTCCGTAAATCTTTTCTAAGGGTGTGCTCCAACCGCTGGGTCACATTAAACTGGTTATGCTTGAGTTAACTTGAATGGGTTTTCCCCCAGTTTTAACATTAGCCAGCTAACTCTGCGTTGCTAACGTACTAAAAGTTAGCCTTAACTGCTTGTGACAACAATCCCAAACTATTTCTACATTGACCCCACCTTCAACGAACCGCCGCTACATTATTGTCTAGTTTTACATAGTTAGCCGATTACTTACTAAACCACCTGGTTAACGAACTAGTACATTTTGTCCTCGGCTAGCTGTGGCTTGGTTTTGCCGTCCTGTCATCCCACCCGAGAACACTATACGGATTTCTACATCTCCTAGTATCCCAAGCCTACCGCCCTCGCCTGGGCTTTAACATCCTAATGTTACGTCTGCCCCTAGCGGCTGCAGAAGAAAGAGGAAGCGAATCCCATGTCTGCTCTTTTCTGTGAGCACATGTGACCTGTCCTAATCCATGTTATGTTGCTAGATTTGCAAACGCAGCAGCAACAAAACCAGACCATTTAAAACTCCTTTATTTCAATGAATGAATCTCGTGGGCTCTACATGTTGTTACAAATTACCACTTAAGTTGCATCACAGAGAAGAAAAAGACTGAAGCAAAAGTGTGAAATCATGACTGCCATCCAGAGTATTATCCTTTTAACCTTTAAGGAGGACACGTTGTTTGCACACAATTGTATGAAAAATGCCATATAATGCAAACAAAAATTAATTTTATGACACAAACAACAACAAAATAAAGCAACAAAAAAATCATGTCTTCTTTCTGCAAGGATGGCTCACTTCTTTCTTCCACCTCTCTCCTTCAGTGCCAGATGAATGATCGAACCGTTGCTCATGTTGTAGTAAGCCAGTGAGTTGGAATCCTTGATGAAAATACCCTGAAAAGGAACCAAAAACAAAACAAAACAACAAATTAATAAATCAGCACTTTATATTAATTAATGCAGATGAGATCAGACATTCCAACAAAGCCATGAGCAAATCTTTACCTCATACTGCAACTTCTGTTTTCCTGCCGGCATGCCTGTAGCTTCATGGATTTTGACTTTAATGACAGACACCTGCGGAGACATTACATTTGCACATCAATAAGAATGCTGTGTGTGAGAAACGACTTAACCTTAAAGAGAGAAAACAAACCACATGTTGCATACCTGGTCTGTGACTGGGACAGTGAAATTCAGCACCTGGCCATTCAGCTTCCATTCACTCTTGTCCTGCATGTTAGGAACCTGTACTTTAACAGCCACTGGACCCTAGAGACAGGGAAAAGATTCAGACACAAAAACAGATGAAACTACATATCCATGTTCTACTAAGTAGGTTAGCTGTGTTTATCTTCAACTACCACAGCTGGAAACAAAGCCCTATATTACTACCATGTGCACAAAAAGAACTTTTCTTTTTTGCATATCTTTAAATGAATCTGATGGTCACACAAAGTCCCAATCCAGTCTACTGAACCACGAGAGTGATGTGGTAGCACTGGTCAATTATAAATGTAACGTAACACCTTTTCCACACTTTATTGATCCAACAAACCTTGTTTCTACGAAGGAACTCCTCCTCCGGAATCAGGTTATCCTCAGTCTTCATCTTCTTACTGACAGGCTCATCCTCATGAGGTGGGGGTGGGTGGATAGGTGGTGCTGGAGCAGCACTTGGTGGCTGTGGCACAGGTGGAGCAGGAACAAATGCTAGAGGAAGGGGAAAAAATAAGGTTATTTGAATTTAAATATAAAAATAAGGAAGGCTATGTATAAAAGGTTTGGTTACCAAATTACTCCAAGACAAGTAATATTTTCCCTAACAATGGTCATCTAGTTGTTTCTCATAAGCGCTTTAACCTTATAGAGTTGACGGATGCACAGGCATGTCCAGAACACATGATAGATGTAAGATACTATAGCTGCTATGGTATCTTACATCTATAGCTATAGTAGCTTACATGAGTCATGGGATTACGTGCAGACTTTAAACTATGTTCCAGTTTTTTTAAATTGTCTTGATAAGTATGATTTTATTTGACCTACGATCAATAATTTATGGTATGCTTTTGCTTGAAAATGTGATATTCTCCCCCCACACGGAAGCTGGTCATAGACATTATTAACACAATTCATCATATGGAACTGATTACCCTCTCACTGCGGCTACAGAAGGAGAAAGGAGAGAGACTTTGGGAACGATGGGATCGTTATATGTCAAGAGACTAGAAACTGATACCTCTGTGATGCAGAGGGACAGCTGCGAATTTGTTTGAATGGAACATGCACCTGTGTAATATGTAATATGTGTAAGTAAAACAAGGCGTTGTGTATTTTGGAATATGCGAACATATGTGACTGTGTTGGTTTCCCTTGCCCTCTTTAGTTCTGTATGTAAAATAAGATGAAAATCAATAAAGAGAAAGTATTAAAAAAAAGAAAAAAAGAAAATGTGATATTCTAAGGAAAGTGCTTTCAAAAATAAAAAAAATTAAATTAAAATAAAAACAAAAAAACAACACCCTACTGGTGGAAAAATATAACACATCAACCAATTAGAAAATTATATGGAACACGTGGCATTTGGTTGCTGAGGAGAAGTTCTTGGAGCAATGGCAAAAGAAAGAACAGTGACACCGATAGCAAGATTTGAGAATTGCAAGCCAGTCTGGAGTTTAAAGGTAGTGTGTAGTCAGGAATAATCAGTGTTGCATCTTATTGTGACACCTGATTGTTTTGGAACAACTACTTACAAAACAATGCCTGAGCCATTACCTGCATTTTATCTAATTCAAGAGCAAAATCAAAAGTAGTAAAAAACAGCCACTATACCCTTGACCCTAGGGGGTTAACTTACGGGCTGGAACAACCATGGGAGGTGGTCTGGGAGCCATGATGTGAGGCGCAGAAGGCGGCATGGGAACCACGTTAATGCGGGGAGCAGGAATCATGGGCGGCATTGGGGTAATAACTTGTCCTGGTGCAAGACGCACCACAGGAGCCACAGGTGGTCTCGGAATTACAGGTACAGCAGACAAGAGAGTGGTGCGTACTGGTGGTGCCACCTGTTACATAACAACGTTACGTGATAAGAAGGTACAACAAAAAGCATTCAAATGTATACAATTACAATTTTAACTTACAGAGGGTGGGCGAGGCACCACTGTGACAGGGGGACTAGGTTTAGGCAAACTGGGTGCAGAGGAGGGGATGGGTGGCTGGTGATGAATTTCACTTGGCTTGCTAGGGCCAATTTTCTCTTTAGTGTCATCTTCTCCCACCAGTCCTTTGGCCTTGTGAATGGCTTCTATCTGCTCTTGCAGGGTGATGTTGGCCTGCGCTGCCTGCTGTGTACGAGCCATGCTTCCAGAGTGCCCATCCCAGGTAACCTGAAATGCAAAAGAATACAATTATTATTGTTATTATTATTGTTAAAGACAGTTTTATAAAAGCTGCAGTTACTCAGTGTTTTTACCTTCTCCTCTGGCTTTTGGATTTCTTCTTCCCCAATCTTTTTACCGATGGCCGTCTCTTCCACACCGAAGATATCAGTACGCCTCTCAGCCAGCTGTTTCAAGCTGCTCTCGATATCCAAACCAGGAGCATAAACTTCATCCTCAGTCTGTCTGTCTCTGATGCTGCGGTCTCTTTGCTCCAGCCAGCGTGGATCTAGCAGACCGATACGCATGTGCTCTGGCATCTTACTGGCCGGGATCTTCTCACCGGTAATGGGAGAGATGAGGTACTCGTCTGGAACTGCAACTGAAGGCTGAGGCTTGGATGCTGTAATGAAAAGGTAACATTAGTTAAAAAACAAAAACAAACAAATTGTACAAAGTAAAAACTTGCTCACATAACGAACAGTGTTACCTTTGGGGTCGTAGTCTTTGCGAATGATAACCTGATCTGGAGTTGGAGGCAGTGGAGGTGGCATGGGGGTGTCCGGTGGAAGTGGAGCCTTCATGCCATCATCCTCATCATCAGATCCCTAAAGAAAGCAGCAGGGGATGAATCGATTTTGTTACAAGATCTTAAAGTTTTCTTCTTTTTCTTTCTCCAAGCAGTGGGTTAGAAAAGATGCCATTTAATTAAAAGAAAAACATATAGTATCAAATCTATAACTGGTCAGACACAAACAGCTTGCAATCCGCAGTAATTAATTACTCCATCAGTTCTAACCTCATCCATGTCCTGTACTTGTGTGTCTTGATCAGGCTGTGAAGGCTGGCCTTCACCCCTATCCTCCCGCTCATCATCTTCACCATCGCTCTCCACTTCCATCTCTACCTCCTCACTCTCTCCAAACTTCTCATAGCGCTCCTGGATCAGGATGCGAGCACCGAGCTCCTCTGGTGTGGTAGGTGGTGGGAAGTGGCCTAAGGAATTTGAGATGCCAATAAAGATTAAATGATTGTACCAATATTTACAGGTGGGGGTTACTATTTAAAGATATAGTTACTGTGATTATAATTACCTTGTTCATTAGGCTGGAAATCCACTGTTTCGACCACTACAAAGTCATGCCAGTCAATTTGGGCATATGCAACTCGTTCTTTCTCCCTTTCCTCCTCCTCCTTCTTCCTCTCGCGCTCCTGGTACTTTGCCCATTCAACACGGTACCTTACCTGATGGTTGGACAACAGGACATATTACAACCATGGGAAAGAGCAAATGTAAACGGTTATTTTGAGAAACAGTCACTGTTAAAACAGAATACCTGGTCCATAACCTCTTTTGGGTTCTCGGCTTCCTTCTTGAGTTTGGTCAGTAAGCCTTTGGGAGGGATCAGAATCTAAAGGATTAAAGTCGAGAATCAATATAATGCTTAGAAAGTTTAGAATCACCACTTGAATAAATACACACCCAGAGAAGACCAATCTGTTAAGTCACCTTAGTATACTGCTCCACCAGCTTGGTGAAGTAATTGAAAAGGCTGTGCTGTGGTCGCAAAAAGTCAAACTGGTAGTTCCTCTGTTCCTTCTGCATGAGCTGAGTGAGAAACTGGCGCCCGTTGCGAGCAACAAACTGGGCAGTGAGCTTGACAACATCCAGGTCAAATGCTGAGATTGATGGAGGATCTGCAATGAACTCAAACTCAGGGGGAGGTTCTTTGGGGACCACTGTCTCCTGAATCACCTGTGACTGAACCTAAAAAAAACATGTAAAATATTAGTCAGGGTCAAAGACTACCAGACCTTTTTTTTTTTTATTAAAAAAATAAAAAATAAAGTGCAAAGTGAAGTTCAATGACTTACTTTCTGAGGAAGCTGCTGGGACTGTTGCATAGCCTGCTGCATAACTTTGGGCACAGCTGCAGATGGCTCTTGAGCTTTCCCCTCCTTAAATTCATTGACTTTGTGGCGATAGTAGGCATGGTAGGGGTCATTCGGGTTGAGGAAGTTAAACTTTGGATTGTTGATCTCATTCTGACGGATTCTTGCCTCAAATTCAGGCCCGTTCCTGTGAATTGGCAAGAATTAGTTATGCCATATACATGAAATCCAGTTACCATTACATATTTAAAAAGCTGCCACATATAAAATAACCAACCTTGCAACAAAGCTGGCTGTCTTGTCAACAATGTTTCGGACCTCGGGAGGTGGATAAATGATACCAACAATAGGTTTTGTGGCTGGCGTTTCTTCTGCTGTTGAATCATTCTGTTGCCGCAAAAGCACATTTGTTAGTTAGAATAAACCAAAGAAGGGTTAGATGAATAAATAAAAGAATAAAGTAAAAACAACAGTGGTCTACTTAACACCCACCCGATGTTAAAGCTTTTCCAACTACACCAAGTAATATTTCCCCTGCTCTACTACAATTTACAACACTCAAAGCATAGACAACATTTTGAAAAACTTTAAATTTCGCTACAGTAGTCCACACCATACGGTAAAAACTACCAAGTGCTGTGATGAAAGTGGGTCGGTGAATTTTCTACGTGAAAAAATGTGGTACAAGACACATTGATCCAAATATCCGTTTTCAATTTAGCAAGTGACAGCAAAGTCTCAGCAATTACCTTCAGGTTCGAACTGAGATTTTAGACGTCGTGTGTAGATTTACCATCACAGCTAACTACGGGCTAGCAAGGTTTAATGCTGCGACCTCAAACGTTTAGCGAAAGAAAAAGAAATAGACGCTAGCTGTTCGCTAAATTCAAAAATCAAAGAGACAGTTCAAAGTATAGAAAGACAAAAATTAACCCAGTTCACAAGTTAGCCGACAAAAAGCAAGCAGTATGTAGGCTACACTGCTGGCATTAGCTAACTAGCAGCGGTACCCTTACCTTGTTGTTAGCCTCCGGCTGAACGATTTGAACAGGCCCAGGCGGCATGGCTGCGACTTATTGTAAAACTGGAAGTAACCTGCAAACACAAAACCAACAAAAAAACCAAAACGTATTTTAAACACTACTTTTTAGCACATGCTATGTCAACAATAAAGGCTACAGGAGCTAAAAGCTTAAAATTTGCCGTGGTTAAACACACTTACTACGTCGCGCTTTCGTTGACCCAATGGAGATGAATTACTTCCGGAAATAAACCGCACAGCATTGTGGAACTTGGAGTACTTTTTTTGGACGTTGCCAAGGAGATACGGTATCAACAGACTGCACAGTGTTTTTCAGAGCTGTGTCATTTATAAAATAGTTTGTCAGACATGAGTCAGTTGCTGGGTAGTCAGGACTGTATCGAAAGCCTCCGAAAAGACCTGGTTGACCTTCAGGGAGCGATTCTGGACGTGTTTTCTCGAACCGGACCGCTCCGCTTTTCTTCCTGGAAGTTCCCGGACAAGCACTCCTGTAATCTAGACATGGTAGCTCTGCTAGAGCAGTATGACTTTGTGGATGGGGAAGATGCGTTCAATCAGCACTCCCACATTGTTTTACTGGAGTTGGTGGTTGACAGGTAATACATAACAATGACAATTTTATTATATAGCACATTTACATGAAAATTCATGTGCCTAACACAGAAAATTAAGAAACATAAAAATGTTAGATGTTTTAATATTGCTATTATTATTACATGCACAGTGAAAATAAACGCGGTTTACACTGTACAATGAAATTCTTATTTTGCCAGTGTCCCGTTGGGCCCATGCCTTGTGGATGTTTGCAAACAGACCTGTACAAATTAGTGCAGTAGCAGATAATGATAGTACAGTAACAGCCAACAGTAGTGTTGGTGTGGGAGCGGGGCAGTGCTGATTGTCTCATTCAGGAGTCCGATGGCCAACAGCTAGAAGCTACAGAGAGTATTAGTGCTTGATTTCAGGCTCCTATAGAATCTACCTGAGGGCAAAAGTGTGGAGAGGTGGTGGGTGTGTATTGTCTCTAAAAATGTTGTGAGCCCTTGGTCGTGTAAATGCCGTGTAGTGATGTGAAGGCTGCTCCTGTGATGGACTGTGCAGTTTTTATCCCACGTTGGAGATCCTTCCTGTCAGTGCAGCTTCCAGTACCACTCTGTAACTGAGGTGGTGATGATGCGCTAAACTGTACGTTGAGTTGCAAAAAAAAATGCTGGAAAAAATGAGGATTTTAGTCGACATGCCACTTTCTCAGCCATCTTAGGAAGTACAGTCTTTACTGTGATTTCTTGAGAAACTTCTGGATGTTGTGAGATCTTCCTTAATGTGTGTCCCTTGGAATTTAAAGGTTTTCACCCTCTCTACCTGTCTCACAGATGTCTGCTGTGTGTATGCTGCTTTATCCTTCTCGTCACATAAAAAAATCAAGAGTTGTCGGTCTTATCTGCACTTAGGAAGAGATTATTTTGCTGACACCAAGCCACCAGTCCTGCCATTTTGTTTTCTATATGCCATCAGTGATCAGCCTAATGATTGCGGTATCATCTGTGAACTTTATAATGCTGCTGTTTGATGAATAGACATGAACAAAATCATTGGTACCCTTCTGTTGAAGGAGGAAAAACTCACACTAATCACTGAAATAACTTGAAACTGACAAAAGAAATAATCAGCAAAAATTGACATTACATTACATAAACACATAATAATTGTTAAAAAATTTTCTTTCCCTCCCTCTCTGGCTGAACAAGACTGCTGCTTCTTGTACAAAGCTCCAGTGCTTACATTGACCGACTGAGGGGCAGCCACAGGAGAGAACAAACGCCACAGAAGGGATGCCTGTCAGTTGGTCTCATAGTCACAAACTACTGGAGTAATTTAGTTCAATTTGCCAACATAAAGGTAGGCAGACTGCTTCATTTTAGTGAAGGCATAATTAAAAATAATGGCATAATGTTGCCAGTTAACTGATAGATCTCAGTGCTTTAGGTTGTCTTTCCTTTCTTAGGAGTCTGAACTCAGTAAAAGGCAGATGGAAAGAAACAGTGATGAGACAAACACTGCATCACCTGTCTCACCTCAAATGAGCTCAAGAACCAACTTTTGCAGCCGTTGCTTGTCTGCTTGGTCTTCAACGAGCACATTTGAAATTTCCTCACAGAATCTCACATCCTCCAGTCCCACCCACAGCAGTCCATGCTCTCCTGTGTTTAGCAGTCAAAACAAAAGCTGCCAGACTGTCGAATCATCACTCATTCCATGCGATGCGTGTCATCAAGTGCAAACTCTTTTGAGAAAGACAGGAGACGCTCTGGTAGACCTGCTTCAGAGCGAGGGCCTGCCCTCATCTCTGCAGCCTCTCTTAGCAGCTGTGGATGACTCTCTGGAGCTGGGACGCATGACAGCAGGCGATGTTTCCCAGTGGGCCAATGAACAGCGCAGGGACACGCGCAGGCTGGAAAAACACCTTCAAGATGTGCGCTGTACGGTGCAGCCTCTTAAAGACAGACTAGCAGCGGCAGAAGAGGAACAGAAAAGATTCAGGTCCCAGCTGGAAAGAGCACAAAAAGACTTCAATCAAGAGAAGGAAAAGCTTCAAATAAATTCAGTCCAGCTTGAATTTTCGCTGCAGAAAGCACAGAGAGTCATTAAAGAAACAGAGAAAAGGCTGCATGAGGAGCAACAGCAACATAAGAGGGGTGAGTGAAATTGTGAATAAACATGATGAGAATTCACTGGAATCACTTTTCTACTTTCACATTTTTGAACACAGACACTATGTCCTTGGAAGAGATGAATTTCAAACTGAAGGAGGAAATAGCATTGCAGCAAAATACCTTAAAAGCACTGGGTAAGACACGCACCTAAGATTAATCTACAACCTTTCTTTCATTTAAAAAAAAAGAAAGTATGTTTTGCAGAACACACACAAAATACATATTTATGCAGGCTAAGCATTTTTTTGTGTGTTAGAACATGAAAAGAAAGGACTGCAGGAGAGTCTGAACACCTTACAAATAGAGGAAGAGGCCTGTTCTAAACTGCAGCACAGGATCCAGCAGTTAGAGAGTCAGATCTCCGACATTCAGCTCCTGCTTGATAAGGAGAAAGCCAAGTACCAGAGTGCCTGCCGTCAGCAAGAGGTCAGCATCACAGCAAGCACCTGATTATTAGTTGTTTTCCACTGGGCACTGTGACAGACTCGCTTATGTGTGAGTCACACAGCAGTAATCAAATAGATTCATACATGTGTTGTTTGGTTGTGAAATCCAGTCAATGCAGGCAAAGCAGAAGTCTTTGTTAGAGAGAGTCGACGCTCTCGACGAAGAGTGTGAAGAGCTGCAGAAGCAGCTGGGGGAGAGAGATGAGAGGCAGATCGGCCTACAGAGTCAGCTGCAACAGATGTCAGAGGAGAAGGAAGAACTGCGGGCTCAGCTCACTCAACAGCAGGTAGATCAGAGCTTTTAAATGCACTTTACCCATAGTAATACCCAAAGAAGACATGTTTTAACCAAGTAGTATATGCTCCTATATTTTTTCCCCATCAGGACCTGTGTTTGAAGCTCCAAAATGAGAAACAGACCCTACAAAAACACACAGATGAGCTAAACAACTGTGTGGATGAGTTGAAGGAATATGTGCAAGCTTTGAGAGAGAGGGAGAGGCTGTTGGTGGCTTTCCCAGAGCTCAGCCCACTGGCTCAACCACAGAGTAGGCCGCTATGAATCACCTACTAACTAACATTACCTGTGTGTATTCAAATAAATGTGGCTTTGCACCTGTCAAGCACTAGTTGACTGCGGCTATTAATACTTCAGAAAGCACAGAGTGCTAGTTTGACAGACTTGGAATTATAAGATCACAAAAATGACCCAGTGCATTTGCAGATGAAAGAGACAGTAAATCGGAAAAATCAGTGCACATTAAAGTATTGCTCTTGTCTTCAATCTTGTCATTTTTAAGGAATATTTCTCATTTTATTCCATGTAAAAAAGGTACAGGAAATGTGCTTCTGGATATGCAGCAGCAACTGCAAGCAAATAGCATTCGTATAAATGTTTTGGAGCAGGAAAATTCCACCCTTCTTAGAAGTCTGGAGAAACTGGGAGAAAGAGCACAACATAATGCAAGCAGGGTAAGTCATTAGGTAGGATTCTTGTGATGCTACATAAATAGAAAACACGTGAATAGACGTATATCATGGATGAATAAACAACTTCAAACAGGGTTTTGTGGTTGTTTATTGCTGAACATCATATATATGCATTTTTAACAGGAAGCCTCCACTCAGCAGACACACACTGCTTCTCTGCCCAGCACACCAACGGAAAAACGTCCAGCGTAAGTATTCTGCTCTTTAGATTAGTCTGAGTGATACTGTGCATCCATTGTTGCCTTCTTCTTTGCTCCACAGGCAGAGCAGTGATGCAGCAAGGCTGGGGTACGTTAACAGAGGAAAGGAAGCAGGAGGAGGAGAGAGTGGTGTGGAGTCAGAGGATCGTGTATCCACCTCCCCCTCGTCCATACAAATCCACCTTCAAACACTCCACCTCAACACAGCGTGCACTGCTGCTAAAAGCCCTGCAAAAGTACACAGCCCTTCTCAACTTTATCACTCCCGGGCCTGGAATCAGAGGAAAAAATGAAACAGTGGAGGTGTGAGCAGAAGCTGTTTTTGCAAGCAATATACCTCGTTAAGAATTACTGGCAACAACTACAAGTGCCTAATTTTCTTTCTACGTAAATTCTGTTTTTTTGAGTTTGTGTGATTACATATTGTCATTATGTACAGTTATGGCAGTTAATATTACAGTTAAGATGGATTGCTCCATAATAAACACATTATTAATAAAGACTGTTTTTCACCGCTGTTAAAATAGGGCAGTTATGGCCCCTGCATATTAGGTTTCATGAAATGTGATATGCTTTCTCAAACAAGCCTGGATGTATCTGAATGGATAGCCTTCCCTCCGGATTGATCACATGGTTCTAAGTAAATAGGTAAAGTACCTTGAACGTCACAGAGACAGATGTCAGTGTCATTGTTTATGTGCTTGCTGACAAGGATGTGGGAGTTTCCAGGGAAACACAAGTGCTTGCTGGTTTCACTGAATCCCTTCTGACCTTCAGGTCAGTCCCTGCAGTGTAAGCTTTCAGTAAAATTGAATTGAATAAACAATCGTGTTAGTATAAACACTGACCTTTTACCAGTTTTACCTGAATGGACACATGACCTGTCATTTCAGTCACTTCACAGACAGCATGTGACCTGAAGGTTAATCCCTAATTGGCTTAACTATAGCTGTGTAATCAAGCATATAATTTAAGGTAATTTTAAGCACTTTCAACCAGTGCCATAGATGTCACTGAAAGTCATCTCTAATGCTATGCTTGACTAAACATTTCATTCTTATGAAGAAAGATATTTTGTCATTCCAATGAGCAGTTTGCCATGAATAAATATAAACTATTGTTTATTTAGCTAGTATATACATATGTAAAAAACAATAACAACAACAACAACAACTTCAATGTGCCTCTATGATCTAATGGAAAATTTGTGCTTCACCTCATTTAACCTCAGTGTACTGTTGGTGTGTAGCTGTGACTTTCTTGAATAAAGAATGAGTTTGTAGTTTTGAAAACAAACTAAATGTGAATTGTGTTCAATGTCACGATGCAGTCTGTCTTCATTATCAGGCTGGTGCCCACATGACTGCAAGAACTGAGCTCCCTATGGCTGAACAGCCAAAGATTATATCAATATCAAAATTATATAGTGACGAAACGTTTCTCCCACAAAACGCTACGTCCAGATGAACAGAATCAACTTTTGGAGATCCACCGTAGCATAGTTAGAAACCATTTGTAGGCTTAGGTTCTTCCCCAAATTGTTTATGCTTTGATTTTTCCTCCATTTCATAAACAATCATGTCAGTATTGCTTACTGATGTAATTGTAGTTCTTATCTTGTGCTTTTGGCTGGACACAAGCATTCATTGGCATTAGTCATACCCACTTGCCTGGTTCACCTCAGATCACACTCAGTTCATTAAACCTAAATCTCACTCTTCAAGTTCATTTCCTGTTTCTGTTGGCGTGCCCCAGGGTTCGGTATTGGGGCCTCTTTTATTGATTATTTACATGCTTACATTCTGTCACATATTTCGGAAATACAATATTAACTTTCACTGCTGCGCAGATGACACTGAGCTGTATATTTCTTCCAAACCCAATTTCACCCTTCCACCCATCTCACTTTGTGACTTCCTCATGGAGGTTAAAACATGATTCTCCACCAATTTTCTCAAACTCAATAGTAATAAAACTGAAGATCCACTCATCAGCACAGCTTCCACTCTAACCAAATCCCACAAGTTTTCCATTAATATTGACAACTCTTCCACAAGTACCTCGACAGCACTTTGTCATTTCAGTCTCTTATTAATCACATCACCCGGTCTACTTACTTCCACTTACGCAACATCAGTCGTCTCCGTCCTTTCCTCACCCCACATGCTGCTGCTGTCCTTGTCCATAGCCTTGTCACTTCTCGAGTTGATTACTGGAATTCTCTTCTCTTTGGTGTCCCTAACAAATCTCTTCACAAACTCCAACTCCTCCAGAATTCTGCAGCCCGGATCATAACTTGCACACCATCCAGAAAGCACATCAACCTGTTCTTCGACAGCTTCACTGGCTGCCTGTAGATTCTCTTTCTAAATATTGCTTTTCACTTTCAAATGTATCCATAACCTGGCCCCACTCGTTCCCTTAGGTCTTCATCCGCCATTCACCTTATTGTTCCCTCTGCCTGTTTCACCACTATGGGGAACAGAGATTTCAGCCACTCTGCTTCCCAACTTTGGAATTCATATCCTCCGGAATACTGACTCTCTTCTCTTATTCAAGTCAAAAATCAAAACCCTGAATAGATGTTTAAACCCTCATCTGTTGAAACTAGCCTACTCTTTTTAACATTGACTGCAATTGTTGTATAATACCTGTTTATCCTTTTACTGTTTATCTTGTATGCTCTGTACAGTGACCTTGGGTTTTAGAAAGGCGGCTACAAATAAAATGTATTATTATGATTATTATAAACAACAAAAGGATGTGAATACTACATGGATGTGATTCTCTAAGAGACTGAAATCAAACTCTGCACAGTATTTTTTTTTTTGTAAATGCTGCTTCAAAACATTTATTTTTTAGTCTTTTGCATTTTACATAGACATTCACCACAACAGACTTGATAAGAAGAAGATTTGAGACTTGTGCAGAGAACAGAGTACAATACTACTCAGAAGTAAGAAAAGATTTGGACCATTTATAACTGTGAGAACGTTCAGCTTAAAAAAGCACCACAGTATGAATATCTATTACCGGGCTGACATTAAAAGCAGAACACTGACACAAAATTACAAGACAGTAGATTGCAAACTGTGCAAAGTTGTACAAAATTCTCTTGAACCTGACTCCTTTTTTAAAACTATGCCAAATGCCTCCTAGTGTACATTCTTACCTATGTTTGTGTTTTGGTTTAATAATTCAAAGCATGGTGTGCAGTATAACAGTTTCTCTCCATCAGACAAATAAATAACTGAACCATTCAGACTGAGCGTTTTCGCTTTGGACATCAGTATACATTGACTACAACATGTTTAAGGCCATTGGTTTCTTGTGTAACACATGCAAACATAAACTGAAAAGAATAAAATCAGAATAAACTTGTTTTTTAAATACACAGAGTAACATATGTGATTGAGAAATAAAAGCTCACTTAAATTCAATTATTGACACAAGTGTAAACTGTGGGAATGCTATCCATCTGATGTGAGCGCTCTCACATATGCGACTTTCCCTAATCTAGGTCAAGCTGCAGACTGGCGACAGGGACCGCAGTAAATCTGCCGGGATTATGGAGGCCCTCGGGGGAGTGGTGCAGATCCCAATTTAACGTAACGACCAGTGATTGCAGTATTTGTGTGTGAAGACTCCCGTTTGATAGGTTTCCACTGATATTAATATATCGACATTTTCCCAGCTTGTCTCAACAATCGGTGTGCTTTGTTACATAATCTCATGCTGACAGGGGGAGAAGTGAAAGGGGCTGCTGACTAAAAGGTGGATGAGAAAAAGACTCAGAGTGCAAGATCAGTGACACGAAAGAAAGAAGTGGGTCATGGGATGAGATTTAGGAGATTTAACAGAACAACTGAAGTGTTCAACCAGCTAATTACTGATTATAGACCAATAGAAGTACATGCAAAATTTATGAGTGACACACAAAAATAACAGAGACAAGAATGGCTAAGCTAATGTAAAATAATAGTATAAATAGTAAAAATCGAAAAATAAATACATAGAATATTACTTATATTATAGGATTAAATACTTTGTCCTAAAGAAAAATACTTGGGGAAGTCTATATATTACCAAATAGCAAAAGCCGGTTCTGGGGAGAAGAATCTCAATCTGATAAAGGAAAAAACTGAACTCTGTGCTTTTCTTTGTTCAAATTACAACAAACAGGAAACAATGCATTAACTGAATTAAATGATATTCTACTTTGTTAGCAAAAAGAAGAGACATTGGTTTTGCACCTCCACTGCTGTGGTAACATTAAAAAAAACAAAAAAACAACTCCACTGTTTGTCACAAAGAAAGCACCATATATGTGGAATCTGACAAACTGGCAAGGTTGCAAGAAAAGAGCTGGTCTTAGGGCATGTAACACAATTTTGATGCTTAATGTTTGCAGGACAGTAATAAAGCTCTCTACTGTACATTTGAAAATTACAAGATATACAAATAGGCTTCACAATAAGACAGAAGGAGTGCATCCCCCAGACTGTGGTGTGCATACATTTGCAGAGCAACGAGTATAGCCTGTCACATGCTAAAGGGAGTGAGATGCAGATAGTACACTAGTTATAGTACAGCATATGACTGGGCGACAACACACCGGGCAGTTTTAATGATTACGACTGGTCACACATTATCTCTTTCTGTTGCACTCCTCGGCTGCTGAGGCAGCGGGGCTGTCGATGTGGTGCGCTGAGGTGTCCAGCTGACTATCGGGCTGAACGGACTGCACTGTCTCTACCAGGCTGCCGCTGGGTAGCACCACATAGCGTGCGGCCATGTCTTTGGGCTGCAGCTCCCGTATTCCCTCCTTGCTGTGCCAGATCCCGTAACCGAAATACACAAAAAGACCTGCGCGAGAGACAAAATGGAAAAAAAGCTAGAGCAAGAATTTGACTCTACATAACAGCACACAGCTACAAAATGGCTCTTTTTTTGTCCTTGTGTTTGATGCAGAAGATGAAGGTGTACGTATGAGAGAAATTTATTATTTAATCTACTTGAGTGTAGCCAATCTACTAGATGTGACATTGTAGTTATCGTCCATCTTAGATGGCCAGGCTTGCTTATAGGACTGCTGATGGCAAAATGGCATTTTAAGACAAATACTACAGTCAGCATGCTAATGTACGCTCAAATGCAAAGCCTGCAGGTTGTTACATTCAAAGTCGTCACATCAGTGACTGTATAAAAGATCTGAAAGTTTACTGTATAAAGGTTTACAATCATTTGGCCACATAAGTGATTGTTAGCAATGCTCTGTGCAGTTAACACCACACAGAGCTAAAGTTAATGCAACTATTATTAGTTTTGAGGGGTAGCTTTCACTTAGTTTTTAATGCACTTGCAACTTCTGATTGTGAAAAATGAGGCCAGTTCAGAAATGTCGAGAACTGCAGTTTCTCAAATGGCCACTTGAGGCTAGCTCTCCTTTGAGTAAAGTATGCGAATCTCCTTAGAGACCTATTATCAACAGCCAAAAAGATTGTGTTTACAGCCTGTTACAGTCTCTGTAGCAATTTTTGTATAACTTTGTATAACACGCAATGACACACAAATCAATTTACAAGTTTTGTGTAATGTGTTCTTTTTCTGGACAAAGCATAAAAATGAGATACTGTTTAAGTGATCAAACTTAGAAATTCTGCAGGGATTCAAATAAGTATTTCTCCAACTGTAAGTAAAGGGAGCGGATTGAAAAGTTGACTTCTGCCATTCTGCTTTTCCTCTGATGTAATAGTTACATCAGTGAACCAGTAATGATAAATAGCCTAATATTATGAATAGTACTTTAGCAAAAGAGTACTTTTGAGTTAAATTAAAAAAAAAAAAAATAACACTCCATAATTACATTATGGGAGATAAGTATCCATTCCTGCCTCAAGGGAGTGAGAATTTAGCCAGAAGCCCTGTCAACAGTAATATCCCACATGTGTGTATCTTGTTAACTTGCAACAGTGTGACAGGGAAGTTTAAACAGTTTAGTGGCCCAGAGAAGCCTTAAGCTAATACAGCTAATTACGCTTCCCAAGTGATTCCCACTGACAGACGGACATCAAAAAGCTGTTTGTCCAGCGCCTACATCTGCAGAGGACTGATAATAAAAGGTTTTCTGCTTCCTAAGAGAACAGAAGATCTTTTATTACCAGCCTTTTATTGTAAAACTTGGGTAGGTTGCATTAAGTTCACCTGAAACAAAAGGCAGATGTTTTATGGTAGCGTATTCAAACTACTTCCTGAGATAACACAGACGGCCACTGTTTGTGCGGATAGATAGTTGCATGAGCCGGCTGTGTAAAAGTAAATCTATTTGCCCAAAGTTTAAGTTGGGCAAAAATATATATTTTTGGAGGAATATACTGAAATCTTTTAGTGGCCCCAATATTTTCTGCATAAGTTCTGATGTCCTCTTACCTATGGCAATCCACACAGTGAATCGAATCCAGGTTAGAAGGCTGAGCTTCATCATGAGGAATACATTAAAGAGGATACTGGCACCTGGAGTCAATGGAACCAGAGGTACCTATATAAAAATAAACACTCTGTCAGTCTCTAAGCAGTACAGTTTTTCCTTCTTTTTAATATAGACTTGAGAATGTCTATAAAAGCTCACCTGGAATGTTTTGTTGTTTCTTTGTGGCTCATGGACCCATATAATAGCAAGGCTGAGAATGTAGGCTAAGCTAAAAATCACCAGAAGCATTGTGAAGCTCCACAATGGCAGCTGCAGCTGTTTCTTTCCAAATTCTAGCACAACACAGAGGGACACCGAGCTCACTATCAAAGTGAGCACACAGAAGGCCACCACTTCACCGGGCTCACAGTCCCCCAGCAGCCTGTCCAGGTACGGCTCCCAGCACGCCTTCAGCTGCCCCACGCCACGCCTCTCTTTTTGCTTCTGCCTTTCTACCAACTGGAGTTTGTCTGAGAAGGACTCGTACTGCTTTGGCTCCTCGCTGTCCTCAGATATGGTCTGAGATTCCAAGGGGGCAGGAGAAGGCTCGTTGTTGGGGATAGGAGATGTAGAAGGCGTTCCCTTGGAGCTGGTTTTCTCGGGCTGGAAGCGCAGCACGATAACACTCGCTGCCACGAAGGTGTAAGCCAGGAGAGTTCCGATGGACAAGAACTGAACCAAGGCCTCCAGGTCAAAGATGAGAGCCATGGTGGCCATGAGGATTCCAAACACCAGAATAGCATTAACAGGAACCTTGGTGATGGGATTGACTCTTGCAAAAATGGAGAAGAACAATCCGTCCTCTGCCATGGCATACACAATCCGAGGGAGGGAGAAGAGATTACAGAGCAGCACAGTGTTCATGGCTAGAAAGTGGAACAAAGAGGACACAAGTCAAAATATGGCACTGATAAATCAATACACCTGGTAAACACAATGCACCAACAAGCATTTAAATCAAACTCACCACATATGGAACCGACTGCCACAACAATTCCAGCCCAACTATAACCACGGCGGAAAAAGGCATCTGCCAGAGCCGAGTTGGGGTCCAGTGTATGCCAGGGTACCATCAGCGTAAGCACTGTGGAGACCAGGATGTAGGCTGTTGCTGCCAATCCAAGGGAGATAGCAGTGGCGATAGGAACGGCCTTCTGTGGATTCTTTGCCTCCTCACTTGAGGAAGCAATTACATCAAAGCCCACAAATGCATAGAAACATGTAGCCGAACCTGCCAGTATTCCCGACATGCCGTAAGGTGCAAAGCCCCCTTGCTCCTGGCTCCAATTGGCTGGCTCAGCGAGCACAAAGCCAAAGACCAGGATGAAAACAATAACCCCCATACTAACGGTGGAGAAGATGTGGTTGAGGTAAGAGGACACTTGGACGCCAAAGGAAATGAAAAATGAGGCAACCACCAGAATTCCTGCCGCGAGCAGGTCAGGGTAATGCGCGAGGAAGGGAACGTTCCACTGCATAATGTGCGTCTCTGTGAAATTCTGGATGGCGTGGTTAAAAATTGAGTCTAGATAGCCGCTCCAGGCACGAGCCACCGCAGCCCCACCGATCATGTTCTCCAGAATCACATTCCAGCCAATGAGAAAGGCCCACAACTCCCCCACAGAGACATAAGTAAACATGTAGGCGGATCCCGTTTTGGGGATGCGCGCTCCGAACTCAGCGTAGCAAAAGGCAGCCAATAAGGAAGCTATACCTGCGAAGACGAAAGATATGATGACAGCGGGCCCGGCTGTGTCTTTGGCCACCGTTCCTGTCAGAACATACAAGCCAGAGCCCACCATTCCACCGACACCCATCAGTGTCAGGTCCAGGGTGGAGAGGCAGCGTTTGAGGGACGTGGCCATCATGTCATCTTCTAGTGTCTTGAGGCGGTTCAGTTTCTGACAAAGGCGCACCGCTGGCGCACAGCCTCTCGGACAGGTTGCCATAGCTAAAGGGTTAGGCAGGCCAGCTGGGCAGGATAGTGGCGCAGCAGTCACACTGGATCCATTACCTGCTTATGAAGAGGACCTGTAAAAAAGCAATTTGCATTTCGTGACTAAATATGTATTTTTCACAAATCAGCTGATGCATACTATGTGTGCAATGCCACTTTGGACGCAAAGTTCTCTTTCAAGCTGTACCTTTAAAGAAATGATGTCCATGTCCTTGAAAAATATTATCTATAGAGATTTTTAAGGTCCTGCATTTACATTTGACAATATCTTCATTTATACAGCTTAAAATCATAACATATCTGAATATAGGTCCTGCTCCCAATCACAGAAGGGTCATAGAGATACTGGACAAAAAAAAAGTTACATACATGAAGTCAAACTTCAGTTTCTTACATTTTTATACACAACATTTTGTCACCCTATGCTCTACAATAAAAACAAAATGCTTTAGATCTCATACCAGCTGATAACCAGGATCACCAGCCAGATGTTTGTAATATCTTTAAATCTTTACCTTTTAATTTACTTTCATGTTTTTCTCCTTTAAACCAAGAGTCTATAGTGAGTGGCACTACCCTCTTAACACGGTGGGCCAGTCCACGTCATCTAAGAGGTATCACTGATGTGTAAAATTACAACATCAAACAGAGTTGGAAAAGAGAGCAAGAAAAATTTTTTACAGATTATTTTGATATATTTAGTCTTTGTTTCAGTACTTCCAGATATTTCTCCTATCGCTCTGGGCGGTGCAACATCCGACTCCTGGCCTCGATCGGCATATGGCGACAACAGGATGCCTCCATTATAATTACGTAACGCTTTATTCCCCTCTACAAATAAGACCGCTGTCTACTACAACCACAGCCGTTTACATTACACGTATAAAAGCGTGCTTATCCACCATCAAATAACAGAAATAAGATCAGGCGGATGATTGAATGTGCGTCCTTTTAAATGCCAAATTAATAATTTAGAACAAAATGGAAACGCAGGCAGAGAGAGGATCACACCAGTGCATCGCCCTGCCTCTCTCCTGGATGTGGACGAAATGCGGCGCTACATCACACTTTCCACAGATAGGTGTGAGTTTCTGATATACGCTTCGTTTGTAATGATAAACGCCCGCAATGCCATTAAAAAAAAAAGTCAACGATTGCTTTACCGTCGCTGTTCAAGATGCGTCATCGGTGCTGCTGCGGGTCCTGAGCTGTGGCGAGTTACCGGCGTACATCGTCTGGTGATGGAGCAGAAGGTGCACAGTCGAATAAAACTAACATGCACTGCCCTGACTGACTGCTTCTTAAAGGCGCAGCTCCAGCTGAAAGGGGTTCCCCGCTGGGCTCCACCCATTTTTCAATCCACAGGGTTCCCGGGGGGGTGGGGGTCCCTATGGTTACATGACAGATAAATTTACTATGTGCATGTATGTAGCCAGTGTTAGATTATAATATTATTTTATGCCATGTTATACCCCTAATTAAAGATTGTGAATTATTATGTAGTTTTAGTTTGCATTATTCTCCTGAATTAGAAGAAGCTGATAACTATTACATTAGTTAAACTGATTTGCATTACATTAAACTGCTGACTTGTTGTGAATGAATGATATTGTTTTATGATGCATTATACTGCTGAGTTATAAGAAATCTAATTTGTCTGAGTAGAAGAGAACAGAGTGTGCTGGAGTTTTCTGCCCCATTTCAGCAGGAGCAGATAAACAGGGAGCCAAGGTCGTAGCTTAGGCGCTGTGTGAGAGAAAGCATGTGAATGTTTAGGCTTTGTATGATAAGGTGGAGGCACCAGAGGCTATAAAAGTTTGAGCAATGCTCCACCATTTTGAGATTTTGAGGCTGTCTGCATCAGTGTCCATCTCCCACGCGTGTGTTCATTAAAATCATCGTTTGACTCAACCCGGCCGGACCAGTGTTGTTATTGTGGTTTTTTCTCTTGTCTCCATCCCCAATATTTTGAACCTTAACACCAGTAAAACACAACTGAAAAAGCTGAAAATTCAAATAAAACTGTATGATTAAGCGTCTGATCCATGAGAATGGGGGAACTGGAAATAAAGGAAAAAACTGGGGGTATCGTCCCTATTCTGGTATCTTTTTTTCCTTTTGAGCTCCTCTCAAAATGTGTGTATCATTTTTTGTTTGTGTAGGCATTTTTTGTTGTTGTTGCCTGTATACAGTTTGTTACCATGGTCGCATACTGAGTGTGTAGTTAACATTAAAATGAAACCTTGATACAGCATCATAACATGATGGATGATAGTTGATGTTAGACCTTAGGACAAAAAACAAAACTAACAAAAAAATAACAATAAAAAAAAAACAACTTAAGGCAATCATTAATTCTGCTAGGCTGCACTTTTATTTATTCATGGATTACGTTATTCATGTATTCAGTTATAATAACCATGAATATATTTCTCCAATAATACAAAATAATTGAAACAAACAGAACAGCCACAAAAACACATGACAGTGTAGGAACTATTACAGTAATGCTCAAATAAAGTTGCTTAAAAAAACAGAACAGTCAAACTGACAACACTTCAAAGCGTGTTTCTATTTACGCATTTTAAATAAATATCATAAAGAAACATCAAATAACTAATTTTCTTGACAGAAAGCAATACGTTGTTGCTCAGAGTTACTTCTCTGTCCGCATAAATCAGCAAAACTTCTCCTTTGACTTCAAGTGTTGAATTAATGCGTCTCGGGGGGCTCTCGTGTCCCCATGTCAGGGCTGGTAAACCCGTTTAAATGATTAATAACAAAACACCTTCTTAATTTCTTACAGGCTGTGATATTTAAGCTATGACAGCCTGCTACCGCTTCACTGTGTCTTGCAACGTCTCACTTCAATACTTCGAAAGCAGCTTTTTTCCACATGACACTGATGATTAGAGCACTCGGAGCATGCGTCTGAAATTGCCACTTCTTAGAAGACAGGAGTGTTGTATGTTCGCCGACCCCAGGGGCAGATCACGGTTACTGGATTGTGACCAATTTTTCTCAGTTTTGTTTGGCACAAATAGGTTGCTCTATCATCCTCCTCATAGAAGTCCAGATTGAGACTCCTTCTGTTGAAGCTTAAGCATCAATTCAAGTAGGTTCATCTGCATTGTCAGCTCCTGAAACACACAGAGTTTGAAGAGCAGCTAGTGTCAGCCTTCTGCTCTGTCACAAAGTACAGCTCCACCTGTATTTGAGGGCTCAGTATACATTTTAGTCATTAGCTAACTAACCTGAGGATTAGTAGTGATGTAAAACCCAGGGACTCCTGCTTTCTCGAGCGTGTTTTGCTGGTCTATCACTTTTTGATCCATTTCTGCTACGATCTTCTTATCCATCATTTTTTGTTCCTCTCGCACACGAACGTCCAGAGCCTGATACAACAACACAAAGCTGTAAACTAAAAGCATAGAGCAATACCATTCAGTAAGCAGAGATGTTAGAATTTCAGTGCTTACCTCTAGCTCGGCTTGTTGGTTTGCCTTGAGCAGCACAAGGTTGTGAGACTTACATGACTGCAGGGCATCTTTGTGTTTTCGTGCAAGGTCTTGTTTGAGTGCTGCACACAAAAGAGAACCAGTTAATCAACAGATTAAGGTTTCCTTTCCCAAGAAGCAACTGTAATACCTGCCGCACCGGTGAATTTCAGGGGAAGTTAGTGATGTTAATCAACAAATACCAGACAACAGGAATGGCGGGCGTTCCAGTTTAAATGGTGTTCCTGTGAACAGGTGACAACTCTTTATATATTTCCCTCTCTATGTTCCTGAAGTCACTGTCTGCAGTTTTGTCATTGTGTAATAGCAGCATAGGTCATAAGATAAGATAAGATAACCTTTATTAGTCCCACGAGTGGAAAATTTGTTGGGTTAAGGCTGCCGACCTTTGCCAGTGCCATCTTACCCTTCCGACCATTCATACATTACAACATCACATGGGGAAGACAGGTCAGAGGTATAACAATGGAAAATGTACAACATGAGGAAAGACGTATGAGGCAAGGGTTGACATGAACAGTTCATGCCAAATCCACGTCATTATCTTCAGATGACGACCTGCTGATCCCTTAAAACAGACCTAAAATTGAGCTGCATCACAAGTGCAGTCGACCTCATGGAAATAAATTATTCCAATTTGTATGAACTAGCCTACATATTTTCACCTGATAGATGCTTTGTGTTTTCATAAGTAACATAAGCCTCGCCTATGGCCATGGTTTGGTGCGTGTCATTCACTCAGTGTTGGACATCTGTAGCAAGAGTTCTTTACAAATTAGGGCTGCCACAAACGATTATTTTGATAGTCGACTAGTCACCGATTATTTTTGCGATTAGTCGACTAATCAGACCATGCATCTATTGGACGTAAAACCTACATCTTATTGCACCAGCATGCATCTGCTCTTATATAACTATCATTAGCTTACAGCTTTAAGTGTTTAAGATATGTGCTAACTAAAAATAAAGACAAGATGATAGTTTATTAAATTTTAATGACATTTGCAGATTGTTTCGGTGGAGTTTAATAAACTCAGCCGTTGCTCATTGCTATCTAAAATATAACAGGACACCGGAGTATATTCTCGCGCATCTCACACTTCTGATAATCAGTTGTCTGCTTGACGTTTATTCAGCTGTGTAAAAACTATAAATTTAATCTCAGCCAAACCGATTTACTCAGGAATAAATAAAATACTAAAAATACCAAACAGTAACATTTTTAAGTTATCTAAGTGACTTATATTACATGTTTAACCTGAGTAGCGAAAGACAGCAGTGGGTTTGAAAACGATTTGCCGGGAGTCCGGTGTTCTCACCGGCTCTAGTGAGCCTTGAACCCCGGCTTGCTATCGAGCTGGTGAGACGTCTGTTACCCACGTCGGAGCACTTTTGAAAATATGTGGTGTCTTGATAAACTGAACAGATATTTGGTAACATTCTCGCCTGAAAATACATAAACGTTTATTTTGTGACCCAGAAAAAATAATATGAGTAACATAAAAACTAACTAGCTGCCGCCATTGTTGACAACTGAGCAGGGCCGCGCTACAAATTCTGGGACACAGCTTCTTCTTCTTCGAGGTTTAACGGCAGCTGGCATCCTTGTACATGCAGTGCTGCCATCTTCTGCTTCAGTCCGTTATTACACTCTTAAATACTTCTACTTATTCCTGCGTCGTTTGGGATCTTACAAAGCTTCAAACGACGAGTCGACTATTAAATTAGTTGTCGACGATTTTAATAGTCGACGTAATCGTTACTAGTCGACTAATCATGGCAGCCCTATTACAAATACAACACTTATAGGATCATTTTTTCTCAACCTTTTCTCATTTCTGTAGGGCTGGTATGTCTGAAACTGAAGCCTGGAGGCCTGTGTCGACTAAGGAGGTGTGTCCAAATGAAGCCCATGTCAAGGCCTGTACCACTCTTCAGAATATCACATGACCAAAGATAAACGAGGGCCCATTTCTCTGATGTGACGCGAGTGTCTCATTATGTGATTCAAGCTGTTGAAAAGACGCAGGAATTTTTTTAATTTTTTTTTTGCGTGAACTGGATCTGGGGTGATTCTGAGGATCATCACAAACTTGCAAGGAGATTGTAAGCACATTAGGGAAAAAGGCGATATCATATCTCCCAATAATAACATACATCTTACATTAATCTCAGAGAGCATGGTTAGTTAGAGGTATTCTCTCTCTCTCTCTACACATACATACGCACACACAGGACCTCATGTAGGTATTTTGCATTGATACATCATTACATTTATATATCGACTGTTATGTAGCCCACATGTATTATCACAGCAGGGCTGCTGTACATTGAATGACCAGCAGATGTCAGCACTTGAGCTTTTGAACAGGGCTTAGTGTCATTTGCCCTTTGGTGAAGCAACTGAAAGATTCCACACAGGACTTCATCAAACCATCACTATATTTATGCTAGTTTGTATGCTTAGTGAGTTTTTTGTGAACCCACAAACCCACAGTTTGTGAGTTTACAGAGGTGCTGTCTTGCATGTGTTTAATGTTTGGTGGAATACCTCATTAATAGTGTGTTTGAATTTATCAAGTGGTATGTGTATAAAAATATCCATCCATCCATCGATAGGAGGCAACAGCCTAAGCAGCGAAGCCCAGACCTCCCTCTCCCTGGCCACCTCCTACAGCTTTTCCAAAGGAACACCAAAGTGTTCCCTTGCCAGCTGAGACTCCAGAATGTCCTGGGTCTGCATGGGGCCTCCTCCCAGTAGGACATGCCAGGAACACCTCACCCAGGAGGCCGAACCACATTAACTGGCTCTTTTCAATCTGAAGGAGTAGTGGCTCTAATCTGAGTTCGAACCCCTCTTTATCTTTGACTTTATGTTTAATATATAAATTTTTTATATACATATATTTTCTAAAATTAAGGGTAATAATCCCACAAATACTAATATTGGTTTTAAATGTTTTGTCATTTTTAACTTCTGTCATAGTTTTTCTGTACTATGAAGTGAGTTCAACATACCCAGGGTATCTTTCTGTTCTCTGGCTGCTCTTACCCTAACACTGGCAATCAAGATAATCAGTCGTGAATGTTGTTATCAACTCACTAATGCATTATTTGCTCTGTGCATTAACATGAAAGTTGGTGCCATCTGACTGATCACACGAATTGATAAGTGTACTGGCGACAGAATGACTAATTGTAAAACTATGACCAGGTTAAACACACAATTCAGACTGAAAGCAACACAGCAGTATGGGGAAATGCACTGTAAAGTAATATAGGATTATAGGAGTAAACTGAAAAAGAGCTGGAAAAGAGCAGTCATATTAAAGATGTTTAGTCTATTTTAGCCAAGAAAGAAAGCAGGCAAAAATGCACACTGTGTGAGTTAACAGAATTATCAATGTAACAACTCTGATGGATTATAATTAAGTTCTTCATTAAATTAATATTTAAAAGACATGGTCTAAGAGAAAAGAATAAATATAAAAAGAGAATTTAGGCTTAGTCTGCATAAATTTGATATAAGCTCTCTAAGTACAAATTGGTGCTCTATTTTAGGACACATTAATGTTTATAGAATAACAATGTTGAAAAGATGTTTGCAACCAACACAAAAAAACACTTAAGTAACCAGAATAAGACAAAATCCTGCTTCATAGTATAGAGGCCTGTAGTATAAATAGATTAATTTGCTACAGCATTAGTTATGTGTCCTTTTTACAACAGTGTTGCATTTTATAGGTATATGGTATTTTATGATAACATCTCTGGACTACGCAGGAGTCGTTTTCTGTGGAATGTGGTTGAAAAGTTGTCAAACATCATCAGACAAGATGAAAACCAGCTAAGCTGGAACAGGGGACGTGTCCTGTGCGTTTCCTGTTCAGCAGTCCACAAACCTTGGTGTTCACAGTGCAGCTTCTGTCTCTGATTGTAGAGATTCTTCTCTGTCAGATGCTGTATATCCAGCAGGCCCTGGACAATCTCATATACCGTCCCGTCTATAAGGGCTAGAGCAAGGTCACTCAGCGTGTTGTAAGACAGGCGCTGCTGAAAGGAGCTAACCACGGAGGAAAAAGCAAAACAAGAAATAAATCATCTAGAGATCAGTTACACAGCTTTAAAAAAGGTGCCCCTTCATATCACAGCAATATTCTAAAGCCGGTGGAGGAAGTAACGATACCTCGGCAAGCCTTTGACCAGTGTTTGCAGTTCAGATAACAGGTAGTAATGTCTTTCTTGTTGTTGTGTAGAATCCCCCCCAGTGACACCGGGATAACCGTCCATCTCTTCATCTGGAAAGATGAGAGCAGCACGGACTCAGTTAGCTAACAGTAACAACATCGACAAATTACGCTTCTATATTTACATTTTTTCTAGAAGTAAATAATATAACTTATATACAGGAGGCTATTTTGTATCTAATGAGCTTCGTGTGTGCACAAAAGCGTGCTAAACTTACTAAGTCACTTTAAGAAAACGAAACAGACTAGTTTTGAGCTGTTAAGACTTCTAACCAAGCTAACTAGGACCCCTATTGGCGACTTTCGAGATGCCTGTCTATAATTGCGCATGAAATAGTTAAATATGCACGCTAGGTGGCGCTTTGTATAAAAAAAAGAGACGCTTCTTATAGGCTACTTATCAGATATGATATTACATTTCAGACCATGACAAATTAACATGACTGAGTACATAAATACAATGATGTCAGTTAAAGACTATACGCTATGTCCCATATGAAGATTATTTTTTAAATGCAATTCTTTCAATTACGTTTATTCATATTGAACACCTAATGTAAAATAAGAGCTTAAATACCCAGCTGGGGTGCACACGCCGTGACCCGTGACGTTTAACCTCAGCTGGCTGGACGCGAGGCGCGCCTGTGTCGCGCGCTGCTTGGTGGGCAGTGCGCCGTCACGAGCTGAAGGTGTCATGAAACGAAGAAAACTCTCTTGCGGAGGGGAAGAGCACTGTTTATAACAGCGCGTATGGGAGCACAGGAGAAACTGGATTAGTGGTTCATACGATTAACATGGCCAAAAACACATCTCTTTATTTTCGAATTGTCGAGGGCAGAAACCTCCCGGCCAAAGACGTGTAAGTAATTTCTGAATGGCATGCTTCTGTGCTCAGGTCTTATCTACTAAAATATACACAGCCTCTGCATTGTTTCTTAGCTATTTGTCAAATAAGAAAAAAAATGTCATATAGCCATTTCTGGTGCGCTCTTTCCTGTAAATTAGCTAATTGAATTAGAGTAGAGATAGTCAAATTGACCTGAGTATAATTAAAGACGAGGGAAGATTAAATTAAGCTTACCCCCAGGTAAACTGGCCATGCTTTGTCTCATTCTGTAATTTTTTTCTTTGTCACGTTAAGCTCCGGAACCAGTGATCCATACTGCATTGTAAAAGTTGACAATGAAGTTGTGGCCAGGTGAGTTCTCTCTTAATTTTATTAAGATGTGCACGATAAACGTAAATTAACTGTGTTTTATCCAGACCTGCAGCTGGATGATGTTCTTATCTATATGCTGCGATCTGAGTCATCACACTTCATATATTTACATTAGTTTCTGGCTGTGCTCCCGCTACTGTGCACATGTAAACCAGGGTGGAGTGCGTGTGATCAGTGCTGTGGTACCCACAGCGTGGTCCTTCCATCACAGAGAACCTGATACTGGTCTGGCCTTTAAAACACCCACAGGTAACCATGGAGAGGGTGCATCAATTATTGCAGTGAGCACCCGGTGTAAGCCAGGTGAATGCTGGGAGCTCAGAGCAGAATACACCATTTCAGAGGTGGTTTCAGATTGGGTGAAGACATGCACATGATTTCAACCTCCAAGCTGTTCAGACAGAAGATGGTAGTTTTAGAAAGCAGCTGTAGTAAACTGCAGGATTGTTTGCTTTGCAAAGCAAATTTCTTTAGAGAAACTGCTTTGCTGTGGACTTTCACAAGAACACGGGGTGAAATTTAGTGGGTATTGTTCCATCTGGGGTGGTGAGGGAAAAAACAGCACAATGATTCACTGAAGATGCTCACACTAATTATGTTGCACTTGTAGTGTTACTGGCCAACTGAGTCCTCTGAGTGTAATGTTCATAAATGATGCAGCTGCTAGATTTTGGTACACTAGAGAAAAGTTGGTGGTAATAATGAAGGGTTAGGCCATTTTGGCAGGATGATGTATGAATGGTTTTGATTCAAAAGTATTTCTCAAAAAGCTAGCAATTTGCTTGTTTTTATTAAAAAATATCAAACTTTTCCCCAGAAATGCCTTTAAAAAACAAGTAGATCAAAGGACATTCATTTCAAAGCACATCCTGCAAAATCTTGCCTAATTGCAAAATTACAAAAATCAGGATTCAAAAACATAACTAGTGATAAGAATAAACACACAAATTTAGATTTTTAGAGTTTTAGTTTTGGCTTCAATAGAATCCTTAGATGACCTTTTCAAAAATCCAAGAATCTTATAGCTTGCTATCATTTTGAAACAGCTGGATTTTCTAACCTTTTTTTTTTTTTATCACACCTGACACTTTAACAATAACTGTACATCACTAAGTTGAGAATAGTTTGAGGAGGAGGAGTTGACCGTCCGACTGCGGTCTGGAGTGTGGGGCCTCCCTGCTGCTGCGGAGTCGGGGCGGTCTGCCTCTCCCCACCGCAGGGAAAAGGGTAACACCACCTGGGTCTGGGTGCAGTTCCCCCCTCCAGGGGCAAGGGTACCTAGACCCGGTTCGTAGAGTATGCTTGGGGAGTGTGATCGTGTGTACAGCGTCTCTTTATGTCTGTCTCCACGTTGGTTGAGTGTGGAGTAAGTGCATATGAGAGCATGAGGGTGGGAATGGATGTTTGTATCTGTGTGTGCCTGTATGTCTGTGTCTATATGTCAGGTTGGGTATCAGACGCCACCTCTCTGGGGACATCTCAGGCCCTCCAAGGTTTGGAGGCCTATCTCCCCCCACCACCACTTCCCCTGCCAGTGGCGGACTCCCTCAGACATCGGTGCGCTGGTGGTTCTTTGTGTCTGGGGATGGGCGTCCAGGTACACACCGGCTCACTCCTTGGCGGCCGCTTATCGGGGCCTGGAGCCTGGGGCTCGCTCGGGCCACTTCGGAGGTGGGGTGCCCCCGGCCTCTCGGCCTGGGGCTCGGTCACTCAGGCGCAGCTGGCTGCCGGCGGAGCTCACGGGTGCGTCACTGCAACTCCCCCTGGCTTCTGCTCCGCGGCTGCTGAGTGAGCCCTCATCTGGGACTCTCCTCAGCTCTTTCTGGGACAGTGGCGCGGCTGCCCCTCTGTTGGTCTTCCTTGGTCTCTTGTGTTCTGGGGGCCTCTGGATGTCTGAAGTCTTGATCTCCTCCATACCTGCTTCATGCCCTGGAGGACGGGGCTGTGGCCCCCCCACACCCTCTAGCAGATCATTACATGAAGGAACCTTTTAAAAAAAACAAGCGCGTCCATGCTCACAGGTGTACACACGGGTGATCACACCCACAAACTACACCCTTTTTGGCTCCTACCTCAAAGCACACTGTGTTCTGTTGATCTTATGTGCTGCACAATAATGTTTAATATTTAGTATTTACTGTCATATTCCCATATATCATTGTGATGTTGTTTATTCTATTACTCTTGTTCTCTTCTGCTTGTTTTCTTTTTTCTTTCTCAACAGGTGATCCAGGTGATCGATATATGCATTTTCTTTTTCTTTTTTTTCTTTTTTTTTCTGCCCATTCTGTTGGTTTTTGTTTTTTGCCCTTCTCCCCCGTCCCTCTTCTCAGCTGTTTCTCTTTCCCTCTTTCTTTCTCCCCTTCTTTCCCCCAGTCAAGTCTGTCCCGTATTCAGCAAGTGAAAATAAAATAAACAATAAAAGGTGAATCAAATGGACCATTATGGCAAGGCTGGGATGGTCAATTTGGTAAAGTAAATCCGTTGGGCATCTTTCTTTGCCTTTAGACAATAATTCTGATGGCAAATCAGCCAAACGGGACAGGCAAAAAAAAAAAAAAAAGAATAGTTTGAGGAGAGGACGATTCTCCCATTTTAATATTTATATTTAGTGCATATCACAAAATTAACATCTATATAAATGGAAACAAAGAAAGAATCTTGCACGTTTCTGTTTTTGCGCACGTTAATGTGATATGTGTCTGCTCCAGGGCTGCTGATAGTAAGCATGGTAAACTTCTCTTTTCAGGACGGCCACAGTGTGGAAGAACCTTAATCCTTTCTGGGGTGAAGAATACACGTTGCATCTCCCAATGGGGTTTCATTCGCTCTCTTTTCACGTTATGGATGAGGACACAATTGGGTAATCCCGCAACCAAAGCACTTTCAAAACTATTCCATATTTACTCTTAACTGCTGGACCCTGGTCGTGTATTTGTAGTCCTCTGTGTTTGCTTAACTTGCCATGAGTTGATATATTTGTGTGGAAACTCATGCAAAGCTTTTTAATGTTTTGGGAAAGAACTCTAAGCTTTGAATAAACAAACATCATCAGGCAGATGGTCGCCCAGATTGAGTGATTAAAGGTTGTTTTTTTTTCTCCTCTTCACATGATGGCCAGCGCTAATCATTTCACTCGAAAACTCAAAAACTTTGATCTGATTTTCAGTAGCTTCTGTCTCAAAGTCTCTCTCTCTCTTTTGTATCCCTTTCTACAGGCACGATGATGTTATTGGAAAGATTACGCTGACCAAAGAAGCCATTGGAGCTCAAGCTAAAGGCATGGCTAAACATTCAGCAGTAGTCTATAACTGGATGACTGCATGGCCAGAGCTCAGAGGTTAAACACACAAAGAATCCTGTGATGGATTCAAAAGTCCAAGTGATTGAGGAGACATGCTTTTTTTTTTTTTTTTTTTTTTTAAGGGTGGGAATGTTTCTTAGCTTCTCTCAAACCTTTAAATTCATTTATGCACATCACTCACAATATTTACAGGGCTTCCAGAAATTTGGGACAATATGTAAAAACTAGATAAAGCAGAGAATGCTGTGTTTGCTAATAATTTAAAACTGGGATTTAATAGAAAATCAGAAAATGGAGACACAAATTTCTGAAACTGAGAATTGCTTCTAATGAAAATTACCTGAGTATTCACTGAAAAGTGGCGCACAGGTTTAAGAAACATTCCCGGATTAAAAGTAGGTAGGTCAGTTTTGGAATGAACGCACTTTCAGCCAGACATATGGGGCTGACAAATCGTGTGTCTTTGTGTCGTAGCGTTATTAGATTACTTGAAGAGTTTAAAAGGGTATGTTTGCTGCATATTGATGATTCTCCTCCGAAGGCCACCTGGCATCGGCCTCAGTCATGTGATTCACTGCCGCATTGTGGTACTGAGTCATTTTACTCCCTCACAGGATTTCTCTCACAGCCCGGCCTTGATATTGTACCTTTTCTTTCATTTTCTGAAAGACAAAAGTAGAATCTTAACAGCATCACACAGTGTGCATGTTGTCCAGGCAATCATCGACTGTGTGGTATTTATTTTTTATTTTTTATTTTTTACTGTTCCTGCCTTGCAGTTGTACAAACTGTAGATGTTTTTGCACTAATTAGTTTTATTTGTGTACTTAATCAAACAGAATAATGACCAGTTAGTTGTCAGAAAGAACAAAAATAAACAACTGTATCTTCCTAAAGTTAAAAATAAGGTCTTCAAACTGTTAGTTCGATCCTGAAAAATACTCATAATATTCAAAGTACATTAGTCCAGGAATTATTTGCCAGTTCATCAATGGATATTTTACAGCTAATTGGAAAATTAATATTATTTATTTTCAATATGACTCTCAAAGTTCTAATCTCTCAGCTCCTCTCAGTGTTTAATGGTTTAGAGATTAATCTCTTTTTGTGCTTTACGGCCAGGGCTAGACTGCTGGCTAAATCTCACAAAGGTTGACCCTGATGAAGAAGTTCAAGGAGAGATCCATCTGGGTCTGGAGCTGCTTAAAGATACGGAGAAGATCAGTCTGCGGTGTCAAGTCATTGAAGCCAGGTAAAATGAAATGCTGCGCTGCAGAGAAAATGCCAGGAAGGCGATTTCACTTAAAAACGGCCACGGACAATAGTGGCTCGAACATTTCAGAATCTGCCATGTGAGTTTGTGATAGAGCCACCGTATTATCACTTCAAACGTGGTCACGTTTGTGTAGCTGAGCTCCTTGTATTTGAGCTCTGGCAGTATATCAGTGTTTTTTGAGCTGAACTCTTATCACCATCACCCCGCAGGCCTCCACACTCCCTTCTGAGTCACACCGCCACTGTCACACCGCTCACTGCCCCATCTGTGTGTCCCAGGCTACAATCTTTCCTTCTCAGGCGGGGCACCAATGAGCTTGTCAATCAGGACTTGACACTGTGTTATTCAAATGTGCTCTGATGAGTGTGAATTGAGTTTGAAAGAAAAAGGTTGAGTAAGAAGTAGAGATTCAGCTTTCTTTCCTCGCTAAAGCACACTAATTTAACTTGCAGAACAGATAATAAGAGTTAGCGGAGCATTTTGGCGGATTAATGATTTCTCTTGTCCTTTGGTGTGGTGATACCCGCAGAGACTTGGCTCCAAGAGACATTTCTGGAACCTCTGATCCCTTCACAAGAGTTATTTTCAACAACCATAGTGCAGAGACCTCGGTGAGCTCTGTCTGCATGCATGAGTGGGTTATGTTGGTTGCACTGAAGTCTGATTGATGGTTGCCTTACTGTTTGTCATTTAAAGGTTAAATGTTAAAGATTAGGCTGATCTTTTGATTTCTTTCAATTTCTTAATGCTGGATTTTTAGATAATCAAGAAGACCCGTTTTCCTCACTGGGGTGAGACGTTAGAGCTGGAGCTGGATCCAGAGGAGCTGCGTGAGGAGGAGGGGACTGTTACTGTACAGGTCTGGGACTGGGACATGGTGGGCAAGAATGACTTTCTGGGAAAGGTGAGGTTCCCATAATTCTAATCATTTTTCATATGTATTAAAATTCAGGTCATGAGTAGCTTACAAAAGGTTTTATAATTGAGTACAGTGTTCCTTGCTATAAAATAAAGGCTTTTACCTCTTCTTGTTGATATTGTGTGCTTGCTTTCTGTGTCTTTTCCACAGGTGGAAATCCCTTTTGCTTGTTTGCACAAGACACCTCAGTTAGAGGGCTGGTTTCGTTTACTGCCCTTGGGAAACAATGAGGTTGATGCTGGGTGAGGATTATGGGTGTGCTTCTTTGTACAATGTGGTAACTATGCATCTTTAGAGAGAGGCATTTCCTTTCGGAAACCATCAAGACTAAAATTGTCGTAGCAATCATCACATCTTTTCTTAAATGTTCCCAAGAGAAGCTTTTATTTTCCTCCCGGCTCTCTTTCGAGCACTTAAAAGCACAATCACGGATGTATAGCCAGTGCGTTGATGGCATCTGCACCCCGAGATAATTTTAGAGCGAGCGGAGGGCTGAGTGAACTGTAAAGTAAAGGGAATTTCTCAGGTTCATTAGGAAATGACTCACTCTTGTAAGGAGTTTTTGCACTCTAGTCCACTGTTGATTTAGAGAGGACTGTGACCAAGCGGTGCGTCATTTTCCCCCAAACACGGTGAGCCATGTGTTTAGAAAATGTCCTTGCCAGGGGCAGGATGATTTAGCGGTTGTTTTTACGAGTGTACTATAAGCTTTATTTCTTATCTAAACTGCATTTTCCAATCAACCGCTGACTCCTTTAACAAAAACAAAAACAAAAAAAGAGTTTATGCAAATGTCTAACAAAGACTATTGTCAGACTATTATTGTGTTAGCTGAAAATCTGTGCTGTGATACTTTCCTTTGTTTTTAGTGGCAAGCTGGGAGCACTCCGTCTCAAGGTGCGTCTGGTGGAGGATCAGATCTTGCCATCCATGTACTATCAGCCTCTCATCGACCTTCTGGTTGAGTCGGTAATCTCCCCTACAGAGGTCAGCATGACAGCTCCTCTTCAATGCTGATATTAATTTGTTGACCACTCAGTCACTCGCCATGTCAAGGGACTGCTGTATGCATTACTTCTTCCATCTGCAGTTAGACCTCATCTGCTTCATCTGTCCGGCTTCCCAGTTGCGCCAAAATTCTTGACCCGTGACCCGAGTTCTCTTCTTCTGAACAGGTGGAGGATAGCAGCGCTCTGACTATGCTGGAGGAGGTCACCACAGTTGAGAGCAGACAGGACGTGGCAATGACTTTGGTGAAAATCTACCTGGGACAAGGACTGGTGGTGCCCTTCCTGGACTACCTTAACACCCGGGAGGTCAACCACACCAGTAAGACGAAGCGAAAAAGTGCAAACTTTAAACCGTTTTTAAAGGTTTTGATTTCATGTCCTCCATCTTGCAAGTGTCTAAATTTGCTCAGAATTTATGTGTATTTGTGCTCTTAATTACATGTAATAACTGTGGCTGCACTTTGAATATACAGTGTAGGATCTAAGTTTATCTCTGTTAGTCAGTATTTATATTAGTCAGACTTTGGGACGTGCCAGTTTGCTGTTATTGCTCCACTCTCCAGAGACCCTCTGAGGGCTGCTGCTGCTGCATTGACATTAAGGTCTCTGAACACTGCAGCTATGGTATGTGTGTGGGCAGTAAAAGCCTCCCAACACTATATTTACTACCCCAGTGCCAATTATTTACTCACCCAACAGTCTTCCCTTGGCTGTTCTCTGGTCTGGATTAGTCATGTTTTTGCCTCCGCACCATATCCCCATGATAATTCACACTGAGCTCTGGTCTTTGGTTTCTGTTGGTGTAGTTTCTGCTAATAAGCATAGTGCCTAAGTTTCCATAGCAACTCCACATGATCCAAATGGTAACTGCTTGATCAGGAATGCATTGTGTGAGCACCCAGACATTAAAGTTAGGCACACGGCACAAAAACGTACAGTACACCTGCTGGGCAGCAGTGAAAAACCCACCCTTCTCCTTACATCCAAATAATTTACCTGGCAACCCAGTCCCGTTACTATGGATATTTTAGTGTCACCGCATGACTAACATGACATTGAGGCAAGGTCGGTCTGCCCTCACTTGTGACTCTGGACTATTTGTTCTTGACTGATAGACTTGTGCCAGACTAAATAGAAAGCATAGATACTTAAGAAATGTATAAATGAGCCCAGAGAAAAAGGTGAAATGAGGGTGGAGCAAACAAATGCTCCACAGGCTATATGAAAAGCTTCCACTCTAAGGAAGCAGTGTTTCAATCTTAAATTTTTCTTTTTCATCAAGTATAATTAAGAGCCTGATGAGGGTCTATGTGATGCTTTATTAAATTGATTGGGAGCTACTGGATGCAGTAATAAGATCCTTCCCACCATTCCCACTGTCATACATCATATAAAAGGTGTTTTTAGGTACAACAATAGATAGATGACAGGAAAAGAGCAATAAATTGTTGTGGTGGATGTTGAGCTTCTTACCCTTTTTTAATTCTTTAATTGAAAACTGTTGCTTTGTTTCACTTGATTCAGATTAAGGAAAATCTTTTTATGCCCACTAATTTTGCTCATATGTAAGATATTTTGCTAATACTATTTTTTTCCTTCTGCTCTTATAGCTGATCCTAACACCTTATTTCGATCAAACTCACTTTCCTCCAAAGCCATGGAACAGTTCATGAAGGTGAGCTAAGTTTTAAAAAAAATTATTATTATTATTATTATTATAGTTCCTGCAGTTTTTTGGTCCCTGCTCTGAGGGAAAGCATGATGTGCCTGATATTTACTCTCTGAATTATGCAGATTTAGATAAAACAAGGCAAGCTGTCAAGTGTAAGAACAAAAAGGCATGTGTAGCATGTGTAGCATGACAAATGCAAAGGTAACTTTAATGTATCAATGAGTATGTCGACATAACAGGCTGCTATATAGGGCAGGATCAATCCAAATTAAGTGCAACAGAAAGTGTGTCAATTTTCAAGATTGCTACAAAAAGGAGTAAAAAAACACAGATGATCCAAAAGAGGACAAGAAACAGACAGAGGCAAGGAGAGATGCAGGACAGGAGGTGGTTAGCTTGACAAGCTGACTGAGCCAATTTTGCTTAGGAAGTTTCCCAACTGAGTGAAGTGACCCAGAAGTGTCTAGAGTCATAATAGGAGGTCGTTAAATTCTTTAAATGTTAAGGAAAGCTGCTTCAGTGCTTCCCTTATTACCACCTTTAGAAAAGGATGCACATTTACCATCTCTTATGAAATGAAAAGACATAATGCTGCCCCTCAATTCAAAGAAAATGATCAGCATACTGACACATCATGTGCTACTCGGTTTAAATTTTTCATACATGCGATCACTTCACTGATACTCATTGTATGAAGTGCTTTGAAACCTAATTTTAGAAAATTGCTCTATAAATAAGGTTTTTTATATGCATTTAACTAATTGAAGTGAAGGCTTGCATTGCGTATGTCCCCATTTTTGGTCTTAGCATTTAGTCTTATTAATTCATCTAACATGAGAGGTGCTAAAAAGCCCTATTAAAGGGTTAATTCTACAGCAGGACGAGATGAGTGGCATTTCTTGATACAAACACTTCACTGTGTGCTGGAAAGCTGTTCTTGGTAATCAAGTGATATTTTTCACAAGGATATATACACCGTTAATATAAAATTGTCACCTTGTCACATTTTTAACTAGTCTTATGCAAGTTAGATTCCCTGTGGACAACAATCCTGTTTTCCTTTTTGTGAATTCTTCTTAGCGTTTTTCCTTGACCCTCTGGATAATAATAATAATAATAAACTTTATTTATAAAGCACACTTAAAAACCAAGGGTATGCCAAGGTGCTTAACAAGTAAAATAGAGTATAGGAGGAGGATAATAGAAATAGGACCAAAGCAAGTACTAAATATGCAAGCAGATAACTGTCACTAATACATAGGAAAGCAACAGGTACAGAGCAAACAAGAATTTAAATGAGCATAAAAGTGCATGATATAAAATCATAAAAGAAATATTAACTAGAGGGAAAGGCAAGATTGAATAAGTGGGTTTTTAATCGTGATTTGAACAGTGCAATGGAATCAGATGCGCGGAGGTCGAGAGGAAGGGTATTCCACAGTACCGGGGCAGCCAGAGCAAACGCACGGTCACCCCGGGACTTCAGTCGAGATCTGGATGTTTCCTATCAAGGGAAAGTGTCATCAACGGAGGGAATTTGTTGTCTGTTTGACCGCAACCACAAGCTAAACACATACCAGGGAACAACACCACATGAGAAAATAACCTTCAAAACAAAACAACCATAAACGGAAAGAGGGACATGGAAAACAAACAGATAAACTGAGGAAGCAGACAGGGAGGGACACACAAAAGACGCAGGGGAACAGATCAAGAAAAGCAAAACGAATAACAGTGACCTTAACAGATGTCTTCAACATATGATATTGTTTTGCTATCAGGCTGTTGGCATGCTGTATCTGCATGAGGTGTTGAAGCCCATCATCAACCGCATCTTTGATGAGAAAAAGTACATTGAACTTGACCCATGTAAGATCGACCTGAACCGCACAAGGTAAATCGGACCTAAAACATATCTTGTTGGATCACAATTCTATAGTCATACTCGGACCTGGTAATAGAGTAGGACTGCTACAATTGACAAGAGGGGATTTGTGGGTTGTACGCTCAGGCGTGCTATTCGCAAATTATGTGTTAAAATGGAAAAGCTGCCACAGGAGACTGCCCACTTCCTTTACACTTCACCCCTGAGAGAAAGACATGAATGTGAGGAAATGAAAAAAAAGTAAAATGGGAATGGCTGTTGCTTGGCAACTGCCATGAGCCCCCTGAGATATCTATCTCTGACATGGGGGGAGATCCAGGATCTAACGTTCTCCATGTATGCAGTAGCTCTAACCTACTATCTTATCTCGTCCCCTTAAATTATCTCAGTTTATGTGTTTAGATATTGTCAATACGGCAGTCATTGTTTGGATTCCTCTGTAGTAACATGGTCTCATATGTAACGAGGTAATGAAGAACAGAAATGTTATCAGTCCTTTTATAAACTGTGTTACAGAACAGATAAAAGCCTGTCTTGGATAGCTCCTGTTTGCATTGCGTTTACGCTGCAGATCTCAGGGATTCATTTGTTTACAGCATCTTTCTTTGTCTCTGAAGAAGGATTTCATTCAAGGGTGCAGTGTCAGAGGCAGAGGTGCGGGACAGCAGCGTGGAGATGCTGCAGAGCTATTTGACCAGCATCATCGAATCAATCGTGAGCTCAGTCGATCAGTGTCCTCCTGTAATGAGAGTGGCCTTCAAACAGCTGCACAAGAGAGTGGAGGAGCAATTTACCGAGCCTGAGAATGAGGTTAGTGTGAAGCAAAACACACAGAGAGGAAAGCGTGTCAGTGTATTTGTGGTTACTTTCACCCGCAGCTTATCCCGAGGCAGCCTGTCACCGTTCAGTGACTCGTCTTCATTTTTACAGGATGTGAAGTACCTGGCCATCAGTGGATTCTTTTTCCTGCGTTTTTTTGCTCCTGCAATCCTCACACCTAAGCTGTTTCAGCTGAGAGACCAGCATGCTGACACGCGTACAAGCAGAACACTGTTACTACTAGCCAAGGTATGATTCAGAACACAGACATGCACATAGACTCTGCTGTGAATCATTTATCCATGTTCAGACTTATGCACTCCTCAAAACAAAACACAAAATAAACAGTAAAGTGTTGGAAGCCTTGAGCGTGATGCAACAGGCCATCTGTGTGAGGAGATGGATTTTAATGTTGTGGATGTAAAACAAATAAAACATGGAGCAGGAATACGATGTAACACAAACACACGGTGTTTGCTTTTCTCACTTTGTTTGGTAATTATGTAACACTGTAGGTCTGCGTGTGCCTTATTTTAAGTTCTGCCATAATCAGCAAAATAAGATTGATATTCCATCTCCAGTCATTTATATTTATATGTCTCTGCTGTGGTCTGAGACCTCACCATCCTTTCATACGTTCACATGGAAAGTCTAAAGACAGTGAGGGCAGCAGCAAGATGCCCTTAGGGAACAGAGCAGGGATCAGTGAGGACAGGATGACATGGAAGTAGCATCTTTAGCTTCAAATGAAGGAGTTGGTAGACTGAAGAATTTTGAAAAGAGTATGAGATTTGCCGGTAGGATGTACGGAAAGGGAAACAGCTGAGCTGATGTGAGCTAGAATTTAGATTAGCTGATCTGCTGGGATTGTTTGAGTCTGTTCTCACAGAACTAACGCTGTATTCATTTTTTAGACACTAATAAAAATGTTAATTATTTGAAAGGTGCTAATAATCTGCAGTAATGCCACTAGATCACCTGTTGTTAGGAACCCGTTTAAAATTCATAACTACTCTACTCAGACAGCAAATCTCAAAGAAGTTTTTTTCACCAACTATACAGAGTATGGCCATAAAACATCCCTCTCACATTATGCTCCGTTTTAACCATAAATAGATCAGATGAGCATGTTAGCAGGTTATAACTGGAATTTGAGTCGATATTTCTTGATATCATTAAAAGCAGGGATCTTAGATCCAGATGTTAGAAGAACAGTAAAACCTCATTCCACTCCCACGTGTGGCTTCTGTGGTTGCTGTCCATGGTGCTGAAGAACTGTTGCCATGGGCCCTCTACAGAGACGGGGAACGGGCTATTTTTACCTCTGTGTGCTGCAACCAGTCTGTGGTTCAAAGCCAAGCATCAGAGAGATGTAGAGGGGGACTTCCTCCTCACCCTAGGCCAGGTGTGGGCTGGACAAAGGGCCTCGCAGCATGCTTGGCCCCAGGGACCCTTTTGATCTTCGACTTTTAGATATGCAGTCACTCCCTCACTTCTGTCATTTTCTGGAGATTTGATATGGTGAAGATGTGAGTTTGTAGTTGATATCGTGCCTCTGTGGTTGCCAGGCACTACAAAGTGTTGGGAACTTGGGACTTCAGCTGGGCCACGGAAAAGAACAGTGGATGGCACCTCTTCATCCCATCATCCTTCGCAGTGTGGCTTCTGTCAAGGACTTCCTGGACAAGTTAATTGACATAGATCATGACACTGGTAAGACTGTAACCACCAAACACATCACTACAACGTGTAATCAAAAGCCAAGTCCAGAGGCCATGCTGTTGAGCTAATCAGCCACAGGCCACCTGCCAGTGTAGTAGCTCCCAGCTGATATAGGTGAAACAATACTGTAGCCTTGCAGTGAAATATTCATAACTAGTTGGAAGTCTGGAAAAGAGATGACATGGTTAATGAGCTGGCAGGGAGCTGAAGTGAGAAGCTGCCACATGGGCTGTTGTTGTCCTGGCTGTTGCCTTAATGTCATATGTCAGTGAGGCTGTTGTTGTGAAACATCTTCCCCCTCTGACATATCGTGTTTCAACCTCCGTCTTCACATCACACCCACTTTTTTCTCCTAAAGGCCAGTTTGACATTTAATGCCCTTGAGGTGAATTTGTTGGACAGAAGCAGATGCTTGTTATTCCTCTTTGAAGCTCTATCCCTCATGGCGTGATGGAACAAGACTGAGGAGCCATCTGTAACAGAGTGCAGTTTAAAGCAATGAATCTATATAGTTTATTGACACAGCACCACCTTGTGTCTATCCGGGTGAACATACAGTTTTCCCTTTATGTCCGTCTTCTGCTTTCTCTGCGCAGCGTCTGAAGTGCCTCAGAGGGCTGTGTTCATGGCTTCAGTCACAGTCAAAGAGGGGTTTCTCCACAAACACAAAGCAGAAGGACCCCAACTGTTATCCCGCTTTGCATTTAAGAAACGGTACTTCTGGTTGACGAGTGAGACGCTGTCTTATGCCAAGACTCCCGACTGGCAGGTGGGTATTGTGCCAGCAAAATTTTATAATCTACCAACATACTGCATATCATGTGTGAAATACATATGAGTATTTACATTACTGCTCATTTTGGCAACCAGCCACTGTGTCAAGTGTTGCTTTTTAATCATGTTTTGCTACGACTGATGGATCAAATAATCAAAAACAATCAAAGTAATGATAAAAATACGTGTACAATATGCCCATTTGTGCCCAATGAAGGGCATTCATCACCACGTGTTGCACAAAGAGAAAACATTTTAGTCATCTGCTTCTTTGCTTTCATGTATTTGTGTTGATCTTCTCGTGAGAACATCATTACTGATATTACAATGTAGTGCCTAACCCGTGATAATGATTTCCTCTCATTTTCTAACCAGAGACTGTCAGAGAGAGGGAGACGGTTGATGGGAGCAGAACATCCTCGTCACTAAATGCCTCTCTTTGAGTCAGTCTCTGCTTTGTGTGACTGGAATAAAGCCGAGGGTTAATGGAAAGCTATGGATATTCATACGAACATCGCAAATCACACTGGAGACAATGTCCTGGCCCCTTTTCTCCATGTTGGAGCACTCCAGTCTCAGTGAGATGAGCTCCCATTGGAAGTGGCTGATTTACACTTTAAAGTAGCCTTTGCTGCCATGATGATCTCATCCTCACTTCCTCCTTGCGCCGTACCGTTCCTCGTAGCTTTTCAGGATGAGAAACCTCTTCATTAATTTGCTCAGTGATCAGATGTCACCTTTATTTCACTGAGTCCTTTGTGTAGTATGCCTGAGGCAAGGCATGATACATCATTGCCATCATGTGCATACCTGTTCTAATTGGGGCTGTGGTTTGCAGGTGCGCTCTTCAATTCCTATTCAGTGTGTGTGCGCCGTGGAGAGGGTGGATGAAAATGCTTTTCAGCAGCAGAATGTAATGCAGGTCATCACCCAGGACAACGACGGACAGCTGCACACCACGTACATCCAGTGCAAGGTGCGTTTGTACACCACCCAGTTGCCTAGACAGTGCATGAGTTTTTTTTAAAGTTTTTTAAACACAAAACCCTGACAGTTTTCTATAGTCACAGATTTGAATTTTTAACAAGTTTTATTAATCTCCTAGAAAAAAGTCACTAAATATCTATATTGTTTTCTGTCGCAATGATGTGCTTTATCCCTGTAGGTTTTTCAGCTGATTGCCTTCAAAATGCAGATTTTTCTTTTTTCAGTTCGACATTAAACTTCATGGTTCACCGTATTTCAATTTTCCCAAACAGAATGTAAATGAGCTGAACCAGTGGCTGTCTGCGATCAGGAAAGTCAGCATCTACAATGAGCGCATGCTGCCCTCTTTTCACCCGGGGGTTCATCGCAGTGGCAAGTGGACCTGCTGCCTGCAGGCCGACCGAGCTGGTAATCCTGCTGTTATTACTTCCAGATGTACTGATTTATGTCCAAGACACCAGAATATTTGTAGGAAACTTGCAAACTCCCCTTTGCTACTTTACTAAGGTTTGACTGGCTGTTTTTGATGCGCTCTCCAAATCAATTTTATTTACTCACCGCCTTGCACGTGGGATTAAACATTTTACATTCTTTTCAGCACCAACACTACAGGTTTGATTGTTACTAAGGCTGTTCCATTGACTATTATATACAAACTAGTAGAAACATCTATTAAAATGATATTTTACATTTAGTGGGGTGAAGTTCAGACTGTAAAGTGCCAGAGATGAATAAAAAAAGCTGTGTCTCAGTTGCAGGCTGCAGTAGAACCCACTCAGCTGTGACACTTGGTGACTGGAGTGACCCGCTGGATCCAGACGTGGAGACTCAGACGATATACAAGCAGCTTCTGCAGGGCAAAGACAAACTCAGGTTGGTGCCCGAGCATGTCCTCGGCCTGTATGCATTTCTTTTCCTGAACACTAGAGGTCTATGTTGCTATACAGTAAAGCACTGCTGTGCTGCTTCTTGACATTAGTATGAGTCAAGTGTTTAACTTTCACTGTGTGATCATGTGATATGATTCTGATACTGCAGGAACAAATATCTGGAGATGCCGGATGATGATGAGACAGCGTGCAATAAAGAAAAGAAGACGAATGTGGACGTTCACCCAGGTGACACTAAACTTTAACTTTTCTATCAAGTTACATGTACAAGTGCTTTAATTGTTGTATTATCATTATTATTATCCCCTTATATTCTATGTGGGTATGACATTTCCAGGAAGTAATTCTACAGAAACAACATCCTTTTATCTACACGTTTCTCTGTCACAGATGGTGCTGAATGCACTGTTCAGCAAATGAAGCCATGTCAGGGCATCGCTGCTCGGCTGTTGGTGGTGATAGAGGACCTGGAGCAGGCTCACGCTACCTTCCAGCGCAGAGAAAAGGAGGACGTCACCAGTGTTATTATGAATCCCTAGAGTTCACATGTGGACTGGGAGCCTTTAATGCATCAAGGCGGGTTAGGGGTGGGGAGTGGAAGGGCAGCATCCTGTACCAACACAAGTGAAAATCAGCTAACCCACTCTCTTGATTGTCACGGAGAAAAAATTGGCTGCGTGGTGCCACCTCTTCCAGCCTTTTAGTACATTTCCTCCTGGCTGTAAAGAGCAAGAGGGAATTCTGCCACTTTAATCTTTTTGATTCTCCGAGTGCCACCGACAAGAGCGCCGCAGGAAGATTATGATACTTGACAAAAAGGAGGAGGTGGGTGGGGAGGGGTGGAGGGACTTTAAAGCATGATCTGACTTGATATTTTTTATGTAGATAATAAGCAATCTGTTGCATGGCCCACATCCACTTGTTGTGAAATGTGAAAAGAAGCTTTTATATTTTGAGATACTGTACAGGACCCGAGTCACACATTTATATGCAAAAAGCTTGTTTTAGTGTAACCTACAGTACCTGAATGTAAGGTGTTTTGATATTGCTGTTATTATTATAAATGCTTTGTATTTTTATTGAGGCAAAATATCACCATGGCCGCAATGTAGCAGCGACAATAACATTATAAATTATTCCACAGTGTGACGCCGCTTGTAAAGTGAGCAAAACTCAGATTTTAATTGTTGCTTCAGTCCCTTTACACAAAACATCCGCTTTGGTTTGGTGCTACGGCCAGTCAACGTAAATGTTGGGTTCTGATGTAATTCACATTTTTATAATGCCAAGATGGGTAATATTTACCTGGTTATTATATAATATCCATACATGGACAAATTTTATTTGAAAAAGAGGGGAATTAACAATCATGAGACACTCCCGTTTACTAAGTTGACAGTTTCAGAGATTTTTGTGCCACTGCATTGGTTTCATGTGTTTGAGATGCCAAATCTGCTTTTAGGAGTTTTAAAGAAAAAATACACATGTGGGGAATTTTGATCATTTTCCACAGAGAAAGTAGTGTTCAGTGTCCGTCTATTAAACAATATTCAGTTGAATAAAATCTGATCTGAGATCACTGAGATGACCTCATCAGGCATTCTTCTTACCCTCAAGCTTAACACTCTAAAACACATGGCAGACATTACATTCAGCATCCTGTATTGAGATGGTTATTACGAGTGTGTTGGTGTTTGCAGCTTTCCACATTTTTCTTTTATTAATCTGCCGCTCAAGTCATAACGAGAGTAGGCATGAGTGGAACATTGTGTTCTCTTGAATGGGGACTCTTGTTATGAAAAAGAAAAGAAAGGAAAAAAAAAAACCCCGCCTGTACCTTACTTTGCAAATTCATCATAATGGTTTGTTCCAAGTGGGTTGTTACTGTGAACACAATTGTATTATTCAATAAACTCCGGTGAAGAAATCAAAGGAGAAGGTGTCAAATTTGTGCCCAGAAAAAAACGAGACTGACACTTTTTTTTTTCTTTACATTGATCCTCACTTGGTTTCCATAAAATGAAGGATTGGTTCAAAAAATCTGCTTTGCTGGCTTATGTCTGTCCGTCTCCTGGTTAGCATTAAAGTGCAGGAGGATCTGACTTCAAGCAGACATTGATTCATTTTTGGTATTACAGGAAACCCCGTCACATCTGATAGATGCCAGAGCAGGCTCCCAGTGTCATGGTTACTGCTCTACTCCTTTGTTCAAATTTAATCAACCCACCAGAACCACAGAATTCACAATCCAACAAGAATCTGAATGCAATGTTAAATTATACCACATGAAAAAAATATGCGTGCCAGCAATGCACCTCCCGGCCTTATTTAAATGCTAATGAAAGCAGACCTACCTGCACTGATGCAGCAGTCTCCCTGCTCGCCCCCTCATTAGGCGTGAGAGGTGAGCGGAGACAGGCAAGTAGGGCTTATTTACAAATACTAGCAGGGGTCTGGCCCCCGAGCTGCTGGGTCAGTGACGGAAGGAAGAACGACAACCTGAAAGGGGGTGTGTCTCATCACCTCCGTCCTGACATCTCAAGGCCTGCTTTAATATGCGCCCACCACAGCTCTTTACCACAGAAGCCAGAGGCAGAAAATTACCATAAAGCAAATTTACTACCAGTGAGAACTCTTCCTGCTGCACTCCAGAACAGCAGCCAGGCTCATTTATATCCATATAACGAGCTCCAAAGCACAGAGTTACCCAGGGAGAAGGAAACGGTGGTGTTAAATAGGAAGAGGACACATCACCACCGACTGGGGTGGGGTGGGGGGGTGGGGGTGGGGGGGACAAGGAGAGCCGGTGTAACAAAAGCTCAAACACACTACCCCTGTCAAGGGCACATTTATTTTTCCACAACAAAACACACAAACATGCAACAAGGTCATCACAATTCAATAAAGACCAATAGATTAAGAAGCCCTTTATAGTTAAATCAATGTCTCTGTATATCTTGCTTTTAGTTTATCTCAGTTTGTCCACGTGAACCATAACAATATGCAGACGCTGCCTAAGATTAAACAACAAAAACAGTGACTTGGAAAGGTCATTTAAAATGGGCACTTAAATTGAAAAACTTCAGATGTTTTACATGTCGTGGAAAGAGTGGGGAAAGCAGCAAAACGCTATCGTTTCCTCATTTGTGTAAATCAAAGCCAATACAGAGGGAGGGGGGGATAAAAGATAAAAAGGGAAAATCCCTAACTAATAGGAATAACTTTCAGAACCACAGTGCTAACCACCAGAAAACCAGGGTGGGGTTTCTAGAGAAGCTAACATGTTTTCATATGCAAAAAACAAGAAAAACTCTGCACTATCAATACGCTTGCTCACTGTTTGGTTAACATGCACCTCTAAGAAACGTTACGGCATCTTTAAAGGACATGAACCTAAGCTTTGTCTACGAGACTCCCACTTTCACACACGCTCACACGGACGGATACAAACGTACAGCATAGCCACAGAAAAATGGTAAAGTATCACTTAGATAGAGAAGTACAGTTTGCAGTAGACACTACGAGAGTACAACTTCATATATACTTCATACGTTAGGACAAAGTAACTTCATCCCCGATCCCACCTCTAACCTCTAATGGAATAGCATGGGATGAAGAGCAATACAGCAAATGTTACATAATAGTTCTTTTTAGAGACAATCATTGAAAAAAAAGACATCAAAAATATATGTTTTTTTTATACATAGCATGTGAACATCCTTGGATTGCAACCTCTCTGTTTAGAAACGCAGAGGTAGGCGCCCCATAAAGAAAACATCCATTGTCATTTTGAACCAAAAACAATCAACCTTCTTCTTGCTACACGTAAATCATGTATTAGGTTTTAAAAATAGTAAATTGCATAAAAACCACCTCCTTCTTGTTTAACCGGACAAATACCAAAACCTTGATTTATACATCATTCCCACATAGATCTGTACACACCTGAAAAGTCTAAAGGGCCGGGCGTCGTTCACACTACAAGACCGACACGTGGAAAAGGAAAAAGCTGAAGAAGCGAACATTTGGATTTCTCTAGTGAACGAAATTTCACTTCACATGGAAAAGTTCCCTGATAGATCGGTAGCATTCTCTTTTGCTGTCCCATTGTATAAAGGGTGTCACAAATGTGCGAAGGAGAAAAGTTGACGTAGGCCAAAAATGTGAATGTTTTCAGCGCCTGGGTCAAAAATCACTCAGAAATACTCTTAATAGTTTGTTTACCATATACCATACCACAAACACAGAGCTGTGGCTAAAACAGCCTGAAAACAAATATACAGGTTTAAAATATTTAAACAGATATTAATACTTAAATCTGCAACAACTGGCTTATTTGGTCTTAAGGACAGTGATTCGCTCACGATTCATTTAGAGTCATGATCCTGTCCACCTGATGAATGAAAAGTCCGAGCACTTTAGCTGCTAAATGCTCCACAGTGATCACAAGCGAGTTGTAGCATCTGCCATTCTTTGGGTTTTAAGAGCTTACTGTAGCTAAAAGCTACACAATGACAGCTTGTTTTACACAGGAGCAGTTTTCAGCAGGCTGATTCACATGCATAATGAAACCTTGTTTTAAAGTAATCCAGCAGTTTCTGTTGGCATCCTGTTGTATGCACACAACCCAGTGGTATTTTAATGCCTTAACCCTTTTTAAAAAAAGCGATTACAGTGATTGTTGTGACCTTGGATAGATTTTAAATCTTTTGTTTGTTGCTCCTGGGCGAAGAAGAGCTCTCTTTGAAGGTTAACAACAGCTGCATTCAAGAAAATTCGTGCCTGAGAAGCAAGAGCCACAAAAGTGTCCTTTTTGAAAAATGGAGACGCTAGCTCACAGACAACACAGGCTCCACTACTCATCTAGTGAAAGTGGACTTTAACAGAATAACAAAAGATATTAAAATATATTCATAAGTTTGGGATAAACAGCTCACACCACTTTGTGTCTTCAGCATTGCCACACTGCAGCAGGGATGTGGCCAGCTGAAATAGGCTCATGGTGTATGCTATATGTAGATGAAACTTTGGGTAGTCCATGGATGCATATGCAATTTTAGTAATGTGTGGCGATATTTATTAAGATTTTTCAAGAAAAAAATTTGAGTAGAAGTTTCATTGAGACTGAATTATGAAGCCGGTCAGTAATCTGTCTTAAATATACTGCTCAAAAAAAGTTAAAGGAACACTTTTCAGAGTACAGAATCAAGTCAGATAAACTTCTGGGATATTGATCCGATCAGTTATGCAGCAGCGGTCGTTATTTTTAACCACGTTTCACCTTTTTGGTGTCAATGAAATTAATAACAGCGGCACTAGAGGGGCAATAATGAGACAAAAAAGCAATACTTTTACAGATAAACATTTTCCCTCATCATCTTTTCTGACAGTTTTTTTTCACTACTTTTCCATTAGGGGTTACATTAACCTGCAGAGGTTGCACAGGTAGTCCAGCTCCTCTGAGGTTGTGCATCAATATGTGCTACTGCCAGAAGGTTTGCTGTGTCTCCCATCACTGGCTCAGGAGTCCAGAAGTTACTCTAGGAGAGTCGGACATGGTCTTGAAGGTCCTTAACCCATGAACAGGACCCGTATCTGCTCGCCTATTCTCACTGCCCAACACTTTGGAGCCCAAATGGCATTTGCCATAGAATGCCAGAACTGGCAGGTCCATGGTGTCTGTAACACTGTTTAGCATCATCAGTTTGGTGTTGTGTCAGTGATGATCTGAGGGACGCACTGACTTCTACAGGTCAGGCAACAACACCCTGACTGCCATCAGGTATCAGCGTGAAATCCCTTGGACCCACTGTCAGACCCTACGCTGGTGCACTGGGTCCTGAGTACTATTTTTAATTTCCCTCAAATGATGTGGCATCCTTTCATTCCTAACACATTATGGAGTCCATATCAGTGTAAACATCCAGCATAACTTTTTTGCCGTTGATATCTGATGTGTTTTCAGTCTTACTTTAATTTTTTTGAGCAGTGCATATTAAATTATATTTAATTTAACCTTAAATATCTTTCCTAATATCTATATGAGATCAAATCATTTGTATGAAAAGAGTTTTATAATTAATCCATGTATCTGGCTTAGACTGCAGTTGCAAACCAAACAGCTGTGATTATTTTAATTGCAGATGTAAATGGAGTCCTGACAAACACACTGGGTATGCATATGCATGTGCAAATTCTCTTTACCAACACAGTGGCTGCGACTGAGGCATCACTGACATTTAAATGTATATTTCCACACTGCTGTGCTTTGATGCGAGAGTTAGAAGTAGCACTTTTCCACTGATGTGGTGCTAGCGCTTGATGCAGAAAGCTTTTTCATGTTTCTCTCATAATAAAATGGGACTGGTACTGGAGGCAAAAATCAGGCACTGCCTCGCCACAACAAAATAGCTGTCAGTGGCAACGGGAGGCTCCACAGCAAGAAATTCACAGATGATTTGCAGATGTAGCCCGCAGATCCTGTCGGCTGTGATTTCCTCTTTTTCTGCCGCGCAACAGTATATAATGCAAAACTAGTTCTGAACTAGTACTGACATGGCACTGCAGGAGGGAGGGGAAGAATTTAAAGTGACAAACTCTGTGTATTCTTGTGTTTGTGACTCACGCCTAACTAAGAGAAACCTCACCTGCTTAAACAAACTCTTAAGAATATTTTGTGATTGGATCTTGAACCCAGGCTGTTTTCACCTTCAGCTTTAACAAAAAATGGCTGACAACATCTGTTCCCACGGAACGTAAAAAAAAGGCCAACATGGGCCATCTTCATGCCGCTAAAGCTGCCCCAGCAATAATAAAGACACATTTACTGTATTTATTTGTGTCCCACGGGGATCAACTACACAAGGTCTACATTAAGGTCATGACAGCAGAATACGCTAAGACTACTTGCAATATAAGACGTCCATAACAAGTCATACATGTTTCAGTCCCTGACATCCTGACAAATTTTTTTGCCAGATTTTATGTGACTCATGTTCATGTGCCTGTGTACAGATATGTGGGACAATCTGTATATTTTCTATATAGAAGAGTATAAAAATAAATTAAACTTACACCATTGACTCAAATTGAGTTTAAATTTAAAGGTATATCACATCTGCAAATATATTTTATATATTCATATATATATAGTTAAAGCATCGCAAGCCAGTTTATAAACATCAACTTAAAAAAAGATTAAGTTGCAATTTAAGACATTTTTCTAAAAACCAAATGACTTAATCAACAAAAATGTTGCCTCAAAGTGCTATGGAAGACTATGATTAACCCCAAAATCAAGCCCGCTGCTGGGTGACCCCTTAATAAACCTGACACCAACGCTCCCGCTCATTAAAATTGATCAGACATATTTATGGAGAATTATGCAGCTCTGGGTTATAATTTATCGCAGAGTAAATAAACATCACAAGATCTCCACCGAGGACCTTCGAAAAGTCTTTATCTCGCGGGCACTAAGTCTAAAGGGGGAGGGGGGGGGGGGAAGTGGGGGGGGGGGGGGGGGGGGGGCGTAGGAAAAAATAGTCCCCAGCCAACAACACACTCGACCAACATTTGCATGGTTTGTAGAACGAGTGCTCCACAGCTGAGGAGGAGGCGGAAAGCGGGGGTGAACAGATACATCGGGAAGCGCCCCAAAGACTCCAAAGTGAGCTCACGAAGGCGACGAGATGCTGCTCGTTTCCGAGGCTCAGCTGCTCACTGTGCGGGCACTTGAGCCAAGTACAACGCCAACAAACGGCAAACAAGCTCACAAGAGACTGCAGGCGAGCGGAGGAGCTCCCCCGAAAATGGATCTCTAAGGGAAAGCTGTTGGTGTTTGAAAGACAGAGGAACGTCCATCTGTGTGTTCAGCTTCTCTCCTCAAGGACTTAAAGCCAGCTTATTAATGCCTCCGAGCACACGATTGCACGCTCATCCCTTGTGTACGGTCAGCATGATGGATTGTGCCAGCGCCTGGGTTCGCTCCAACAGGAATAATAATAATGCAGCCTTTTTATTCACAGAGGTCATCGTCATCAGTGTGTCAACTAAACAAATGAGTTAAACCTTGGAGCAGAGCTTGTTTCATCTTATTTTATGTCTCCTCTCACAGACTGTCCACAAGGTTAACCATACAACACACAATTGTTACCAAACACCAATAATCTTCTAAATCTTAAGCTCTCTGGAATCTACTTCATGCACTACAGAACATACTTCCGTACGTAGAAAATAAAATACACTGACCTATCAGAAGTGGAAAATATCAGATTAACCATAAATGACATCACTCCGGAGCCATGACCTGATTTTTCAAAAATGCACAACCAACGTTTGTAATGAATTCACTAAAAAAGTAAACTTGGGGGGAGGGAAATAGTTAATTTGGATTTCTTTGCGATTTTCTTAAATCTTCATAATACCAAGCAACAGCTGATCCGCTGACAGCTCACCCTGTCGCGTGTGTTTGCCTGACTTTCATTATGTTAGTCGGGGCCATGCATTCTGGAGTTCAGCGTTTTACAGATGTGCCTGTGTACAGTTATTAGCCCCTTGTCATTTTTCTTTGAGTGCCAAAGAACAGCATCAGTTTGACTTGAAAAAGGGATAAATACCTTTCACCTCAAGGTCCCAACATTCAGACAAGAATCTCTTTGCATCATTTACACTTTGAGAGACTTTGCCAACAGACAAAACTTGCTCAAGGCATGGATCTAGAGACAGCAGGGGGAGGGAGATTGCCTGGGTTACACAAACCAAAAGCCACCCTTTCTGCAGGATATTTTTGTTTGTGGGGAGTAAAGCGTTGTCGGCCGCATGTTGCCCGTCGTGCAGTGTCCCCGCTCTCTGGGAGATGGCGGGGCATGGGGGGTTTTGTTTCAGTGTACCAGTTCTGCTGGCCATCAGTCCTTTAGATTGTCCTCGCCAATCCCCTGGGCCGACAGCTCTGCCAAGACGTTGTCCAAGTAGTTGGGGTCGGGGTAGCCGTGACCGGTCAGGTTAGAGCCAAATTCTGTCTTGTGATGAATCTCGTTCCACACCACGGTGTCCGATTCGCCCGTGGTGCTGGATGTGCCAATGGTGAAGATGAGGCGTCGGTCCCAGGCCATGATCAGCAGCTTCAAGACCTGATGAGACAAGAACGAGAGGATGGTTTGTGACGGCGCTTCCACAAAAGGAAGCCCGGTGTTTCCGTCTGGGAGCTGCGTCGCAGCTTACCTTCCTGCCTTTCTCACTGTCGGGGAGGTAGCAGTGTCGAGGGAACCCTCTGGCACTGAACTTCTTCCCAGGGTTGGGGTGCTCATTGGTCTGGTGAAAATGTCAAGAAGAAAAAACAAAAGTTACAACGCCTTCACTTGCAATTATGACTTAATTGTGTGGGAAATGTCAACAGCACCCACAGGACAAGCTTTACTGCTCACATCGCTTAAACGAGGCTTTTGTAAAATAATCAGCTGGGAACTATGTTACTTTCAATATGCAGTAATATGTTCAGTCTCTGTCAAAATAAAGTGCTTTGAAACCACTAGCATGAAATAAAAATCTTGTAGCTCATCAAAGCCAGGGTCCCACCAATTCCCTCAACCTTATCAATAAAAATACGTCACACAGTTAAAGCAGCCTTGTTATAACAAATTTCTCTTGTTTTTTGTCCATTTTCCTATTTCATTTTCCTTTTTTATGTTTACATTTTGGTAATATTCCCAGGCTTTGGTTGCTGTAACAACACATTTGCCTTTCCCGGTCTTTTGTGTGTTCTTTGTGCTTCTATTAAGCACACTTCTTGGACAGGTTATAAGGCCCCTTTTCACTGTACCACTAATATAATACCACCTAAAAATAAAGCTGCAAGAAGCTTTGATGGAATCAGGTAGTTCAGCAGGGCACAGTCGCCATGGCAACTTGATCAGATCATGCTAAAAGCTGGCTGTAAGCAATAACAGGAAAAAAGTTCTGTGCTGCCCTCTCATGACTCATTTTTTGACAGTCTTTGGAAAGAAGTGCCGAGATGGTTAGAAAAAAAACAGGTGTGGCCAAAAGATGAAGAAACTTTTTAAATAAAATTAGATAAAGCAGAAACTGATATCACGAGACTCTTTAAACTCAGCTCGTTTCAGTGACTCCAGAGGTATGCTATTTTCGAAAATCAGGCATACGGTTCAAAAGTTACATCAGAGGTGATCCAGAGAGAGTCATTCCACTTTTGATTAATCCCAGCGCACCGAAAATAGCTGTAATTCCCCCAAAAGGGGGAGTGCAATGTGGCCTCCAATGAATGGGAGTGACTGATTTATGCCTGCATCTAGAAATAGAAATTATATTTTAGCTTTTGCAAGTAAAATATTGATTATATCATCACACTGAAATGAGACTAATATCCTGTTTTTTCTCACAACGAAGCCAATTTTAACCATAAATCTATCTTCCTGCTAACGTGTGCTGCCTAAAAGTGGGCAGATCGGTCCAAATACAGCATCGATAGCAGTATCAGGTTGATACTACCACGATGCGATCAATACGTGGTTCCTATCCTCTAAGGAACCACGTAGTCCACTGGATTGTTCATGTTTTTTTTGGAAATGACAAAAATGACCTCAGACATGCATTATAAAACATGTCTGAACCTCTTTGTGTTTGTGGTGACTGTCATGTTTATTTTATGTATAGCCTATAGCAAATGTAAGCAACAGAAGCTGACCCAAAGTGCTTTAGAGACACGCACGTTTACATTCCAGGTCTCCAACAAATCCCAGTTTCAAAATACATGAAAAGCTGAAAGATGTGTTTTTAAAAATCACAATAATTTTTAATTACACATTAAAATGTGTTCATAATTTGTAAATTGATGATTCATCTTATAAGTCATGGCACACTGCTCTCATAGCCTTTATAGGTTAAAAGTATCAGTATTTGACTTTATTTACTTTACATTGGTTCGAGTATTGTACCAATGTAAAGTACACGGCACTAATACTAACTGATCACGGTATACTTCTTAATGTTCATTAAAGACCAAAACAAATAGGTTTCAGCTACAAGCCATCATTAGTCCAGGTGGACTAATGATAAAGTGATATGTCATCAGTCACAGTTAAACATAAACGACACAAATACATAAACATAAACTATCAATACCATGACACTGATTACATGTGTATTATGTAAATCTGCAGGAATATTGCACCATCTACTGCACTTGCTGGATGAAATAGCCCTGTTGGGCCTACAAATGAGATGAACCCCAAGTACTTAAATGAAATAGCGTCACACAAAGTATGTTAAAAGGAGGGTGCTAGTGTTGTTATGTGTTTTCCTGGAATTACAAAAAGCAGCTCAATGCTAATCCTTAATTTGAACCTTTAGCGTTTTCAATTTATAGAACACAAAGCCAGTATTCTCGTCTCTGTAACAAATGTAGGTCTCGAGTTTGTCTTTAAGGAGATCACACACGATGGCAGTTGAAATAAAATGTCATTGGGCTTCTTTCAACTTTCTTCTTGAAGTTGCTTTTATGTTCGAAGAGGCTGATCTTTAAATCTCATTTAGTTTTCTTCACATATACATCGGCAGTGTAGTGTGGGCTTTTCAACCAGTGGATGGCATTCTTGGTTTTAACAAGAAAATCTGTTTGATTTTGAACTTTTTTCTAGTGTGGGATGCAGAAATGTGTCCTTTTGATCATAGCGCTACTTGCTACTTGTGATGATCAAACACTGGGAAGAAGATCAATATTTAAAAATGTTATTGTTTTTCTCAAACTGTTCTGATGTTCACAAACATTAAGACATCTATTCATCAGCGAGTGCTGGGTTTATGGGAGGACAATCCCCTCATCAGCACCTATTACTAAAAGGTAACTACAAAAAGTATTAGCATGGCAGACTCCAACCAGGCAGCTAGAAACTCTCTGCCGCTCCTCTATTTGTGCATGAAATCAAAATAGTTCATGCCATAAAGTGGCTTGTGGTGCAATCAAAATTCAATTCAAATCTAAAAACTGAACATTAACATTAACTACAACTACACAAAAAAGAAAAAAAAAATCAACACCACCAACAACAGAAATGACATTTCTCCATTCATTCTGTACTATCTTGTAGGTGCCCTCGTGACACCAAAAGCTCAGAAGGTTAGAGCGTTAGATTCTCGACCATTTAGAACTTCCTCTGATGATCTTTGTAAACCACATTGAGTCTCTCTCCTGTCTCCTTCCCCTAACCCCGCCTCCCACTATAGCAGATGGCACCCCTCCCTAAGCCTGGTTCTGCTGGAGGTTACTTCCTGTTAAAGGGGAGTTTTTCTTTCCTACTGTCACCAAGCGCTGTGTGATTGTTGGGGTTTTCTCTGTATTACTTTGGGGTCTTTATCTTACAATATAAAGCACCTTGAGGCAACTGTTGTTGTGATTTGGTGCTATGTAAAATAAAACTGAACTGAATTGAAGTGAACACACCACCTACTTTAACCTATTAAAGATGTACAAGTATAAAGCCCATTATAGTGTGCTACTATTTTCATCATACAGTTTTGGGTGCTGGCATAGACTGAAAAGGCAAAAGAAGATGGACAATATGCACAGCGTCACCACTTCCCTACTCACCCAATTATTTTGCTATCGTCCACAGAGTACAGAGTGTAAACCTGACCATCTATGATGATCACTCATGTTGTCTAGAGTGCAGGCTGAACTGCAGGAGGGGAAAAAGACAGACCTACAGTAATGTCCCCTGGCAATAGTGTATTGTGTTGTTATGCTGATCTGAGTGGTCAGATGACCCCCAGCGCTATCCCTGGGGGCTCTATGCCTTCTCCGCTGGTGGAAAAAGGTCAGCTTATTGACTCAATTTGAGCTCATCTCAGGAGTCAGGAGAAAATACCAGCCAAAATACCACCAGCTCAGACCCGGTGAAATCCAATTGCAAATCCCAGCTGTTTAATTTTCTTATTAATGTTAATCAGTTTGATGTATAAGCTGAAAGACAAATCAACTAAGGGAAGGCGGACTTGTATGCCTATATTTATAAGGACAAAAAAACATGCATGTTTTCACTCTATATATTTCTTATACAACATAAGCCTTTACCATGAGAGAGAATTACTCTTAGATACTTCTTTGTCTTTGCCCTGAATCACTGCTTAATTCCTAAAAATGCTGTTTCCTCAGGATCCCGACACCTCAGCTTCCTGCGTGAGTAACTCTCCATCCAACTTAAGCGGATAAGCAGTTGTAAAAGGTCACAGATTTAGAGGCAAGAGACAGCGGATCAGGGTAGAAAGGCAGGGTGGTGGATTAGGTGAAGTGAGACGGCTCTCACCTGGATCCCGGCAGGAATATCGTAGACAATGCGGATGGTCTTTGAGTCTGGATAGCCTGGCAAGCAGTGTGGTATGACGTGGTACTCCATCTTCCCGGGGGGCTGCGTGCCTGTTTTCTCCCCATAGATGGTTTTGCACGTTGGGCACTGAAGACTGCCATCCTGCTTTGGAGAAAAATAATGATTTGACGTTAATGACGCAATAAAATTAAACCACTTTGTTTCCAAAACCCCAAATTAAATGGATGATTTGCAATTTTTTTTTCAGCCTAGAGACAATATATCAAATATTGAGACTGAAAAATGCCTTTTATTTGTTTCTGCTCATTTTAAATTTCAAATAGAATGATTCCAAACAGCAGATAGACGATGTTAGGAACTAACTGGTAAATATATTTTAATATTTAGTGGATAAAAAAACATATTTTTCTCAGGAGTTGTTAGTCTTTATCCCCAAGTAGAGCTGGGAAAAAATACACCACTGCAGTTCTTTCTGGAGCCACAGTAGGATTTACACATCTATTATAATGTAGTACAGCAATATCACCTATCGCAGCTTAAAGAAAAATCTAAATTCAAAGAGGGGAATTTTAAAAACTGGACAAATAAAAAGTAGAATCATCTGCATAGATTGTTACAGTAAAATGTAAATAAGAAGTTTGTTGTTTTTGTTACTTTTGTAATTCACACTTTTATTTAAAGGGGAAAAATGGTGTGATCACATTACACCCATATTGGCTTCCTTAGACTGGCTTTACTTCCATTTCAGGATCCAGTTTAAACGTTTATTCCTTCTTTTTAAACCTCATGGTTTGTCACCCTGTTACTTAACAGAACTTTGGAAACCCTAGACTCTTAGCTGAGCACGGACATCTACGAACGACCTGCTCTTGGAAATTCCCAGATCAAGGATTTAAATTAGAGGTGATTGAGACTTGGCTCCCAATCTTCTAAAGACCCATTTGTTCTTGCTTTCACGTCTAGTTGAGCAGAGTTCCCTGGCTTTATTGTGCAAAAACAGACTTATTTACTTTGTTTTATTACATTTCTGTTGTATATTTATTGTTCATTTAGTGATCCTTGTGTATAGTGTGTATTTTGTACAAACTGTACAGCATTTTGGTGAACTGAGGTATTTTAAATGCACAATAGAAACTTTGATTTGTCTTGATTTTTTTGTTCTGGAGCACCAACAGTGCAGCATGGTGTTCTTTTGTTTGCAGTTGCAAGCAGTGAATCTGAATTTCCTGCAAGCAAACATCAGTGTCCAAAGTAATTTTACAAAATACTGTGCTGTCAAGACTGATCAGATGAGGCTATATAAGCTTTCCATCTGTTAGCAGCAATATCGAGGGCCATCATCTGCCAGTGCCGTGCAACCCCGTCGAGCTGTAAGACATCGCGAGTTTAGAATTTGAGCCTAGCGTGACATCATAACAGCGTCTGGCTCGCAAGCTTTTACCCACCTTATTGCCATTGTTGTACATGGCCACCAGGCATAGCAGATGGTACATGTGCCCACACTTGCCAAGTTTGCCCACCAGCTCTGGCTTGATGCCTTTGTGCTGCAGGACGCCTTCATAGCCGGATGACATGACCAGCCTCTCCATGCAGATGGTACAGTCCTGGAATAGCGGGCCAAAATACTTGAGCTGCCATTTGACATGTACATGACTGTACTCATGAAGCAACTTAAATCCTGAATATGCGCACCGATGGGTTTTATTCTCACCTCATCTGGCACCACTTTAATCTTCTCAGTGTATCGTCGCACCACATCTTCTGGGTTTTTCCCTTTTAAAAATAAGTCACAAAAGTCACGAGAACAAGCCACAGGTAAGTGTGAGTAAAGAGAAAATTGACTATTCAAAAACAAGAGAATAACATCAGATCAGTCTCAGAGACTACTCTGCCCCATGTGCCTTTCTTTTTTTTTTTTACCAATAAAAGAAAGTGTGCACGTGGAAACAGTACACATGTTAGTGATGTTCAAGAGGAGGTCACCTTGAAGCTGCCACATAACACTGGCAACCCCACACTCTCATAATCCCTGTGTGCAACCAGGCTGGTATGGCTGAGAGCACACCCACAGCTTACATCCCTAATACGCTTACAGGCAACCTTTTTTCCCCCCCGAGCTTTTGTTTGTTCATTTGAGGGAGAGCCAGTGAACACAGGCAGAGAGAGTAGTGAGGGAAGGAGACAGCTTTTGTCCCCCCCAAATCCTCAGGTATAAAGGGTATGCAGGAGGTAGAAATGTGTGAAGAGAAGGAGAGGTGAAAACAGAAAAAAGGAGGAGAAAGACAGAGAAAAAGTTAATAAATTAATTAAGAATAATTTTACTCTGTTGTTATTTGACAGCTTCATTCACTTCTCTGATTGTTCTGGGTGCAGAAAGCAGAGCAATAGAAATCAAATCAGACACAAACACATAGGTTGCATATTTGTCTGTTACCTGAAGTAACATTTGAAAGGTCAATAATTTCTAATTACTACAGCAGAAGATTTTATTTTATTTTATTTTATTAGTTTTGCTGTTTTTTGGTAATAGTCAGCCCGTTCTCACTCCCGAGGCCTAACATCCCGACTATTTGTCACATCCCGTGGCGTTCCTGAGGTATGTGAAAGGTGACCTTCCGCGTTCTAATGCTACGCACCAGTTTATGGATGAAATCCAGTTGAATGACAGTCCCGCAGTAATACATGTACCAGCCATGTATTCCAGCCCTAACACTAACCTTATCCCTAACCCTATCCCTAACCTTTGCCAGCACTTTAATGACGTTAAACTGCGTTTTCCAAAGTGATTTAAGTAAAATGAACGAACATGTGAGATTGATTCCAAACAGTTCTCATGTTTCCTCATTTTTCTGATCTTGTCACTTGGGATGTGGTGGGTGTCTGGAAGCGTAATATGTTGACGATTTGTCACCTAGCATCAAATATTACGTTTTGGGAGTGAGAACGTGTTGTAATAGTCTGCAGCATTTGTTGAGGCTAAAATAAATATATGGTCATGAATTTGCAATTTTTAAAGTTTTCGCACAACTTGGCTTGATAGTAATACATTCATATAAAAGATACCTTCTAATAGCATGTTTTAAATTCTAGTTTAAGGCCAAGTGTACTTGCAAAACTAATAACTATATATTTAGTGCTACAGTAGCTAGCTATTACCAGGCAGTCTGGATATATTAGCTGTGTTAGCATTTAGCTTAGCTCTAGGCCTTACCCAAAGGTAGTCTCACATAGCTGTTAGCATAGGCTCTTGTTTTTTGGGGTTTTTTTTGTTTAAAAGCTTGATTTTGGTGAATTTGAATAAGGACCACCGCAAAAAACTGTTGTAACAACAAACCTAATTGGATACTTAAATCACCATCTCTCAACTGAACAAGGAGATTTTAAAGAAGCTAAGAAAAGGCAAATTGTTTAAAGCTAAAGAAGCAGGAAAGAAAAAAAGGCTGTTATCTGGTGACGTTATAAACACAGCGGATGATGTGAGTACCTGACATTTGTTGCACTTGCTTTTGTAAACTTTAATAATTTCTTTTATAATGAAAATAACACTATGCATTGAGGAATGCTTTTGTTGGCGCATGCTGTTCTTACTGATACTGATACCGGCACGTCACAGTTGAAGGAAATTCAAACTGGTGTATCTCTAAACAAAATCTTTGTTCACAATGGTGAGATGCTTGAAGGACTGACTAAGAGGACAAGTGCAGTGCAAGGATAGAAAACCAACAGTCTGACTGTTCAATTAATACAAAAACTCCCCGGGGAGGTCTGTGGTTTCCACTGCTTGCATCGACCAACACTTACTCAGGCCCAGAGTTCTCCAACTATACACCAGATGCCCTTTCGAACCGGCTCAGTGTAACTGTGCCTTTCATTGTGTCTTCATGTATCAATCTGAATGTAGTGTTACATTTATGAAGTTGTTATTTTACTGTATACATATATGAGCTTTTTGAAAGGTACAGGAATGCTTTTCAAACTGACTGTTAGCAAACTTGGGTGAAATCTGAGCCACTGCTAACCTTATGGAACAATTATGGATCCCTCAACAGTTTATTTGGTGGCTTATTTTGCAGTTTCAACACTCAGAAGGCTGAAACATGTCGCAAAGTTTGGCAGAACAAAGATGGTCTGTCAGTGGTTGGCAGATTTCTCTCATCTGTGCATTTCTCATTTCTTCACTTATTATAAAACTACAAACTACAGTGCTGTTGTTCTGAATTCATTCTGTTGTTCGGTCCCGCCGTCTCACCTCTTCTTAGGTGCTTTTTCTTGGTTTTGCGGCGCATGCCGTTGATTCCTGGCACAGGTTTCATGTCGCTCTTGTTGATGGGGGGTGGGTGCAGTATAGGTTTTGGTGCTCGAGTCAGGCAAACGGGCAGACCTGCAGCGCACATCAGGATACCTGTCATACCTGACGCATGGGTAGGGCACACACACAGAAAAATAAACAAACATTACTCATCTCAGCAAAAACGATCATTTATAGCTGATTGCTAAACAGATGCTGCACAGCAGATTTGGTCTAACCTGCTAAGGCTGGGTGCACTGGTCCAGAACCAGTCAAGTTTTTAACTGGGAGTGCAGGAACCCTTTAAGAAAAAAGAAATGAAAAGGCATAAAAATAGTAATATTATAAGTACAGTGTTGTTACAGTCCCTTACTCAAAGGTCTCTACAAAGAGAATTGCTCACATCACACAGACAGATGCTTCTCGCCATGCGGGTCCATTTAATACACAGCTTATAATCTGTAAATGACCCTGCGACTGCTAAAATGGATGGTAAACGGTCCCATTTGTGTACAACTGCTTGTTATGCCACAGCTGAAAAACCTGAAAGCAGCAGACAGTTCTGCTCTGCGTGGCATGAAAAACACTCAAGCTAAAATGTCAAATGTGCTTCACCACAAAGACGAAGACAACTGCAGTAGGATGAGACAACTCGACTTGTGCAAAGCGCTGCCGCAGAGTCTGATTCAGGATGACATTCGGAGAGGTTGAAGTTCATGACAAACACAGACGACAAAGACAGTTGACTTGCTCACTCTTCAAGATCTATGAAGCACAGCGGGCAAAAACAGGGGCATTAATATGAGCGCGCAAATTTCCCCGAGCGAAGCAGAGCACAGGAACACGTTTCCTTTCCCTGGATTAAAAGTACAAAGCCATCAAACTAAGAGTTATTAAAGCTGAGATTACACTGCCCTTTAAAAAACACCTAATAAATAAAATCACACCAAATGTGATGGTGTACTCAAATGTACTCTTAGTGCTGATCCCAAGCCCGGGTAAATGGAAAGATTTTCATTGGGAGCTACGAGGATAGACAGCATTAGAAGTCAGTACATGAGAGGGACAGGTTGGGTCAAGCGATTTGCGTTTAAGTTAAAGAGGCAAGGCAGAGGTGGTTCGGACATGTACAGACGAGCGATGGTGGATGTATTGGACAAAGGACGTATGGAGCTGCCATATTCCAGGCGGAAAAGAGGAAGATCTCAGCAGAGGTTCATGGAAGTAGTGATAGAAGACATGCAGAGGGTTGGTGTTATAGAAGAGGAAACCGGGGATAAAATGGAGGCAGGTTATCCACTATGGCGACTCCTAAAGGAAGCAGCCTGTAAATTTTACTAAATTTGAAAGCAATGGACAGCAGACAATTATAAAAAAACAAACGTAAGCCAGTGTGAGACAATGTGATGAAAACAAGCACTTTACTTTGAAATGGATAGTTTCAAACCACACATTTTTATTCCTGTTAACAGTTTAGACTCCAAACAGGTGGAAAAGCGGACTAAAAAATTCTAATAAAGTTTTATAACCATTTAAATTCCTCTTAAATTGCAAAAATTACACTAGGACACTTGGTTAGGCCTTCATACATATTATTTTACGAAGAAGGAAGCCGTTGTTCATTTTTAGATTTATTGTTTTAATATTATTAGAGTTGATGGTAAGAATGACATTAGAAGAAGAAACCGCGAAGACTAGGTCACAATATGAACTGATGTGAGGATATTTTGAGAATGGTGGCTCCAAGGGAAAATCATATATCATGTCTCCATTGAGACCTCCAGAAATTAATATCATTAATGGGATTCTGGAATAAAATGAAGCTTGTATTTCACCACTTAGGAAATAAAAAAAATATAGGTCTGTACTTTAATGCCCTTTGGCAACAAGTGAAGATAGAGACAAAGTGTTTATATGGAAGAAATCATCTAGAGTAGAAGAACTGTTTAACAGGAAACAAACAAACTTGTGTGACAAGAGCTTGTGCAGACTGATGGACAACCATTACAAGAACATGTTGGTAATTACCAATGCTGTTAACTTAGGCCAGCTGGGGCATCAGCCTTACCCTGTGTGTTGGTCTAATAAATTTCTCAAGCACTACATATTTTGAACAAAGCCAGGGTCTCTCTCTTTTTAGGAAGGTAACCTTAGACACCTGTAATACAGCTCACTGTGGTGGTGCGGTGTAGATAATGGCTCGGCTCTTGGACGTAGAAGTGGGGCAGGTCGGCTGAGGGAGGTGCGCCGGTGGAAAGAGTGGCACACCTGGCCTGCATTCGGTGCGGGCAGACTGCAGCACAGAGTCATTACGCTCCGAAGCCGCACAGTTGTCGGAGGAGTGATTAGTAAAGAAATGTGTGCACTAACTACCTTCAACCCTGTGGTTACTGTGGCAAACCTGCTACACTTCTAAACCAACCCATGTTTCAAATAACGTGGAGTTAAAGGTAGCCATCATCTCCGGATGTTCAATGCTGTGCTCTCACTGAATCACTAGAGTTCTCAGTTTATTGACTACAAACACGTACACACACCTTCACACACACACTCCTGCGCACGTCTCTTTGCTCTTTGTATGAAAGGAGTGAAGTGTCAGACCCTGTAGCTCTAGGCACTGCACAAATCCGCATCAACACAGCGCTTTGATATTAGTGAGGGACTCGGTTCTTACACCAGGGGAAGCCGCTCAATAAGCTGAGTGCAATAACAAAGGGACACGAGGTCTGACTGAAGCCGATGTGTGCCACTGCATTTCTGGGAAGGACTCAAATACGCTGCGTCTCACACCAGCGGGCCAGAAACCGGGATCAGCTTGCTTTTGTTCTGGAGTGTAACAAAAAAATACAGCGATGTGCAGCTCTGATAAATGCCTTATGTCAGAAAGTCAAATTCAGAGGGGCGTGGGAGGTGGGGGGTGGGCACGTCAGATTTGATTTTTGTCCAAAAAAAGACACCAGTGAGTGATTTCACACCTTCAGCCACAGAGGAAGAATTAATAGACGAACTCACCTCCTGCAGTCTGCGCGTGTAACAAAAACGAACCAGTCAATACTTCACAGTACACAGCCGCCCTTCACTCAATGAAAGCACCAGTTTGAGTCAAGAGGTCGGCGGTCTATTTTTCTGTGTCTGGAATAAAAAAATGTGTACGAAAGTGTAAAAGTTTATATAAAAAAACCCCAAAAACCAAAAGCAGAACAAAAGTAAAAAGTAATCTAACAAACAAGAAAAATAAATATATTCACTGCCACCCAGTGGGAGAATCCTTCAGATGCCTCCCTTTATGAGTGCATGTTTAATTTAAGCAGTTCACAGAGAGTCCTGTGATCAAACAAATCATTTTCATGAGAAGAAAAAAGGGGGACGACACAACACAAGAGCCCTTAACGCCATCTCATTGTGGACAAACTAAAAGCACACACAGCAGTGGATCTGTACTAGAACAAGACATTAGTTAGTTTCATTTGTACTGCATATAGATTCTAGAGAAGATCTCAAAAAAAGATGGAAACTCCGTGGTACGATAAAATCTACACAAGCCGAAACACAAAACACACAAACATTAGATGCTATTGATAATTCTTATCACCTAACCAGAAAGACACGCACTCCTACACATAGACGCACATCTTGGAGCGCGTTCTTTCCTTCAAATCTCTGATTACACATTAAACTGGCAGCCAGACAACCTGTAGCCAGTGTACAGCTGTGGACATCTGTCTCCTTTTGTACACAATTCTCTTGCCTTTCTTGTTTTTTCATTTAGAAATGGGAACCTCTGAAATCAGTGAACCCTGTGCCTCTGAATCGCGCCTTAAACCACATGACGCTAAAAATCTCGAACACGGAATAACTTTTGATGTTGATTATTTTATCAAGAAACGCCAACATTCATGTTAAAAACCCTGAGTTGTCCTCACCAAAACAGCCACTTTAGGGTTAAAACAATCAATGATCCTCAACAATGGGCTCTGTTGGCTTGTGCTCAGACCTTGAGAGCAATTATAACTCATTGTCAGCGTAAACAAGCGCGGACCTTTTCCACATTCAGCAAACTACACTGAACCTTGTCACCTCTAGATTGCTTTTACGCTGACAACTCCAATTCTTTTCATCCTCCTGTCTTGTGTTCACTTCTTTGTTCCCTTCTCTCCATGAAGTAAAAATTAACCTGAGCCTATCTTTGCCCAAACCTTCGACAGTGTGTCCGAGTGGCATTTCTTATAACTAAGGCTGTAATTTCTAACCCAAAACCAATGTAATTTAGTAATAAACCCACCTCCCACAAGCTCATCCATCAACACCACAGTAATAAAGGCCCCTTGCAGATCATGGGCATGAGGGTCACTATTCCTCCTCTATCTCCTGCTCAGAGTAATACTTCTTCTCTGGAGGGAATCTCCCAGCTGCCTTGAGGACTTAATCAGATGTGATTCCCAAAATAAAGAGACCACATTAAGCCTCGCTGAGGAAGTGCTGACGGAGGACTAATATCTCCTCATCTGTTTATTATGCGCTATAAAGACAGAGTCGAATGGAGAGAACTCCACGAGTGCTTAATTGCATATTGATGTGTATCGCAGGAGAGAGAGGCTTGCCCCCGCTACAGTGTGGGTGGCAAATACACGTCCCCACGCAGCTGAAATGCCCTGAAAATAAGCAACGATGGCACAGACGATTTCCAAAACTCTGGCTCGGGATTTTTCCATTTATTTTAATAACAATTTTCATCATGAGGGGAGTGCCAGAGCAGGAGAAGCAGAGCAACACACTGAGGGATAATGATCTCAGGCCTCCAGTCAAAACTCAGGCTGGCTCCTTAACACGAGCAGCTCGTAAACACAGCCGATAGCAGCGAGGGAACGCACCCAATTAAAAAGCTCTTTCTTTCAGCTCATGAAGACAAGGCCTTGTTTTTTTTTTACCTTTCATCTTTCACCTGTCAGAGAACTGAAAGCAATACTATAAAGCAGCTCTAACTAAAGACCTGCAGCGCAGGGCTTATCCCGGTCGAGCGGAGAGAAAGTGCACAAGAGGAAGTGGTTTGACTGACAACGGAGGCCTAAAAAACACAAAAGAAAACAAAACAAAAAAATCCCCAGAGGCCTTGTGAAATTCTTCCTCTGTTCATTCCGCTACAAATGATATCTGTTTATCTTTTAAAGAGGCAGACGATTCGTCGTTAACATTTCTCGTATCTATGCGTAAACACACAACGACAAGATAAATCTCATAGCGAGAACCTGCTGTGGTTCCTTTTTCGACGTGTCGATGGTGAGTTTGGTTTAAGGGTGAAATACTCGAGAACGATTAGATATACGCAACATGGTGCTGCACATAAATGATGCAAGACTATTGACTCAAAGAGATCAACACGAACAGCTCTTTTACCAGCAAATATTTAATGAATTCATAAATATCATGAAATATCTATAAAGATGATGCAAGCTAGGTTCAGTATTATTTAATGAACTGATTTTAAAAATAGTCAGTTAATTTCTCCCAGTTACATCACTGTGAACTGAATATCTTTTGGGCATCAGTTTAAAAAAAAAAACCCAAAACAAGCAATTCAACCAGTGAGCAAAGAAAATAATCTAATAATAATAATTAATAAAATAATAGACAGTTGCAGTGTTGCTTCCAGCTCATGCAACAGTGTGATAAGAAGAAACAAAAAACTATGGCAGTCTGCATCTGTCGCTGAGCTGCACAGGTGGCGATATGTGGGCTGCTCTGTAATAAGATAAACTGATGTGTTGACACAAGCCAGCAGATGGTGCCACTTGTGATGTTTTCACACGTAACACAGATGCATTAAACACTCCCCCCCTCCCCTCCCCCGCTTTGACAACCACAACCTGTATTCTTTTCAGAAGATACAAAGATCGATATCTGGCCTTTTATCATCAATGGACTCGGGAACAAATGCGTTGTCTCGAAAACCAGCGTGCAGCTTTTCTCGCTGGTGGCTTGAAGTACACCTTGCCTGATTCATCCATAGCGGCTACCTCGTTTGCATACATAAAACAGCGAAATAGAGTCATGTGAACGAGCCACAATGTGCCAAATACCTTCCGTGCACCCAGCAGTTATATTAGAGCGTGGGCGTGTGAAAAAAACACAGATCTGATGTTTTACATTCTGTGTGGGTTACTCTGTTATCTGTCTGTAGCAGGCTTGTGGGAATATGCGAGGGAGTTCACGTTTCAGTTTGTGTCTGTGCGCTTGCAAGCTCTCATGTCCTGCTGTGTGTATGTTAACCACACTCATCCTGTGCGTCGAGCCACTCGCCTGGGAACATGACGCGCTCCGCCTTTTACCCCCTCGGTCTCTTCCTCTCCCTCACTCTAGCTCTCACTGTCTCGTAAGAAACTCATTGTGCTGTGAGGTAAAAAAGAATACGAAAAGAAGAAGAAGTCACATTTCGCCCACAGCTCTGAACACCTGAGCTGTCACTGAATTCTTGAAATGCAGAACGAAGCATCACCGAGTACGTCGCACAAACAAAGTCATGACCTGCTGTGGTGAGGATGGGGTGGGGGTGACACTGAATTAGGCCACAAAGTGAAAGCATGTGTGTCCAGGACGGTGTTATTCAAACATGCAGGAAGTGTGTCTCTCCCCATGAGCGGCGAGAACAAAATGGAATCAAATTAGATCAGGAGAGGGTTTATTTTAGCAAAAGAAAGCAGGATGGGGGGCACTGAAGTATCGGTTACAACGCTAGCACACTTCTATTCCTTGGTTCCATTCTCTGAATCGCTCTGAGGTCAGAGCGCTCTGCCGAAGCTCCCGTTTTTCCTTGATCCATTATTCATGCTTCCCCAGTGGAGCTCTGCCTCCGTGGCAAATAGGTTTCCACAGCTACGCCAGAGCACACGCGTTCACACACATGCAGATAATGATGCAGATAAACACGCGTTCAGATCATCCACATACAGTGTCAAACTGTCTTTTCACATCCCGTGACACAACAACCATAGCGAAGTGTGAGAGCAACAAATTACTTCAAAGCAGAAGCAACAGAGGGATCCAACGGAGGCTGCAGCATTTCACGCCTATCGGGGGCCGACATAAGCTCGTTATGGAGCAGTAACCATGGCGGGCACACATATGGAGGAAAAGGGTTCCTCCTCGGCCAGCTGGGCCAGAGGAGAATCAGCTGGACTTTTATCCTGCAGGTTCATTGATCGGCACGTTAACAACAGTAGTTATAAATTAGCAGAAAGAGGGAGAGAAAGACAGAATATACAGCACGGATTCAGGGTGACGCTTTTGTGTAGCAGACATGAAAATTGGCTCTTGGCTTTTAATATCCACCCGTTGCCTCTGTGGAACTGTAAATTCAACTGAATCTGAGCATTATGCCTCCGTTATATCGAGTGAAAGGCCACTGCCGACTCCAGAAAATCTGAGCTAGGAAAAGAGGCCAGTGCCTTTGTGTGCATTTGCCTCTTGTGTACAATAAAAAATCTTTACCCTGCTGGGATGGCTCCTCTGGCAGTCCCCACGGAAATGCGCTGGGTGCCCGGACGGTTCAGATTGTTCTGTCCGTTAATGGTGAGAGTGTGGTGGCCATGGGCAGATGAAAGAGATGGCATCACGGGGGAACAGGGGAAGTTGGCAGCGGACAGTGGCAACTGCACCTGTTCAGCTTTAGCTTGTCCACCTCCCAGGCTAATGTTATTGTTGTTTGTGCCGGTGGAGCTGGATGTTTGAGACCAAAATGAAGTACCGGCGAAGGTATTGCTCTGCCGCACTACGGTATGGGTCCCTGCAGTGCCTGTGTTGCCCGCCGTCCCCCCGTGGGGTTTACGTCTCTGGGAGGCCAGGATGGCATTAGAGGCAGCTCTTGTACTGTTAACCAGGATGCACTGCTGGCAGGAGCAGGGCTGGCCAGAGCTGGCGCCCACAGGCCAAGACTGGGACTTGGGGATGGAGCCCATGATGAGCGGGTAGGCCAGGTCCATGCGCCTCCGCAGGCGTCTCTTTCTCTGGCTCTGCCTGTTGGTCTGAGACATGCTGTTGAAGTCGATGAGGTAGCAGAAGCCCAGAGAGGTCAGGTCCAGCCAGGGATGCTGCTTCTCATAGGCGTTCTGGATGGTCACGCAGATCTCCATGTCGTACGGCGTCCATGAGCCGTTATCGTTCTCCCACTCCCACACCACACCTTTCCCTGGGGCAGATGACGGATCATAGAAGTTCCTCTGGACTGGTCTCATGGTGCCTAAGAGGAATCAACAGAGAAGAGAAGTAACGTGAGGACGGCTTTGTATTCAGAAAGCTTATAACATGTTTCACTCCAGTAAAATTAGCATGTAGAAAAGAAATGGGGGCGGGGGGGACTCCTCGAAAATCCCATATCCCATAATGCATCACATTGTCCATAATATTCAATTCAGATTTCTTCACAAAACCTCTTTTGCATCAAAGCCAACACCTCCAGATTGAAAAACAAGGAGCCCAGAAACTGAAAAACCTGATGACATCATAAGGATCATTAATGCATAATCACTTCTCTAATGACGTCTGTGCCTCTGCATGGAGATTTTAAAAGTTTGCATAAGTAACCCTATGTATCACCACGGTTACTTATCATGAGTCATACTCACAGGCTTCACCACACATAATGAGAAGCTTGTTGGAGTGCCCCTTTAATGTATTTCAATTATTGATCTCACCACAGGCCGAAAATGAGATGGTGCTAATTTAATGAGAAAAAATAATAGATAATAGAACATGGGTTTGCCTTTCACAGTTTGGTGATGTATGCTCGCTTGTGTGCCGCTATAATTAACAGTTAATGAGTAAATGAATAACTGTTTGGATGATAAATAGACAGAAACTGCCTGTGACATTAGCCTGAGGAGATCCGCAGCTTTTCTGTGTAAAGCTCATCAAGTGAGCTAACAAGTGTTGAGACGCCAACTTGACCAACTGAAGGAGATGACGTATAAGAGTTCACCTTCTGCCTGAAGCGATAACAAACTGGGGTGCACACATAGTCCAATCACTCAACCTTTGAAGCTCCTGCTGTGTCGTAAACTGCATGCATGGCCACATCATGCCCACAATGCCTGCTGTGTCCGTCTGAACGGTAAGGGGGTGGGGGGCATAAAGCCAGGAGCTTTGTACTTCTGTCCGTCTGCTGATGACCACTCAGCTCCCACCTCCATTATAACACAATTACTGTAGTCACATGGGAAATTAGGACACCTTAGCTTATCCATCTCCCCGCCACACGTCAGCACGGGTATCCAGGCACTCCAGCCGAAAGCGTCATCCCCTCCTTCCCCCACCTAATTTAACGGGTAAATGCACACTCCCAAACCAGGGAGGACCAGGGTGATAATGGAGGGAAGGGAGTGTGTGCCGAGGATGAATGGGGGTGGGAATGAGTAGAGGGTTGGTGGGCAGCAGTAAACCCTCACCCGGGAGCTTGATGCTGGCTCCGGAGAATAAAATGCATCAGCAGGATCAGCAAGTCTGACCTTGAGTCGTTGCTGCAGACTGCTAAAGGACTGGGCTCGACAGCTAATTTTATTTGGAGCGTCTTTAGAACCACGCACACACACACACACACACGCACACACACACACACATTTACAGATGACTGCTCAATGAGCCAGCTGCCTGTGTCTCTCACGTCTTCAGTCAGTCAGCCGTGCACAACTTTCTCAGCCAGTCACATCCATGTCTGCTCACAGCTTGCCAACTTGCTTTCTTATATAGCACTATGCAAAAGGGTAAAAACCACCTCTTGTTTCTTTAAATTTTGCTTCAAGTGAGCCAGAGTTTGTTGTAATTTTAAAAAGGGTCTTGAGCAATAGTTCTCCAGGGTTTCTAACGGTCTTTCTGCGTTTTCACCCATTTCTAGTCCAGTCGACTGGACAATTTCATAGCTCAGTCCTTGAACACTGACCTGTGAAATATTCTACAATAAAAAGCACCTGACTCAAGGGATGAGCCATTGGTGTTTCTACATATAACATCTTCAGGCACTTTCCTACAGCAGCCTGTTGCAAAAACACATCATGTTTTCCTATTATATTTAGCCGAATCTCAAAATAGCAAGTTGACAGGCATGATATAGAATAACAGCAAACCTACCATGTAATAGCATAATATATCATAATATTACTCTTGCACCAACGTGATTTCCAAAGAGTTACTAGCAAAAAAACATTGTGTTTCTCAGCACATGTGCAGCAAGTCCTTAAAAAATGGGAGAAAACCATACAAGTGGAGTGACAAAGAAGAAGTACCAGGCCTAAAAAAAAAAAGTACAGTAGATGAACAGTATCTGAAAATCATCTCTTTAAGAAATAGGAAAAGTTCAGGCAGAGACCTGACACAGGACCCACAGAGATGCATCTGGACCTTCGGCTGATCAGTGATTGTCTACAGTCTACAGCTGTAAAACACAGTGGAGGCTCTGTCATGGTTTGAAGCTGCATTTCAGACAGTGGTGTTAGAGATCTTGTCAAAATTGTCGTATGGTTTTACCACAATACTGAATTTCCATGTATGTTTGCATGCTTCCCATTGTGGTTTACGACTTTTGCACTGCACAATTTCCATCGAGATAATAAAAAGAAATAACAAAGATTTCAGCGTATTTCAAAAATACAACACGCACATTAACAAAGCACTAATTCCTAAATTTAATAATTTTCTCTATACACAAATCAGGGGAAAGCTCTGACCCCCTCATCACTGTGGCAACTGTGGGATGCATTATGTTCATGGCCCGATGGATGGCGGCACAGCTCCAAACAGTCTTGACCAGCGTTAAAGTGTAAACTGTAAATATTTAATCATGTGGAGATGTTTCATTCCCAGTCTCAACTTCAGGGAGGAAGCAAAGATGGACATTATCTCTTTCTGTAATCCTGTTAGGTATTTGTGAGCACTTTGATGGTGCACCATGCATGAAACGAGCTCAACTTGAAAGAGTTTCTTCAAACAGTTCAGTGGGTTTTAAAGGATGAGCGTCTGGCAGTCAGGTTTCTTGAGTGTAACTGAATGAGGTCAGGACCGAGCATTGCTCAGCATTTACAGCCAGATAGCTGCACAGTTCAGGACTCTCATTCTTCACCATCACACTGGAGTCGAGCGTAAAGTTGTCCAGTAACTAAACACAAGGGGTTGTTTGACAAAGCTTATAAGGTGTGTATGTAGGTTAAGAAGGTGTGGGGGATGGGGTGCTAGCACCTAGATGTGGTTTGCTGAGAAACAGTTTCAGAATGTAACTTCTCCTTAAAACCACACATTGACATTTCTAGTCAGATGAAAAGCCAAATTAGCATTTTGTGCTAACTCCCATGTTTAATGTGATGAGTATCTACCAAGGTCATTTTAATTAAATCATACTGGAACTAGTAAAAATGAGACCTTTGAATTTGGAAAGCTAAAATAAAAACCTTTACAGTTCGGTATTTGTCAATTTGGTAAACTTTTATCACATTTCTTTTGACTGACATGCTTACTTAGACTTTGGATGTCTAGAGGACTTCTTTCGAAAAGTTATCTGGTTTTTACTGTTACTATTTCATTTGAAAAATTAAACAGTAATTTATTAAGTACACACCATTGTTTCGATTGTTAATGAAGGACAGAGCAAAAAAAAAAAAAATACCCAAGATAAATAATCCAATAAATCTGACTTTAAATAAACTTTAAATATTTGCATTCTTGTGTAGAGAAACTATGAAGCACACCGAAGAAAACACCAGAGGTCACAACAACACTTTGGTCTGGGAGCCTCCTGTAGGAAGCTTTATACAAAACATACACCCTGAATCTCTTCTCCGAGTCTCATGTTGGGCTGTAATTCTCTGCTGTGTATCCTACCTTCCTCTGTGAAAACCCAGGACCGAGTTGTTGACGTTCTCCCCATGACCGTTCTTGCTCTTCCTAACAGGAAACGAAGCGAGAGTGGCTGCTTCCTGTCTGAACCTGTGCGCCTTTGGCAGCCATCTTTCCTGCCTTCCCTTCTCATCTCTCTTATCTCATCTCCCACATTGTCCTCTAGCTGTCCTTTCCCCAACACCAGCATGGTTTGCTCTTGGGCAAGCTGGAGCTGTGTGATGTATTGCCACATTGGGCCTCACTGTGGGACTCTAGCCCTACTGTCACACGGGGCCAGGAGGGTTCAGGGTGAGCTTCATTGCCCTCTCACATCATGGCTGTAGGGAAACTTCCCTCTGTCTGTTCATCACATGACACCATGCCAGTCTCCATCCTTAATAGCTTTGTTTTTCTCTGGAAGTGAAGGAAGCCCAGTCTGAATCACCGTTTTATATGGAAGGACATGCATCATTAAATTCTAACATCCTTGGCTGCCCTTAGAGGCTTACAGCATAGAGACACAGCAGATTAGCAAAATGATGCTTTGTAAAACATGCCAAAGGTTTATCTCTGAAGAAGACAACGACAGCTCGCATATCACAGCAGGAAACCAGCTCCAAACACTGCAAAAACGAAGCTTCTGAGAAGATGAACTTATGTCTAAGGATTGAAGAGATGCTATCGCCTTTTATTTAACCAGCAAAACAGCTCCTTCAAACACAATAGACATAAACAACTACAACATCTTAAAAATGTATTGTTATATTGACCTGCGGTTTAAACTTTAATAATATATGGGCACTGGAATTTTTTATTTCAGACTGGGATCATTTGTTTTGTAGTCTGTAATCACGTTCAGATTAAAACATATTTAAAATGTAACTGTATGCACAGAGAAACTGTAACTTCCTCATTTTAAAAGAGGTGAGAACATTGTGATTGAGTTCGTAGTATAATATCCTATGAGATTCAGGCTATGAATGGAGATTCACAGGTTCTCCTGAGCATCAAAGAGCCAGACCAAAAAAAGTCCATGCAACTGCTAACCCAGCAACCAATGGGCTCAGCCAATCGATGACAGGTGATACAATCACCTAATAACCCAACCATATCATACACCCCAAATCCCCAATTCAAAGACAATGAATCATTTCTGCTTGACTTCCATAAGCAAAGCTTCTTTTTTTAGGTATAGACACAAAAACTGTTTGGTTGGGTCACGGTCAGGTTGAAAACAACATTACAACATTAACTCTTTAGTTTTAAAAACGATGCTAAAGCTGAGACCAACGCGTCCCACTCAAGCAGCCCTATGTGACAAGTTAAGATTCAGATGCCTCTTCAAATATCAAAGCAGAAAACAATTTTTTCAATTTTCAATTTTGTTATACTAAAAACATGGCCACCGGTATACGCACTTATTCTGTCTTTATCCTCTACTTATAATGTAACACACAACAAACTAGAGGAAAAAAGGCTTTTACACCTCGTTACAGTTCATCGAGGGAGTAAAACTACTTCCTTCCACGCAGAGACCCTCTAAATCTGTCACTCGGGTTATGACACGCTAACTACTCTGCGGTGTGTTCAAGAAAACTGTGGTCACAAGAGCCTTAAAGAAAACTGTCAGTTCCTTATGATCTCTTGTCTTGCCGTGGGTAACACCTGCATGGCTGCTGCAAAATACACAGGATTTAATCTTTGCTGTCACACTGAGGAAAGGTTTTGCTGTCGCTGAAGCTGTCTCTGGGGTCTTAAAGGAGAAAGGGCAGGAGGAAGGGTTTGCTCGTATGTGAACCTTCATACAACTGCTTTCCCTGAGAAAAGCACCGACGGAGTCAGCACCTCATCTCCTCTCTCATCTCATCCGCTGCTGACGCCAGCTTTCCCTCGCTTTCCACCGTCTCTCCTGGATCTGTTTCAGCAATGCCTCGCTGAGCCATTCTTCACATTTTCCACTCTGTCACTCACTGGACCCCGTCCCGCTCTCACTCAACGCTCAACTCTTGGAGCGAGAACAAAAATCTGTGTCATTGAATTAGGGCGCGCATCACCTTGTAGTTAATGCTCTTCTTTGCACTGCTGCTTTGGGAAGAAAGGCAGAAGAGAAGCGCCAGGATCAGGCACTATAATATGGCCTTATAATTGACAAACCTCTTCAATTTCCCTGGGGCTGCGTTGAACCTATTAGTGCGGCGGTTTCCAATTTAACTACAGACGGATGGGGGCCAGTAACAGGTCCAGCATCATATGCCTTGACGGTATCTGAGAAGCAGAGCTACCTATTCTTTGTTAGAAACCAGGCAGCCCACTGCCATAAAAGAGAGATCAGTTACAAAACGTATTTTAATGTAACCAATTAACTTGATCTTGCGCTTTCACAGTGAAGAAAACCACATTTTTGGGTCAGCTGTGGCTCAGGAGGTAGAAAAGGTAATCTACCAGCCTAAAAGATCCCTGGCTGCTCCAGTCTGCATGTACAAGTATCCTTGGGCAAGATCATGAACCCTGAGGTGCTCCCGATGCATTCATCAAAGTGTGAATGTTAGTTCGAAAGCACGTAGGCTGGGAAAAAAGTGCCTTTGTGAAAGGTCAAATTGGGCTGTAGTATAAAGTGCTTTAAGTCCTTGAGCAGAGTAGAAAAGCGCTATATAACAACCGTTTAATTTACCATTCCCCAGTTAACTAATTAACCTTCACTTTACAAACTGTCCAAAATAGTGATAATGTGCTTTTTTTATGCTGCGAGCCAATGCTGACAATAACCGGACTGATTTAGTGGCTATTTAACAGACCATACAGTATATGCACTATTTTTGTTTGATTTGCTGTGAATGCATTAAATTACAAAACTTGCACCAACTGCCAACAATTTCAATGCGGCGTGACCAGACCCAAACTCCGTATTATCACCTCTGTTAAGAGCTGCATCTTCAGCTACACCTGAGCAGTTTTCAGCAGCTTTCCAAGTGCGTAAAGTCAAGTGTGTGCTCATCACTTTTTCGACATTCACAAGGTTGCACACGGTGAATTCTGTGTGACAGGTTGAGACTTTTAACGTAGACTTCTACTACAATGTCCCGAGGCATCTGAGGGTGAAGATTCAGCGGAAATGAGGGGAAATGTGATGCAATCGGTTGTTTTTTTGTTCATGCTGACACAATCCCTGTTCACCGGATTTGCCTCCCTGTGATTCTGGCCCACTTCCAGAAAATTTGAAGGGTCCTTGTTTTGACACACTGGAGGCGGACCGGCCTGCTGAGGTGCAAGCACAAAGACAGGGCTTCTGCAATTCTTCTTCTTTTGCAATTCATTTTTATTTATAAAGCACCAAATCACAATCATTATCAAGACCCTACAATAATACAGAGAAAACCCCAACAATCAGACAACCCTCTATAATCAAGCACTTGGCAACAGTAGTAAGGAAAAACTCCCTTTTAACAGGAAGAAACCTTCAGAACCGGGCTCAGCGAGGAGCAGCCATCTGGTGTGACTGGTTGGGGGTGAAGGGAGGAAGACAGGACAAAAGACACACTGCTGAAGAGAGCAAGAGATCAATAATAATTAACAGCACAGCTCTGGAACAAGATGACACCGAGCTGTGATGTTTACAGGCACATCCAGGTAACCTTTGATCATACCCATTGTAACATCGTTATTGAACTGCAACTTAGAAATCAGGCATATTGAAGAGGTAAACACATAATTAAAGTCGGACAAAATATAAGGGGTGCTTACTGTGACATCATCTTGACTGCACCTTCTTCCAAACTTCAGCTACAGAAAAGCATATCTTTCAGAGCATGGTTTGCCACAAATTAATATTTACCACAAGTTCATTTCATTTTACAGTTGAACAATTCAACAGCACAACCGCGAACCAACGTAGCACCTAGGCACAGGCTCTTCAATTGCCAGCACACGGCCTTCAAAATACCATCCATATGAACAGTGAACGCATGATGAATATGCAAATAAATCCTACAGTATGGGGAAAATAAAATAATTGAAGTGCGTTTGATGTTTTCTAATAAACCCCAGAGCACAGCTAGGGAAAAAAAACAGGACTTTCATCTCTCAAAAAAGGGCCTTAGCAAACAATAAACCCACGCTGGCTATTAGTGACGATCAAGAGACAGAAAATCGTGGCTAAAAAAAATGCACCGTGGAAAGATCTATCTCAAAACAGATCTGTGGCTACAACGTAAATACGAGGAGAAGTGAACTTTTCATTTATATGCATGCACTGCTGCGAGAAAAGCGCTCCTTTTCAAAAGATGTTGTCATACCTGTACATGAAAGCCTCAAAATCTGTAAAAGCATTATCTGCTCATTAACGAATATCCTGAGATCAGAGAGCATAATAATGAGCCTGGCAGTCTGGCATTAAGCTGCTTTAACAGCATTATATGTTTCAGTGTCACAGTTCGCCTGCTCCTCTCTCACAAAATCACACATTAAAGCTAATATTCTAGAGTGAGATGACACTTTATTTCCCCCCAGCACGCAGTTCTATCTATCTATCTATCTATCTATCTATCTATGGGCATACATGATGAACGAACAAAAATGGAAGAGCAACCGCTGGTTGAAAGGTGGTGGAGGAGAAAAGGCGTAAAGGTGATTGAACAGGAGAAAAGAAAGGGGGGAGATGCAGGGGAGAAAGACAAAGATAGAGTGAAGGTGCGAGGAGAGAGAAAATGGGGAGATGGAAAAGGGCCAGACAAAAGTGCACAAAGAAATGCTACGTGAGTGTATTAGGAGAGAAGGAGCAGATATGTGATGAGGGGAAGTTTTCTGCCAACGAAACAATAAAAAAAGAGGATGTCTCACTTCTGCCCGAGCTCAGAAAGTGAACACTGCAGTAAAACCGGCCCAACTAATACAGTTTTGCTGCCAGCAAGACAAAGTGGTGAAGAAAAGTGGCGTAACTCCCACTGCAACCCTACACATCCTCAGCCCCTTCAACACTCCAAACTCTCCCACACCTTGGCCTGGGGAGCTGGCCAGTTACCATGCGCTTGTGCAGAGCTTGCACTTACTGAGGTAACAAAAAGAGACAGAGAGGGGCAAAAAAAAGAAAATCTTCAGAAAATTAAGTTACAGTCCTGTCCACCTGCCAGCTCCTGTAGTGCCGCAATAGACCCTGAAACAACCTTCATAGATGTCGTGACGGTTCTCGGATGAAGAGGTTTGAATCTTCTGCTCTCTGACTCATTTTGTTTGTGTACATGCATGTGTTTGTGTGACCACTAGAAGACTCTGAACTACCCTGAAGAGGTGAGTGTGTTTGAATGCACAATGGCTTCTGCTTCACACCACTTCAGCCTCATCACGTCCAGCAGGAGCCTCGTTAGCGTGTCAGCGCCGTGCTGTCACATCACTAGGGCAAGCGAGTAGGAGGCACAGCCTCAAGCACCGTCATAAGACACACAAACACACACTAACATGCAAGCTTGGCTTCACACAAACATAGCTCCACACTGCCAGACAGCAGTGCCAGGGTTACAGTTAAACAGGTTTCTTGTTAGGAGTGAGAGGCACTTTCACACATGGGAAACAAAATCCTGCTGCGCTAACTTTTCCAGTCAACTTATAGGCTGACAAAACTGAAAACAGCTTTTGACAACATTCCCTTTTGAGTTATGTGATCAACAAAATTTTCTGGGATTTTTCTAGGTGGTACCAATCAGCTGGTGCTAAACTAACAAGCTAATCAGTTCCAGCTTGCTGTGGGAATTTACTGTGGCTTTAAGGGCACAACTGCATTTTACAGTAATGACAGGTATTATGAAGCCATGGAGTTAAGATGTCTATGGGGGAAAGCCATGTGGACATGACATCTGCCTGCCCATAATTACTGGACACTGACTTTTTTAGCTACTGCATACTGGCTTTCCTGCAAAAAAAAAAAAAAAATCAGCCTTTTCAAGTGTATAATTGTAAAGATGAAATGGTTTTATGTAATAAAAACAAACTTTCATCTGGCTTCTCCCCCCCCTTTTTTATATTTTCCATTATATTTGTGGAATAAAATGAGTCACTTACGTTTTTATTTTACAAATATATTTGAATTTGAAGAGTGAAGGAACTGAGATGATGTCTTTGTGCACTATCCCATTGTATGTGATTCACAGAGTACTGTGCAAAGGTCTTGAGACAACCTTCAAATTTCTTTTTATTTTGCTAGGAACATGAGAAATAGGTGAAGAGATTTATTCAAATGTGCAAACATACATGGAAATACAATATATTTCCATGCATGGAAATATATTGTACACAGTTGTACAATTCAAATGAGTTTAAAGGTCAGACCGCTTTTATTTTTCAACACAGCCTGAACTCTCCTAGGCAAGCTTTCTAGATAGTTCCCCAGGCTACTTGAAGGACACTCAAAGCTCTTCTTTGGATGTTGGCTGCCTTGCTTTTACTGCATTTGCACTGTGTTTGGGATCATTGGAAGTCCAGATGGTATTGTGCATGTCGGGTCAAAATCTGACCGTACATTTCTGTGTTTACAGTTTTACCCTAATTCTCATCCTTAAGAATGGCTTCTTGACCGTCACCCTTCCACTGAGATCATTTCTGATGAGAAAGAGCAAATAGTGGATGGATCAGCTGAAGGGTCAGATGCATCCTTTAGGTCCTGTTACAGGTCTTTGCTGGATTGTTTTTTCTTAAGGGCATGGCTTTCAGACACTTTTCATCTGCTATAGATAATTTTTTAACCCTGCCACTTCTTCTTTTGTCCTCCACTTGTCCTACTACCTCAGATGTTTTAAAATCAGTAGGTCATCAGGAATCACCTTGGTGTAAAAATATAGTGGTAACAATTTTATGCAGGCAATTTCATAACATTCTTGCATAACACTTCTTGTATGACTGCTCAAATGTTTAAGAGGTCACTATTAAATGTGGTGGTGCAGTAATTTCACTACATTAAGAGAGTTGACTATTTTAGCTTCCCTATTTTTGCATTGCATTAGCGATATTTGAACCACCTCTAAATGCAATTTGGTGCAACAGCATCATGTTATTGAAAACAAAATCTCCACGACTGTCTGGAAGAAATGGAATATACTGGACTGCATTGCAGGTATACCCGCTAAAATGACAATACTGTCAGTGGCATTAATATCTTGATATTTGTGAGTGATTCCAAACATATGGCCAAGCTCTTACAGCTCATCATACATTGTTGACATGCTCTGTTCAGCAGGGAGAAAGTGATATACACAAGTGCAATTCCCACACCACATGGTGCAGTATTCAGCCGTGACGACACAATATTTCACGTCAGGCGTCACACCGCTACAACAGACTGTACATCAGTGAAATCAGTGAAACCCATTTACATGCTCAGCAGAAAGCTGACTGACGGCCAGCCCAAATCGGAGCCGACTTTGAGGAACAGCTCGCGTGGTTCACTGTCTGAACTTAAGAAAATAATTCCAGCAGCGAATCAAAGGGGAAGATTTCATGGATACCCAGGATCCATTATTGCACAAAAAAATATGAAGTGGAAGATAAGCGGCGATGGCGGAAGGGGCTAGATGGAAAAAAAATTGCACAGAATATTACATTTGACAAATAAAAGAAGTCTGACTCACTGAGATGAACAGTATGCAGTAAATTAGTTTGCTGAGATGGGCTTTTATAACCTTCACTTCATGGCTGTCAGACACGGTCAGGTCTTATCAGAGGAAACGCCTGGCTACATTAAAGCAAGCTGTCACTGTGCCAGAGTACAGTGCTCAGCTTTGATCAGCAGTAAACTGGACATGGTGTGAGAGAGGTCAGCGTATATCAGACCACCCGGTAGGGTGATGAACATTTTATCTACTGTACCCCGTGACAGATTTACCAAAAACAACTTCACCTTAAGTATGTTCTACTTTCCCGACGAGTTATTAGGCCCAGACCTTTTCCCAGCTGAATCACAAGTGTAATCACATTTCTGCTGTGTTCATAACTCAAATTTAATGAAGAGACATTCATCTTTTGTCCAGTCATAATTGCTCATTTTAAAAGCTCACTTATTTTCACTGCAGCGTTCCCTTTTCGATTATTGAGTCTATTAAGAGGAACCAATTCATGCTTGCTAAGGGCAGATGTCAGGGCTGAATGTAATCGGGGTCACGTCCTTGTTGCAAAGTTGCTGTTGGTTTGCTAAAAGCTTTTATTGAGCTCAAAGCCTGACCACAGATTCGACAGACCTCATCAAAGCCTACAGACGTGACACAGTGGCACGCTAACTTTTGAGGGTCAAAGTATTTTGAGAAACCCATTATACAAACCCACTTTTCAGTAAACCAACGGTAAGGTAACATTAAAGAATCTGCAAATGAAAACTACAAATATGAATATGGATGATAGTGTTATGTGAAGGTGTGGTTTGGACGCGCCTGTCTCACAATGAAAGGTCATTTTCAGTTCAAGAACACAACTTTATGCTATCGAGGTTCTAACAGCTCATTACGCCAGACCTCGGAGATCCCTTAATTATTAATGGTAGATTCGACACAGTGCTGGAAACATTGCTTAAAGAATTCGGTCCATATTGACATGACAGCATCACGCAGTCACTGCAGATTTGGCGGCTGTAAATCTCCCTTTCTACCACATCCCAAAGGTGCTCTGTTGGATTGAGATCTGGTGACTGTGGAGGTAATTTAATTACAGGGAGCTCATTATGTTCAATGAACATGATAATTTGAGCTTTGTGACATGGCGTGTTATCCTGCTGGAAGCAGTCATCAGAAGATGGGTACACTGTAGTCGTAAAGGATGAACATGGTCAGCAGCAGAACACTCAGGTAGGCTGTGGTATTTAAACAATGCTCGGTTTGTACTAAGGGCCACAAAGTGCGCCAAGAAACCATTTCACCACCACCACCAGCCTGGACTCTTGATATATAGCAGGATGGATCGAGGATTTCATGTTATTTACACCAAACTCCGACCCTACCATCTGGATGTTGCAGCAGAAATTGAGAACAAACAGTGAGGCAGTGTTTTTTCCAGTATTTTGTTCTTCAGTGTCAGTTCTTTGGCTATCCGATTCAACCGCACCATGTTCAAGGTCACATAAATCATCTTTCTTCCCCATTCTGATGCTCAGTTTGACCTTATGCAGGTCATCTTGGCCATGTCTACATGCCTTAATGCAGCAGTCCCCAACCTTTTTTGAGCCACGGACCGGTTTATGCCCGACAATATTTTCACGGACCGGCCTTTAAGGTGTCGCGGACAAATACAACAAAATAAAACTAGTACCGGTACCGAAAAAAAGAAGATTTATTCATAACACACGTGAAAAGACCCAGGAAAACCGAGTAAACGATCAAAACGATAACAAAATAACGCTGAAAACCGATAAAATCCTGAAAACCATACATTTCACACCTGAGCCTCAACTCTCGCGGCCCGGTACCAAACGACTCACGGACCGGTACCGGTCCGAGGCCCGGGGGTTGGGGACCGCTGCCTTAATGCACTGAGTTGCTGCCATGTGATTGGCAGATTAGACATTTGAGTTAATGAGCTGTTTCAATCTAGTATCACAAATGATTACGGCATTGAATGACGTATGTACAGTGACTGAAACTAGAAGGCTGCCAGTATAATCATGTCCCAGTGTTTCTGTTTACCATCTTAAATGTGACTTTAATACCAGAATCAGAACTACTTTATTAGACTTTTTTGTATTCTTTTGTCACTTAAGTCATTTCTCACTTACAGTACTATATGTGAAGCTTGTCCAGGGCTTTCATTTCTCACATACTGGGCACAAGGGCTGACTTTCAGGCAACACTTTCTCACCTTTTCAAAAGCTGACAGCAGAGTCGCAATATTTTGTGACACTGCAGGATCCCTCTGACTGTCAGTCTTCTACATCAAGCCTCTTAAATGACAACAAGCTGAAGTTCGTGACAAAACAAAGAGGCGAGAGAAAGCGCTGAGGGCTCGCCACAGACTCATATAAACCTCGAAAACTTATGGGGAAAGAAGTATAGCCTCTGTGAATTCTATGTAGAATTATTCAGTAGCTTAGAAGCAATAACAATGAAACAAAATAATTGTATTCTGCATGCATTTATCATTTATCCTTCACAACGTTGTGGAGAAATTTTGGTCCACTCTTCTTTGCAGCGTTGCTTCAGTTCATTGAGGTTTGCAGACGATTGTTTATGCACAGCTCTCTTGTGGTCATACTATAGCATTTTAGTTGGGTCGAGGTCTGAACTTTGCCAGATTTGTTGGTGTGATTGTGATCATTGTCCTGTTGCATGACCTAATTTTGGCCAACTTTAGTATTTGGACAGTTGGCCTCACATACAACACTTTGGTATAAAAATTTGTTCATGGTAAACTTGCTGTCAATTTCCCATGGCTGACAAACCCAATCATCACACCTCTACCACCGTGCTTGACAGATGGTATGAAGTGTTTGCGCTGACATCCTGTGTTAGGTTTTTGCTGAATGTGGTGCTGCTTCAATTTCAGCAAGGCTGGCAAGATTCCCAACACGACTGACTGACATCCAGCCTCCATGAAACCATGACAGAGTCTCTACCATGTTTACCTGATGAAGGCTGTATCTCTCTACTGACCTCCTGTGTACAAATTGATGACAATTTCAATTGAAACCTTTTGGTCATCACTTACTCTTTAGCCATTTTCATCCTTAAGATTAGTTTCCTGACATCCACCTTTCCACTGACACCAGATGAGGCTTCAGTGAACAGTAGATGGATCAAATGAAGGGCCAGATGCATGTATTTGTGGGATTTTGAGATACTGCTCATCTGACGTAGATAGTTTTTTAGACCTGTTACTTCTGCTTTTATACTCCACTTGACCAGTTCCCTCAACTTTTTTAAAGACATACTGCACAGCATACCGAGCTTTGTCAAGTTAGGTGCAAAATACTGTTTTATGTTTGTCAGCCTGTGTTATGTCTGGCATTTAACTGAAGACAAGTCAACAAATTATGTGTTTTTGGGTGTAAGCTGCTAATAATGTTACACAATAATTAACATCCTTCTTATTTTATCAAGAACACTCCCAGCACTCCATCATTCACGTTCATATCAAGGTCAATTGTTTAGTCATATGTAATATAGTTTTATATGGGAAGGAACACTTTTAATCTTTATGCTATCTTCCAGATAAAGCCACTCTTTTTATCTGTGAATCAATAATGTGTCAAAATATAGAAAAAGTAACAGCGATAACAAAAAACTAAAGATGTTGTAGTTGTCTTCATTGCTGACCAGCATATCTCTCTCTAACTGAAATGCATCCAACAAAACACGAAGGAGGCAACTGCTGTTTCAGCTTGATAAAAACTGACCCAGAGGCAACACTTTTACACACAGTTTGCAAACCTGTATCGACAGTGAAACGACATTATTATCATTATCATTACTTCCTGAGTTATGACGTTTGATAACGGCCAGAAAAGGATTATTGCAAAACATCATGATGCAACTGTGAAGCAAACCTTAGACCTTCAGGATATGAAATGTCATCATTTCACCATTTCATTCTTTAAGAAGTTTGTGTCATACTTTGTCACACTTCACTTATCAGTTCTTGAGCAATGGCCAAACAAGGCCTTTGTCAAATCATGGTGACCCTTTTACAACCAAACCAAAATTAAAATCAGCTCATCAGTCCAAGGACATTTGTGTGGAATTAGAAGAAATTCCCTCATTCCTGAAATATTGTGTTCAAGAGTATAGCACAGACAAGCTGACAACATAACTCCTCCACACCGTGGCGGTTGCTGGCACGAGGCATAAAAATTGATGGTGTGAGCAGCTCCTCTGAATAGCACAAGCAGAGTTTGGCTGCCAGGAAAACCTGGCAAATATTCCTCATATCACAGGCTACTGCAGGATGCTCCTCATGCTGGACAGTCACAGGACTTGGACTCTTACCAACAGCCATGATTTAGAAGTACTAACAGGTGACACGCAGACAGGAGGAGCAAAAAGTGAGAATGCCTCGCATTGACATTAGGCAGAGCCTGCTGGGCAGCCAACAACCAAAATAAGTGATGTTTTTGTGTAATGCATATGAAAAGTAAGCTTGAGTTTATCCCACGCCTTGTTAAGGAAATACATCCTTTGTGTTCATGAGTTTAAACAGTTGTGAGGGCAGCATAGAAATGCACACATAAAGAAAAACACAACAACTGACTACTATCTATTTTTTTTACTTACGACCGGCCGTCAAGCTGCAGTTAGAACTGGACCACGTAGTTTATTATTGTACACCTGACAGGAGGGCTGTCGAATTCATGGCTGGCATTTTTTCAAATCTTACAGCATGTAAGCTAGTTTTTCTTTTTAGTTTCGTTTAACTGTAACAGCCTTGGCCTTCACGTTGTTACCAGTGTGTGACAAATAAGTCAGAAAGTGTTGGAGAACAACGGCAATCATCCCTTCGCAGATCCCTTAAATATATTTCAGATGCTAGCATTGCGCTTCCACTGCAAGCTAGCAGTTCTGTGATTGGCTGTTTATTAACACAAAAAGTAGTCTGATGTTCAGATTACTTTGGGATGATGTTTTCCATCCATTGCAGCCGCTCACGGACACCTGGCTTATCACTTAGATGCTGTTGAGGCAGCCGTCCCTTTTCAGCATTAGCGGTTTGTCGTGCCTCCACACTGCTAAAGGAAGGTCTTTCGTTTTTTTGTAAAGCAAGTGAAAAAGCTAAGTCTGAGGCAGAAAATCCCACACTGTCTTTGTGTATTCACTGAGTCTGATCAAGGGAGTTCTGAGTTTGGCTCGCCGCAACCGCTGGCAGCCCGAATTGCATCACTGCAGCTCTGATCTCAGTCAAAAGATGTTTTCAGTAAATGTTAGACCATACGGTGTAGATCAAAGACACTCTATTGGTTACAGCAGGAACACTGTCCCTTTTCAACGTGACAGCTAGCTAGCACTTGGCAGATTCTCTGTGTTATGAAGCCGCACGGAAATTCTTCAACACAACAAACAGAACAAGACTCACTTTATTTATCATATTTTGGAGCAGCTCTATCTGCAACAGACTGGAAAGAGTTATTTATCTAGGAAATAAAAGCACCCAAGATGAGAGTGATGATACTTAAAGACACTGCTTCGACATGCTAGAACAAGATAAGAGATCGGCCCATAAATGGATCCAGGAGAGAGGCTCGTTTAATCAAATAATGCTGTGATCATGCATACGTCTTTATTAGCAGGAGCAGCAGCAGACAGACGGGCTGAAACAGACAACAGTTACTGATCTGACTGACCTCCTAGAGCGGGCTGATAAGCAACCAGTGCAGAGAGTGGCTGTAAAGCCGCTTCCTTGATGAAAAAGTAAGATATCTGCTTTAGAAGTTCATGCGCTGGATTAGAAGGAGATGTGGAGATGCACTTTAGCTACCAACGCCAGTGGTTTCCAGGGGATGCACAGCCTGCTCATCACTATAATGCAATGAGGATAAAGAATCATGTGTACCGTTTCACAGGTAACCGCCAGTCAAACTAAACAAGCAACTTTTCACTCTGGTACCTTGTTGCAGACATCTGCCTCTATAAACAAAGCATGTTGTCAGATAAGTGATAAAAAACACGGGCAGATGACTTCATAATTAAAAACAGGCACGCTTTGATGGGATGGATGGCGAGGTGTCTGAGCGCATGTGAGAGTGAAGGAGCAGGGAAATGTGCGCGGTGTTATTATCCTTCCCTCCGCTCTGTCACCTTCCATCAGGAAAACGTTCCACCTCTCCCTCTGTTCCTCTTCTCTCCTCACCTCTGCCTGCTCCCCCCCCTCCCTCTCCACGGCGCTGCTGCTCCTGTTCCTTTCCTGCCAACACGCAAGTGGATTTCACCAAGCTCGGTGCACTGGAGAACCTGAGCACAGGGTCTACCAATAGGCTGAGCATCATTTTGCTGTTGCTATAAACATCCACTCGAAGTTTCATATACATGCACACTCATTTATGTATGATTCATCTCTTGCAAGTCGAAATACACCCAGTATGAGAATGTAGTATGACATCTTCTCACGCAGTGTGTCAGCTTGTGCACCGCTTTCTTCTTCAGGTAACTCTGTCTGCCTTGTTTCTATTTCTACCTGCTTCTTCTTCACATTTCGATACCAAATGTGCATTTTAGAGTCGCTGGACTCTCTGCTTATTTTCTTTCTTCTGACGCAAGTGGGATTTCACAGTCAGAGCTGATGCATACAGTACCTGACCTTTACCACGTACATCGCAGGGATCCTTTTTACAGCTTCCTCCCACAGACCACCAGAACAGTTCCCACACACACTTACTACTTACTAAACGACAATAAAGAAGAAAAAGGAAAAAAAAAAGAAAACAACACACAAACGCGCCACCCTCTTTTCTGGTCTACAGCATAACAAGTGCTCGAGCACATTCACAGGTAGCATCCAAACCACAACTACTGCTGTTTGTCAGCTCAACACATAACAGAAGATGAGAGCTTTTGACTTGTGGCACTTTCAACCATAATTAGTCAGAGAGGGCATTTAGCCGAGGGAAATAGGGCAGAGAAGAAGAGGTTCTCACGCTCGTGAAACAAAAACAAACAAAGAGCTGCTCCATCGACACAGCAGCCAACAGCTGCTGATAGAGGTTATCTCTGCAGTCACACATGGGCCAGCTCACAACAGTGACTGCACACACACGTGGCACGTATGCAGAAATGACCTGCACGCTGCTCTCTGTTGCAGTTCAAATTGATTTATTGTATTTATGTATTTTCTCAACTTTGTGAGAAAATATCAACATCATGACCTATTAAAGCAAGGGTGTCAAACATAAGGCTCGCGGACCCAACAGAGACTTCAATATGGCCCCACTCGACAGCTTTGGAAAATGTGAATGTGGGTATTTTAACTGTATTTCCCCAGGTTTTAAAGCTTTTCTTATTGATGAAGACCTTCCCCCGTGCAACAGATAAACAATTAAATAACAGAAACCTTCTTGTTTTTTTCACTACTATAGAAATATCTGTTTTTACAGCGTTTTTATCATTACATATATAATAATTACATGCCAAAGCTTCATCTAGTCCATCAACCTCACACTGTTTTCATATTTTTAATAAAAACAATGTATATAATTACAGCAAAGTTCAACAATTACTTACGTCAGATCAGTGATCACAAAACTAACACACAGGACACTTATTATAAACCAGCCTTTATAGCCCCTTTGAATATAAAACAGAACAGAATACAACACACATAAAACCCCTTTTTCTTTTCCTTTCATTCACATACATCAGTCTCTGTGTTTGTGGACCATAAATGGACCCCATATGTATTTGAACTTGCCCTCCCTTAAGTAATTTCTTCTTTTCCAGCGGTACATTGATAGCATTTGTTTTGACAATTGTTTTCTTCTTGTAATTTGCAGACTGAGGTCCATTAGTGTCCTCTCATTCTTACTATATTTATATGTTTCTGAATATAAACCAAGAAGGCAAGACTTGGGATCAGGATAAACTGGTTTCATTTCCCATCACAGTCAGTACATCTTGCAAATTTTTTTTATTTCCATAAAAATCCATAATGCATCCAAACATAAAAACAGAATCTGCTCTTCCAGGTAGCTGCTGACTGACTACCTCGTACCAGACAAACTGAGATAGGGGAGTGGCTTCTCTTAAATATTTATGAACAACATAACAATGTTTACCAGATATTTAACCACTGGATTTTTGTTACGTATTTGTAGCATTATGTTTAAATATAAAGATGTGGAAAAAGGTTCCGATCTTGAGTTTCTCTTCCAGAGAAATTGATCATGATGGACCTCAGCTGTGGAGCCCAAGAATACAAAATAACAATATAACATGTCTTACCTCGTTTACTGAAGGGTAGATGTAACAAAGACAAATAGCCTGAACCTCCCCTATTGCGTATAAATGACACATTTTTTCATCCTCAGAAGAAAATCCACATTTTGTTGTAATGTAATGTAAGTATTGATTCTGTCAGTTGTAAATAACATTAATGATATCTGTTGATTTATTTAACAATGTCTTCCATAAGTGGCACACAGTTAGCATCAACAATATCCTCTAAGCTAGGTACAATCAGAGCTCGGAACTTGCTAACGCTGTATTTTAACTTCATTTTGTTATCATTACATTTGCTGTTACATCACACTTATTTCTTGCTATATAGCATGTTTTGAAACAGTGAGTTTTTTTTAATGCTGCTGTATTTAACATCTGAACAAACATACTAAAAAGTAAAGCTGACCAGACGTGCACAAGTTCAGCCACGGTCATGGTGGTGCACTGTTAGCTAAACCTTAACACTCTTTCAGGTCACAGAAACGCTGGAATCCATATCGCACATTCACAACAATCAGAGTCTAAATTCAGCCGAACAATCTTCAATACAAATCAGATCAATATTAGATTGACGATGTGAATTGAAATATTTACATTTTCATTGTTCTTCGCACTCAGCGGAGAAGAACAGATTTAAGTGACTTTATGGTGTTACAGAATTTTGGATGCATACTTAATAAGTGTGAATGTTTGTTGCTAAATGAGATTGAGGGATAGAGCACAAATGGTGATGATGAGGGTTTCTGGGTTATGTCACCTACATATGATCTTGATACATATAAAAAGGAAAAGTGCTTAAAATCCAAGCAGTGGCTGCAGTGTGAAATCCATCAGACAGGCCACAAGTGTTGGTATATGATGGAAATGCCAGATAAGCCCGTGTATTTTGCTGTGGGGGTGGCTGTAGTGAAAGGGGATCAGTCCACAGCAGTGTTTAGAGGTTTAAATGCCCCTCTGGGGAGGAAAACGGATCGATCCTTCTTGGCCGAGAGTCAATTCTCCCCCTGCCTTCAGCTGGATATCTATTCACACTATGCTTATATGAGCCTCTAAGGCTTCTCTTATACTATATCCATAAAGCATTGCTAGTCGGGATTTCACCACAGACTGGTGTTTTTCACCAGTAACTCTGCTGTTCTTTGCTAGTAACTATACTGAGATGAAATCCATGCCCTGTATGTTTTTGAGTGCCAATTAAATGCAGATGTTCTAAGGCTACTCCCTCCATAACCGGGCCCTGCTTCGTCGTTTGCGGTGGCTGTGTTTTCTTGTCATGGCAATCTGATTAGAGAGAGTCATGGAGATAAAACATAGCTGCTGTCTCATTAGTTTGAGTAACTCGGCCTGGCTACCACCCACAGATCCTCCCAAACCCATGGGAGCAAAGGGCAGCCCTGCACAGCCTGCAGGGACGGGACCCAAACATCATAACAGGCAGAGGGCACCAATCACACAAGCAACAATTACTCACATGCAAAAACAGAAGCATTTATTCAGAAACACACACAGTGGATATCAATCATACTTAACCTTTTTTTACAACTCTTAGCAAAAAAGGAAACAGCCTCAGAGGGCAAGCTCACTGGCTCTGCGACAAAACGGGGTTTCCCCACAGGGACACTCCATAAGCCTGCAACAAAGCAAGTGGCTGAGGGTGACCTGCTGAGCTACAGCAAACATCCGATGTGAAACAAATGCATCACACTCAACGTTATAGCAAAACAAGCTCGCCGAGATCCCTCCACTCAAGCGGCGCTACAACAACATCGCAACAGCCTGGAAGCTAGGCCTCATGGGAGTTTGAATCGATGACGACGAAGGACAGAGGTGTGCCCGTGTGGAAGGACAGCAAAAGAGAGCGCAGAGGAGGACAAAGCGGAGGAGGCACCGAGCATCCAGACCTACTGTCCATCAGCCTCTGCCGTGACAGGTTTATCCCAGCCGAGGGGGAAGGTAACACGGTGAACAGCACAGTGAGGAGCGATAAACGTCAGGCCTAGCCCCCGTGTCGTGGTAATGGCTGACAAACGACTCAGTGGTTCATCTCACAGACACATGTGCAGCTCTGTGTTTTATCAAAGGGGGGGACGTCAACGAGAACAGCAGAAAAACAGGCAGCTGCTTGTACTACAACCTACCTGACAGCCATTCACAAATGGAGTTGTCCTCATAGTCAGCACAATCGACAAGAGCATGTTGGAACAGTAGAAAAATACTGATATACCAAGTTTGACTGACTATAAGATACATTATGCTAATATTAATATTTTTCTAGATACCCCAATCTACTTGCTGGTTTCTAAGCACTTTTTTTGTTACTATTTAGTTTAAAAGGGGCAAGCAGACCACAGACCACTGTGACCGCTGCCATATTCCTCTGCATTTATAGCCTGAACTACACCCATCTGTTGAAAGACACTTACACGGTTATTACTTAATGCATTTGCAAATTGGTCTGACCTTTTAGGAATTTGAGCTCTGTTCAATTCTATCTGTATTCCTCAGGGCGCTGCAGCTATTTATTAATGCTGATGAATCACGCACACTGATGACAAGTGACACAGTGCAGACCCGCGGACAGTGAAGTTACCTTCTGTACATCCTGCGAGAGTGTCCCTGCACTTCTCGTGTTACATAACACTTTCAAATACAGCAACTCCAGCCTCTAACTTAAGAGAGTGGAAGCTCTTGTCGTCAGACTTTTTAAAAAAAAAAAGGAGTTTCAGAGCATCCTAACAAAGATGTCACAATAAATGGCTAATAGAGTTGTAATCAACCACAGCTGACTGTGAAGAATAATAATTGAGAAAGCTGCGATTTCTCCAAGGCTGCTCTTAACAGATGCCTACAACCTCCTCCCCCCCTTTGCTTCACACACACACTGGAACAAGCATGACGGGAATCCTCACAAAGAGAGTGTTGATCGTTGGTGGAGAATTACAAAAAAGCATCTGGGCTTATTTTAAAAGGTAGCAGTCATCTGAGAGAATTACTGCAAGCCAAACAAAGGCTGTGGTGGCTTGGATTTTACTCTAAAGCGACACGTAGTAACAGGAAAGGGGGGGGGGGGTCGGCATTTACTGTTAGCGCGTTATGGCCAGAGGCGATCGATCCCTCAGTCGAGATAATGTTGGCCTCATGCTGTCTCACAGAGCTCGCATTAAATGCAAAATTGAGGACAAAGTTTTGGATTGCACGCGCCGTAGTTCAAACATGGCGGGGTATCGATTGTCTAATAACTGTGAAACCAGATTGTTCCATTTTCTGTATGTAGGTGTGAAAACTTACAGAAACTGAAGTCATGTAGCAGCAGGATAAGAAATGACTTAGATCCTAACAACATACTGTAACTCGCTGAATTACAAACTGTTTAACACATGAATAACAAGACAGAGTGAGGTTTACACTGAACTGCATCTCATTTGTCTGATGGATGCACAACTGCTAAATCATGGTGACCTTTGGCAAGGTCATGGCATCCCAACAGCTGCATGAAGGCATTTCTGGCTCAATATGTAACTGCTACACTTTAATTGGCTCTATGCTTCACATTCATCTTGTGGCAGTGCCTCTTGGCTCTACCTGTGGCTCATATACACGAGCCTCAAAGCAATCGGGGCTCTCATTTACTCTCTTGGAATGACTGTGGAGTTTGTGTACCAAGCGCATTAAAGCTGGTTTGGCCCAGATTGGATAATATGACATCATCTGCTATGAGGACATCCTAAAATACCTGATTATTTATCAGTAAACATGTATACAGTACATTGAGTCCATTGTTATGGTTAAATTTGTGTTATCTGTGCTTTCCTTGGCACCGGCATCTGTGTCATCTGTGCACACTCTTACCTGTGTCTTGTCGAAACTGGTGCATGGACTGCAGGTCGATGATGTAAGGAGAGAGCTGAGCATCCACCTGTCCTAGAACTACACTTCCCCGGGCATCCCCCTTCAGCACGTTTTCTATATGGTGGCAAACTGCTGCGGTGTAGGGCCTCCAGCGTCCATGTTCGTTCAGCCATTCCCAGACCACCACCCTGGCGAGGTTCTGAGGGGGGTACCCCAGCCCATTTACGGGCACCAGCAACCCGGATCCTGGACGAGCCATCTCCTCTGTGGTGTCTGCGCTTCGGCTGCTGGCAACGTCCTGTGCTAGAGCACCACTGCGACCCTGTCAGTCAGCTGACAAAGAGGGGCTTTTTCATCATTGCCAAACGGAAAAAAGCTTGAATCAGCGATTAGCGTGGCAGCCCCCAGTTATCTCATGCTGCTTTCAAGCAAACAGCTCCGCTGGAGTCATCGTCTACAGGTACTTTCTGACTTCTCCGTCTTTGATCATGCAAAAAGCAGCCTGCGTCCTCCTGTGTCTTGTCGCGTTTGAAGTGGCAGATGTTGATGCTGATGATGCTGATGATGTGATTTGCAGCTTTAGCAATCTCAGTCCTCCACAGCCAACCACAGCAGATCTGCAGCAGGTAGACAGGAGATACTCTCTAAACAGAAGACAAGGTGCACAGGCACACTGGCAAACAAAAGCTGTGATTTATCCTCTGAGTAAGCAGTCAGGCATTGTTTTAGAGGACCTGACACAAATCTAACCTGCTCCGTGCTGTAGCACAATAACCGGCCTGTGCCAATTCGTTTTGTTTACTTAAAATGTAGTGAAGAAATTTGTCTGGGGATTTTTGTTGTTGTTGTTTTGTTGGCAACAAAATAATTCTAATCAAGTGAGTGTTTCAGGAGCAGAGCACAAAAGGCCAGATGCTACTATAATTACAGCAGACAGAATATCACTCAGACATTTTTTAATTATTATTTTTTGCATAAGAAGCTGTTCAGATGCAGTCAGTGCCATAGACTGCCTCTGTTGATTCAATTCTCAGTCTGTCTTAAGCCTCATATTGAATTTTCATTTATGGCATAAAAAACACGCTTGAATTAATAGCGGCGATACAGACCTGTAGGCTGCAGCTGTGGTGCCACACATCTGTCAGGTACAGGCTGCATTTTCACTGGATCCGGACGAAAATCAGATTATCAAAGGTGGAAGAGGAAGAAAGAAAAGAGGGGGGAAAGCCCGAGGTAAAGCGCACCTTTTCACATCTGTGATTTCTACGTTTCCTTATCGCTAAACACCCCAAATCTTCCCCGAACCCACCTCCAGTAATCCGGTGTTTATTACAGAAAATCGACACGTCGCGGTATTCCCGTGAATCCGCCACGGTCTCCACCAGCTTGTTGGTCCGCTGTGTAAAGTGAACGCATGCCCCAGTTGCACGGTTTTTCAGTGCAGAGCGAAGCCGCCGCTGCGCTGCTGTGCGCGCTCCTTTCCCCGTGACGCCAAACAGACAAACATCCACGCAGTACACGCACGATCCCCGCCTAACCCCAAATAATCATCGCAACAACAATAAATGTCCAAGCACACCTGTATGAAGAGCCCATATATATATATATTTTTTTATAAAATCAGTCAAAGTGTTAATAAAAAGGCGAAAAGATTTATACAACTTCCGGTCCCCAATTTCAAAATAAAACCCTTGCATGGGATAAGACTACAGTGAAGAAAGGGAAGCAGACCAGGTAATGTGGAAACAACAAAGCAATATATTAAGACACTATCGTACAATTGCTTATTAGTTTTTAAATTTATTTATATTTCATAAAACATACAGATCCAGCTCTATCTGGCATAGGGTTATACAAATCATACAAGATTGCACAGAAAGTCCCATGAACTTTTGTTTCAGGGTCAGCCATTAAAGACACGAATCTACAAATAATAAAGAGCAAGCTAGCGGCTAAAATTAATTTTTAAAAAATCGGTGGCTGTCTGGTGGTTGCATTTAATTTTTCACAGTCTGTGGTGGATTGCAACTTGTGCAAGTCATGGCTAAATGGTTGCCCACAGTTTAATGGTGTTTGGTGTTGCACACTCATGGCCGCTTTGGATCTCAAGACAATCTTTCTGCAAATATTCGCAGTCTGACTGGTAATGACTGCAAACACTCTCAGAGATCGATGAAGGTTTGTAAATATTAATTTATAAATGCAAACAGATGTTGCCATCAATCTCAATGAGTCTTTGCACGACTCAACTTACCTCCAGTTGTACTCTTCCTATAGAGCAGGAAGGCTGCTGAGCTCAAATGTAATAGTCTGATGTGAATTTGCTGTCTATGTAGACAGCAAATTTCAACAATTTGTCACAGTTATGAGAAACAGATTGCATGTCATTGACAACTTCACCTCTTTCAATCACACACTGACTCCGTCTTATGGCAACATCAATGGCAGACAAACATTTCTGGCAACAAAGTTTAAGCAAAATTTATGAAAAATCAGCAGAGTTATAGTAAATTGATTTATTTAATTATACATTTCCAGTTTTAATTGCGGATTTTTTTCAATTATTGGTGAAACTAGATAACAATGGTAGAAAAACAAACAAACCCAAAATGACTCAATTACATGTGCAGTCTCTGAGATTGTTACATAACAACAAAAATATACACACAGATACACAAAAAGCGCTAGGCTGTTTAAAAATGCAAGTAATAAGAGTCAAATCCATTGACTTGTTGAGAACAGAGAGGCTAATTATTTAAATAAATAGTGTATAGAAAGTTCTATGGCTAATTAATATTAATCTTGTTGTTCATGATATCCACTGAGTCGCTTCGAAGCTTGTTAAATGGAACAGCAGCAGCATCTGCTGCCAAACTACTATTATTGCAATGGGAAGATTAAACAAAAATGTCAGAACACTTCTCAAAATAAATAATATAAAGATAATAGTTCTGCCTTTCTGGCTTTTATAATAAATTGTCATTTGTTTTTAAAGTGGCCAGTCCGTGATCAGTAGTGTTCCTCAGTGTGTTTTTCTATCCAGTATGCTTTTACTACATTGGCAGTGTGTCTGGGATCATTGGCGTACTGAAAAATGAAGTTCCAGTCAGATGTTTTCTGGATGGTATTACAGTAGTGGATCAAAGTCTGAATTAATTAATTTCAATCAATTCTGAAAGGACCTCCAACACACCTGGCTGAAAGGCAGCACTAAGCAGATAACTACAGACACTCACTGTTGTACCTCTCTCTCGACCTCCTCTGAACATGTTGATGATGATTTGAACCAAAGATTTCAAATTTAGATTCACCACTCCATGAGATCTATTGCCACTGATTTTCAGTTCTTGTGTAATTTTGCATATTTCAGCCTTTCCCTTCCTTAAGAGTGGCTTCTTGATAGCCACTCTTCCCCTTTTCATAGATTCAAAGATAATGTAGTTCTCTGTCAGGCTGCTAATAGCAAAATGTCTAAGGACACATTCAATTCGGTTCATTACCAAGTCATCAGTTATGTGCAGACACAAAACTGGTTCATCTCATTAATTAGTTGCATTTTAATGTTTGAATGATTCATGGTTCTGTGTTAAGTTGCTTAAACAACCAAAAAAAGATTCTTCTGAAAAATTTTCTGTTTCGGTCAAGTCTTTTCAGGTACCAGACTTGGAAAAAAAAAAAAAACTACAAGAAAATTTGGCTTCTTGGAAGCAGAATACAAAGACATGAAGACCTTTGCACAGTATTGTGCATTTAAAGGTTCTTCCTGTATGGAGGAGTCAGTGTGTGTGTAAAAAAGGCTGCTGCAGCACTGCCACCTCGTGGATTTTGCAGAAATAGCACCAAAACATTGAGGAGAATCAGATGCACTACCGCTAACACTATTAGTGTCGATGGTTCACTATAACGTCCACCTTAGTGAAAACTCTAATGTTCATTTTTTAATGAGCAGTTTTCCGATCAAATTTATGATGATGTTTTGTTGCTTTTAATAATCCATCCCTCCCACATTAACACTCAGAAAAGCATCTTTCTGTAAAAGAAAATCTTTAATGGTGAGTAAAATACATTGAAATATCATCAAATCAAGCAACTCCATATTTTACTGTATCCAAATATCCAAACATACAACTGCTGCTCGTTCTTTTTCAGTCAAAAGGGAATCATCTGATGAAAACATTGCTTCTATACAAATATACAAAAGGATATACAAGATCACAGTCTTTCGGATAACTGAAGAGTGTTATTAGAGTCTACATAGTTCAAGGACGTGACCATGGGAGATAAAATAATTGCCTTGACTTAATGATATAATATAAATCATTAGCAAATGGAGAACAAACAGGACATTTTTATTGGCGTAGGATTTATCAGAGTCAAACAACTTGTTGGCTGCAGTCCATCAACTCAAGTAGGAGTGTCGCTGGACAGTGCTGGCCTCAGAGGATAACATAAATGAAGAGAGCCATGATGGCAGCGCTGATCAGCCCAGAGATCGGAACAGTAACAAACCAGGCTATGAAGATATTCCTGAACAAACGCCAGTCGACTGACTTCCGGGAACGTAACCATCCCACGGCCACCACGGATCCCACCTGTGTGCACATAATTTAAGAGCTCATCAGGTCATGCGCCACCGTGTACGTTACTTGTGCAGAAAGCTTAGCTTATTTCTAATGTATGTGTCTATTTGTAGTAAAGACAGTCCCTTTAGTTTCATTACCTTGCAGTGGGTTGTGCTGACAGGAAGGCCAATATTGGATGCCACCACAACCGTGATTGCTGAGGCCAGCTCGATGCTGAATCCACTAGAAGAGAAGGAAATGTCAGTATGCTTCGACTTTAACACAAATAAGGATTTTATTTGTCAGCCGCATACCTCGACGGTGTAATAGGGGTGAGATCTTTGCCCATGGTCTGGATCACCCTCCGACCCCACACCCAGAGTCCAATGCAGATGCCGGCTCCACCGTAAAGAAGCAGCCAGATAGGTGTCGGTGCACTTGACAAGACGGAGCCACTCTCATACAGAAGCCAGAGAGCCACCAGTGGGCCTATAGCGTTGCTAATGCGAAAAAAAAGTTTGTGTAAGCCATCTGAACAAACCAACGTATATGAATTCTTCAGAAAAAACAAACATCCTTGCCTACCTGACATCATTCCCTCCATGAGCAAAAGAGCCAAAGCACGCAGTGAGTATCTGCAGGAACTGGAAAAGCGAGGAAACGGCAGGCTGGTCGACTTCCAGCTCATCCTCTTCCTGGTCCGTGCCAGCAAGGTCGGTGCCAGCTTCTTGGACCACATTCTCGTCCAGAGCTGCACTCCTGTTGGACACTGCTGAGCTGTAGCTGCTGTAACTGTCCACTCTCGGTCTCCTCTGCAGCCCACCGTCCCCGTCTTTATACCTGACATCTCCTTGAATTCCGTAAATAGCCATGGTGTAGGAGGTGTAGCTGTTGTTCCTCCGGATGGGCCGCTCTTCTGTGTCGCTGTCACCAATACATTCGCCAACCTTGGCCATGTGGAGCTTGTGCAGCAGGTCCTTGTAAAGGCCAGAGTCTTTGTGGATTGTGTGGGACCGACCACTGTGAGGATCAGTGATCACCATGGGGCCTACGGTCCCATTCAGACCTATGAAAATAAATAGTTAAATGTAATTCAGCTGTTGGAGTTTCTTCTGGTTATACTCTATTTAGAGTGCAGATTCAAGTCATTACCGTTGGCGATGTCCAGGTCTTTGGTTTCTGCATCTATGCTGTCTAAATCCGTCTCATCTGAGCCTCCCAGTTTAAAAGCCACCTTCTGACTGTCTGCTGGAGGGCTCTGTGGTCGGGGTGCATGGGATACTGGGGACTGCTGCGGTTGCACGGGTTTGCTGGAGTTCCTCTCCATGAGCGGAGCTGCACAGGGAGCAGCAGCTGTTTGTGCTGGATGAAAGAAGCACTCAGATTTTTAACGCAAGAGAAAGCAGTGATGCCAGTGCAGAAATAAATAGAATTTTAATACATAAGTCGTATATTTTTGTCAACATATTTACAAAAGTATAGTCTGAAAGTCTAAAGTCAGATTTACTCACCTTGGATTTTCTTCCTGAGGCGGGGACAGACGACAAACCAAACGAACAAGGCTGTGACGGCAGCGCAGCCCAGAGAAATGCACAGCATACCCCACCACGGCACTCTGTCAAACCCCAGCACTGTGCACAAAAGACAGGGGAACAAGAGAGAACACGGTCTCAGAAAAGGTGAAACAGACGCGTAACTAATTCATTCACAGCTCTGTTCCTTTGAAAACAGCGAGAGAAAACTGTTAGCCCTTTCACATTCACGCACAACTTTGATTTACTGTAGAAACATGGCAACGTCTTGAAAGCGCAACTCTCACGCTTTCACATAAACCAAAAAGTCAAGATCACATTTTGTAGGTTGCGGTCACGCGACGTTCACGTTTGCTAAGAAATTATGCAAAATGTTTCAACGGCCTCTTCCAGCACTTCAGCTCGTTCTTACACAGAAGAGTATCAGCGAGAGTGTATGCTCCTACAATCAGATAGTGCGAAAGAGTTCGGCCTTGCAGCCCAGAGATAAACAAACAAAACTGCTGTTAAAGAAACTTAATTTCACTTTCCTGCTAATGCTGGCAGTGCATAGATAAACAGGTGAATAGAATTTAGTCAGGCAACATTTAATAACTTAGCTTACCTGTTTTTCCTCACAGACAACAGCGGCTTAACAACAATTAAAAGGTCGCACGATTAAAGCCACAGCTGCATGGGTGTGTCCCGTCTTCAGCATGCACGTGAAGCCAAACTGGCTTCGAACTCTACTGACCGGACAGACGGCTAAGACATGCAACAAAAAATGATGCTCGGACTGGAACGTGCATGCAGTTTACTATACTGTATTACTCTGCAATTTTGCATTGCAGGAGTTACAATGTGTAATTTCCATGACCCACACACAGACACACATGCACACAGGCCTGCAGCCTTCAGTGAAGGGCCCAGGCCAGCTGACTCCTTGATTAGTTCAAGCCTGCAAACAGAACAAAAAGGAATGGAAATTTTCCATTTATTAGCGGAATCTGTTGTAGAGCCACTTTGATTATTTTCCTGTTGTGTTTGCTCGCTACAACTGTTGATCTTTGCAATTTTTTTATATAGAACATTCTACATCTTCAAGACTGTTTTTTCCTCTCTTTCTTTTTTTAATGAAACTGCTTCCTCTTTATTTGCCACCTACTTTGAGTCCCAACTCGCCCATGTGACCTTTCTCCACCTCATCCCGGGATTTCAACTGCTGTGGCAGTAGCGTGGCGTGTTAAGCAACAATCAAACAAATAACCAGTGCAGTCTGATGACGTAATACTCACATGGTGCTCCTGTAAACATGATAGAGAATAGGTTGATGCCCATCGTGATGGCGTAGAAGATAGGTAGGGCTCGCAGGCCGTTGGGTACAGGATTAGTCTGTGAAAAATACAGACTTTCTCTGTTATATGTTTAAAGTAGCAACATGTACTCAAAAATGATCAGAAACAAGCTGTTCTCTGTTCAGCTGTTGGTGCCTCTATGTTTATATTTTAACTCTTTGAGAGACCTGACTGCTCAGCTGAAACCCTCCAGACTACAGGAAGTACGAGTGCTCGTTATTTTAATGGACCTGATTAAGTATTCCCAGTGAATAAGCTTTACCTTATTCAGAATGAATTTGCGGACAAAATAGAAGAGAATTGCTGACATGATGCCTGACAGCATGGGGGACAGGAACCAGGAGGCCACTGTGGACAAGCGGAGCATATTTTCAATGCGTTAGGAATAAATTTGCTTTTAATTTGACTTGCATTTCATATTTAACGGCTATTTCTATCTATTGAGTGTGGGGTAGGGATAAAAAAACAACACGTATTCACCAATGCGCAGAAGTTCCATCCATTTCACCCCTTGGTGACCTCTGGCTACCATGGAAAACCCAATTGTTGCTCCAACAATACAGTGGGTTCCAGAAATGGGGAGCTTCAGGAACGACGCTGCCAGCTGCCACACAGCAGAGCCTGGATAACAAAGGCACAGTTGCGATCACTGAAAACACACCAGGCCGAACATCTTCAGCACACACGTGCTCCGATCGTCATCACTGTCTGTGCACTCACCACACATAGCACTTATCGATCCTGCCATCAAGACGTGTTCCGAGCCGTTGTACATCCGGACGTCAATGATCCCCTGCCGGATGGTCTCGCTTACTTTGGCCCCCAACAGGACCGAGCCCACGGTCTCAAAGATGGTGGCCAAGACGCAGGCCTGCCGCAAAGTGACCACACCAGAGCCCACTGCTGTACCGAATGAGTTGGCCACATCATTGGCCCCCACAGAGAAAGCCAGGATGAAGGCGATGATGAAGCCTAGCACCAGCAGCCACAGGTAGCCCGACATGCCAGACTGAGAGGCCAGAGCCACGGTGGTGGCAGCAGCCAGGGTTGCTAATGTAGTTGTATCCATCGCTTCTCACAATATAACTAAGTTTTTGTCACAATCACTCTTATCCCAAGCCAAATTTTTTCTCTTTTCCCCCTTGCAATTTAACAGTAACTTATGAGGTAATATGTTTTTATAAATAAATTACTACCACGATAAAAAATAGAAGAGCCCTTTAGTTCAGATCTAAAAGTTCCAAAGGGAAGGAGATTTAAATTAATTGCTAGCTAGGTATGCAGGGTTTCTCTGTAGGCTTCATTGTAAAATGAGAAGGTATACAGATGGGGGAGAAATCCATTGTGACGGGCAGCCTCTGATGATGCACACTGCAATAACACAAAAACAGGCACAGAAATGCACAAGTTAGTGGCTGAAACTCCTCATCTTCAATTCTTGGAAAGGCTAAGATGAGTTACATATTAACAAGCCCAAACTCCAGTACGTGACACAACCAAACAGTACACACCGCTTTACCTGGTATCCATGATTTACTGGCTAATGGTAGAAAAAAGGAAGTGTTTCGTGTTATCAGCAGTATATTAACACTTCATACACTTCACACTGAAGTTGGACATGACACTACCGCTACTACATGACATTTCCACACAGCGTTTTGTTGGACCAATTCATTAAATTATGACTAGGATCAAAGCAGCAGGTAAGTATGGCAAAATGGAAAATGCACAACTGTGCAGTTTTACTGAGCATTCAGTGTTAATCAGCGTTTTCACAGAGAGGAAATGGCGCTGCAGTAAAACAAGCAGCTGATTTAGTTTTCTTTAACTTTTGGCGAGTAAAGTTTGTTTAATAGGCGGTTAAGAGAGTAAATCCACGCGTGTGGCACTGCGGGGGACTTACATAACTACAGCAGCCTTTCAAATCCCACTTGCACAAACAAATCCCACCTAAAACTTCAGAAAGAGGTTTGAGAGACTGGGAGTAACTGGGCTCTTAGTTTGTTAGTACTCACTCAGGCCTATAGAAAATAGCGGTATGTTAATCTGCCTTGCTGCCCTTACGTAATTCAAAAGGAGTGAGAGGGGGGAAGACAAGGGGAGCACGAGTAGAGATTAAAGGTAGGTGACACTTACATGTGTAAGCAAAGGTGTCCGCTGTGTTGTCCCCTGCGCTCGCTGGGCTTCTCTGTCAGGTGATCGGCCTTCCTCGGCAGGTGTTATGCAAAGTGAGAGGATGTCAGAGGAGGTGCCAGTCCAGCGGCCTGCAGTGGTTGAGGCTCCCTTTGGAGGTTGGTTTATATATTGCGCCTCAAGTGAGAACCCGCCTTTCCAGAGCAGTCATGGGACACTCGCTGCTGCACTCGGGCTAATGTTTATCGAGCTTGTTGATGGGGGAAAAAAAGTAATTATAGTTTTCTGCTGATTATATTGCTTAACCTTATCCCCCAAATTATATTTATCCAAGCGCCGAGGAAAGACAAATGTCTGTTGTGTTGCCGAAATAGCCCATCTTTCAGTCTAATTCAAAAAGAAAAGTAAGTGAAATATTTCTGGTGACAGTTTGTTTATGGTGGTTAAGCTTCTGCTGTTTGGATATAAACAGTGCGGTGTTCCCCGAATATTACCAATTTTCTAAGAACGGGGACATTAAAACTTTAAAATGACTGAGTAAGATATTACAAACGGGGCTTTGGTGCCACCTGCTGGTCGAATTTAGCAAGTTTCACCCACCAAGGTTAAAGAGGCCTCTGGAAACTTTGTGCTGAAGTGTGTAGTTTACTTCCAAATCTCTGGTAACGTCTCTCTTAAAAAAAAAAAAAAAATAGAAACAAAAAAGTAGTAAACTCGCTGTAGGAAAGTGTAGACTCTATAGCTCACTAAGCCATAGTGTAACTAATGTGAATCAGGAGCCACGAACAGTGCTGATCATCAATCGGTTACTCATCCATGAAGAGTTCATTTACTGAGAAACTCCAGGAGAGTGTCAGGCTGTCAGCAGAACACAGTCTTTTTCCGAAATGGTACAGTACCTCCAAATCTGCTGATCAGTTCCTCTTCATCACCTATTTATTCAGTGCTGGTGGGATTTAATTTGTGACATGTTCACACAAGTGCCCGGCTTTGTGGAATATTTTGACCTTCCCAACGAATGCAGGAAGTTCAAATTACCTAAAAAGGATTGTCCGGAAATGGAAGGATGGTGGAAAACTAAGCATATATATGCGCAAGGAAAGACATTCCTAATAATAATTATATACAGTTATGGTCAGAAGTTTACATCCACTCACAATGGGCATGAATTTCATGGACATTTTTGGTCTTAATAATTTCTTTGAACTTTTCTTTTTCCAGCATGGAATGATTGTACAGCATACATCTTTAATGACTTTAAAAAACAAAAAATTGATTTTATTTTGTACAAATATATACATACACTCACTTAACTCTTTTAATAAGTGGTGCTGAAGATATTAGATTGATTGACAGCACTCATTGGATTGACCAATCCTCAGAACAATGGTATAGTCCAAGGAGCTCAGTAAAGCTCTGAGGAGAACTGCAGATTTACACAAGTTGGGAGGCTCTCTGGGAGTTATTTCTAAACAACTGCTGATTCACAGATCATCGGTTCAAACAACTGAACGGGAGAACAAGTTATTCGGGTGTGTCACCGCTTTGCCAAGGTCAGGAAAAAGCCCCAAACTGTCACCCTCAGGTGAGAGGAAATTGGTTAGAATGTTCAGGAAGCACCAAGGCTCAAGCCCACCATGAATTGGTTTTACACGGACCAACAAATACCAAGAAAGAAGCCACTGCTCCAAAACTGGCATTTTTAAGCTTGACTAAAATCTGCAGCTGTCCACATGGACAAGCCAAATGTCCTCAGGTAAAAAGTTTTATGGTCAGATGAGACAACGATTGAGCTATCCGTCCACCGTGACGAAAGGCATGTTTGGAGGTGTAAAGGTGAGGCCTTCAAACGTAAGAAAACTGTACCAACTATATAGAGGTCGTGGCATCATTCTCTGGGGCTGTTTTGCTGCCACTGGTACTGGTACATTGCACAAAGTGGGTGGGATGATGATGATGAAGAAGGACTACCTCCCAATTGCTCTACTTCTTTGCACACATGCTAGATGGTTGGACACAGATCAACAGGACAATGATCCCAAACACACATCAAAACTGGTTTTCGGCTGGATAAAACAGGCTAAGTTTAAGCTTCTGAAATGGCCTTCCCAAGCCCCGACCTGAAGACTGTGCTTAAAGGCTGGGTCCGTGCCAGGAAACCAGCAGGTTTAAATGAACTCTACCAGTTCTGCCGAGAAGGGTTGTGAAATATCCAGCTAGAATCATGCCAGAAGATTGTTGATGGCTACCACAAGCATCTGCTTGAGGTGCATGTGTGTATATACTGTGTGCGTATATATTCGAGCCTGTATCCATTTGGGCATTTGTAAACTGAACACAGCTGTATATATGTGTGTTTCTAGTATTTTACACTATTATATTTTTCCCACACTAGCCTAAACACATACACACCCCTACAGTCATCACACATTACCAAAAGCAAAAAAAAAAAATCAGATTGAGAAACACAGCAGCTTTAATCAGCTACAGTCACAGATGAATATCTGTTGTCCACCCACAACATAGATGATTCATTTTTTTGTGACTGTTTCTGTGGCTACTTTACATGTAAATGATGCCCATGTGGTGTTCATCCACATTATTCCTTTAATATCAGACGCTCTACATAACAAGAGCATTTGCAAGGTTTTCCAGTCATATTTACTTGTTATAGCCCTTCACTAACACACCACTGATTGTGCCTTTTATGTATTATATTTATAATTTGTTTAATGTTTATTTATTTCTTTTATTCATTACATTTCGATGTTCACAGAGGTTTATTGTCTAAGAAAATATTAAAGATTAGATCGCACATAATGCTCCGTATAAACAGCAATTCCAGAAACTGGGGATGAGCACAGAGCTGCGTTAAAGGGCTTCTTTCTTATCATATTCACTTGCAGCCACGAACGATGCTGCCAGTCAGGGATTGTGAGCGTAAATCCAAATGATCTGTATTTAAACAATTATCCGAGATAACTATCTTTTTTGTCATTTAAGTACATAGCTCGAAGACGAACTCTGAAAAATGAACCGAGCACAAAGCCACAGCGCAGAAACGCAATCTTTCCAGGCAATCATCTTCTCAGGAGATTAGTACTTAGAATTGAAACTGTTTAGAAAAAGTCTCTCAATTTGTTTACAGAGACCTAACTTTTGACAAACCAGAGAAATTAAGGAACTTTCCCAGAAAGGTTAGTCAATCTCCTGTATAGTGAGGCATACTTAATTACTATTGCTACGAGTTAAATGGTGTTTTCTGTCATGTTTGAGGTATTTAGGATTGTAATTACCAGCCCCTGTTGCCTCACACAACAATGTGCATTTTGTTTTGCAGCAGCATGAGAAGCCCTTCTCTTGACATTCTCATGGCAGGTTGATCTATATAATTTATATCTGTGAGCCACTTTCAGCTTAGCTGTGCTGAACTGCGGTGGTTGATATATGAGACATGTTAATATTTTACCCTGGTTAAACAGAGTGTATGTGTAATCCAGTGTATGACTTTATCTGGTGCAAAAATATTAGCTAATGTGGTCGACTCACAGATTCATTTAGCACTGAATATCACACCCATTTTTCCTTTTAGATAGATTACTTCCTCCTACCGTGTAAAACATTCAATGAAAAGTAAACACACACACTCACTCATGCTGCATTGTCAGAGCATATGAAAGCACATGTGAAATGGATTATTAATCAAGAGGGATGTTCAGTCGCCTCCTAGCGGTAAACTGGGAAAAGCATTATCCTCTTCCTTAAGTTTCTTAAGGTCCCCCCCTCAAAAGGTTTACCCACAGAGCTCTGCTTTTGCTTATTTGACTCGTCCATAATGCAACAAGAGACCATTTGTCATTGACAAAGTCGGCCGTATATGGGTAACCCGAGGGCCTCTAGGTGGCATTCCTGTCCGTGTTCAGGTTACGCGGGCTGATGAGTGGAAATACCAGTTTGTGTCTTAAGGAGAAAAATGAATAATCAGCAGTTTGGTCACTGTTTGCTGCTGTATGCATGCACCCCCTCCACAGTCTGTTAGGTGCAAACTTCACATCATCGTTTGGTGGATTTCAGGTTTTTGCGCAGATCTTTAAACTAAAGCCACATAAGCGAGTAAAGCCAACGTTTAATACTTAGCTTTAGTTGTTTTAAAGTAGGAGGATTTTCACTTTGCTCTTTCAACTTACCCCTCATTTAAAGCTTTCTCCCCTATATGCTCAGCTTTTCATGACAGTTGGGTTAATCCCCACTTCTTTTCAGCTAGCCCAACACTGTAATTTTTTGTTGTTGTTATGTTTCCTTTTACATTTAAAATTAGGCAAGATAGGACATGCAAATCAGTAACTGAAGAGTGTGGCTGGTTCTCATGCTCAGGCCTATGTTAGCCCAACCCTTTCTTCCACTCTTCCCTCCCTCCTATCCCTTGCCAAACAGGATCTGTAGGATCTTACACAGTCATTTTCTCAGGAGACGGGAATGTCAAAGCACAAGCTTTGTGCCTGCTGGAACTTGCTCCCTACATTCTGTAGAACCTCCAGGAAAAAGTACAGAATGAGTTACCCGTACATCCATTTAATTTCCACTCCTGTGTGTATCATCAACCGCTAGTTAAAACGCAGTGCCGGATGTGTTCTAGACACACGTTGACTCACTACTGAAATTAGGTTGTCTGGTATGCCACCCTGCCCTATCTTAACAAGGTGTCCTTGGATTCACGTCCCTTTAGTTTGAAAGGCGATTCGTTTCATTTTACTCATTTTTATTTCAACGTCCCATTTTCTGGAGACATTTGTTGTCCAGACCATTCACACTCAGGGAACAAAAACATGGTTTACGAGATATGAATTTTAGGTCTTTTTAATTGTCTGGTTTGTGTACAGTTTAAAAGCACATTTTACAGCAGATAGGCTAGTCACTTAGACTGTAAAGCACCCAGGGGTATCAGATTATAAATATAATACAGTGTAACTGGCATTCAGAGAAATGACACATTTACAAAAAGAAATGTAAAGGATTTTTTCCCCAATCATCCCACATCACCATCTACATTATCTCAGCTTTTCAAATGCTATCAAGCAAGCGGAGGATAGAAATGTAACAAAATATGTCGATGTCCCAAATAATGCTACATTTGTTTGTGTTGCTGTATTAAGCTTGTAGACGCGGCGATCCAAATTGACAGCACTCCTGCATCTGTAAGCTCGCTCTGTCAACTCCTGCACTGGCATTTGCAGCCAGACAGACAGCAGAGCCGTCTGCAGAGTGGCAGTGAAATGTTAAAAGTCTCAAAGAGTCCAGTTTCCACCAGGATCAGATGCCATTTCTACTTTAATTGACAGACCAGTGGCTGGGCGTTAGCACTGAGCTGCTTGTGGACTCTTTGCGGCACAGATTTGGGCTGTGGCTGTAGGTGGGGGAGTGAGTGACACTTGGACTGCTGGGCGGTGTGGAAGAACAGGAGGAAGACTTGGATTTAATCTGTAGCCACTTGTCTCCCAAAGCCTTGGCAAAGTGGTCGTCGACGGACACGCTGATGGAGAGCTGCTGGGACTGAGCTTTCTGGTAGTGAACACCCAAGCTCCTCTGGAAATGCTCCTCGAGGACGTTATCATAGTTGTCTTTGGGAACCACTGCAATATAGAAGACGAATGGCAAACCTTTACATACACACCTAAGTGAGTCAGTAAAAGTGCGTGGTATGGCTGTGCTATGAGGCACGTGTGATGACTAGGGAGTGACCTTCTGGGTAAATGAGCTCATTCCAAGTGAGTGTGAGACTGACCTGATGAGTGGCCCACGGATCTTGAAGAGGGGTTTCGTAACGAGGAGGCGCAAGTGATCACAGAGGGACGTATCTGGAAAAAAGAAAAAGAAAAAGAAATGGGTCAGTAATTAGACTCAAAGTAATTAGACTTGAAGCACAGGTTGTAACCCTGGTTTTAAGCTTTCGTTTCATTCCACAAACTTTGTGTTTTTGTTCTGACTTTGGCTAAACCTGACTGTGTACTCGCTCTTCAACTGCAACAGTTTAAATTAAAAACAACACGATCTGAAAACCGATTAAACTGGTTGGGTTTGCGCGTGAAAGTCAGCTCCCTCCCAGTGTGGTGGCATAAACAGGTCAGAGAGAAAGCAGTCTGTTTGGTCTTGTTGATGGCATTCCTCCCTCCATTACTCACATTTTCTTCCCGAATCTGGCTGGATTGCATAGCTCAGGCAAGCTTAGGCTTGCAGACACACTTAGACGCAGAATGCTTGTGCAGCTGGATTCACTGACTACAGATAATGGACCCCTGTGGTTGGTGGCCTGAAGCTATGCTGAGGTTATACAGTAGGGTAAACAGTATGACCTCCTAAATACCCTGTGTTCTAGACAGGCTTTGCTGAATTACCTGGATTTGACTGGAAGAGGTGCCTTTATTCTTTTCCTCTGCGCTTTCAGTTTCTTTTCTGGGTTTCTTGATGAGGGCAAGGGGTTCATCCATTACTGGTGTGTAGTACACATGGGTGGGCAGAGGGCTGGTGGGGCTGGGTGTTGGACTCAGGGTTTGTGTTGGACTCTGCTGGCTGCTGAACACTGCTGGGGCTGCTCTCTGGGCCAGCCTGCTTCGGCTCATCGCTCGCTCTCGTCTGAAACAATTATTTGAAAGAGTTTCAGACCCTCGTTGCTGTCTTTTTTTTTTTTTTGACAGAATTTGCATTTAATAAGTTGAATCTATCAAAAGAAAATGTTCTTAGGAAAGTTAAACAGCTCAACCAACCTTTCCTCCAAAGTCAGACCTCTCTCGTGGCTGCGCTTGCGTTTGATTGGATACACCGTTTGGGTTCGAGCCCGGTCGTGTGTCATATGTCTGTATCTGTCTTCGCTTCTGAGATGAGGCTGACCTGCAGAGCAAAATTAAAATGCGGGATTAGAAGAAGCATGCAGACTTTCAAAGAAACACGACCCCATCAGGGGTGCCCGCGGTCCCTTTGCCAACGCCGATCCTACGTCAGATCACTGACGGTATATTGTGACGTTTGTGATTGTATCTAACTGGCAATGATGTGAAGCAGTGATGACTAACTGCTTGTTTTGATCCATGACATCAACTTGCACGACTGCTTTTCGTGGGAAAGCGTTTTTTTTTTGTTGTCACCGTTAATCGTAAACTCCGTTAAGCTGTAGAACTCGATTTACCTGATCAGTGAGGGTTACAACACTTCACAGCTGATTCAATGCTAACGGTAAATGTTGTTTTTCTACATATTGGCATTCAGCCCAGTCACACGCAAACAAGTTTTTTTCCCCCTGTTTGGATGGAGTGCAAAAACATCAAACTGCTCTCCGTGTCTGAGGACCCCGATTTGGGCGTCAACCATTTGTGAAAAGGCCATCAAGGCGAAACACGTACACATCCTGGATCTTTGCAATTACACAAGTCGAAACACATCGACAGGCAGCTGCTGATGTCAGTGGCTTGTTCAATCAGAGGAGTTTAAAGCATGTCTACAGTGCAGGACAGACACACTAAATGGGCTGGATGTCTCAGTCTTTTGCAGGTTTATCACCCATCAAATGTCAACCAAAGCCACACAGGGGGGCGTTTGGGCAAATCAGCCTGCAGTCACATCCCCAGGCTGATGTGTAATGCATGCAGCCAAAACACAAGCACTGTTTGAAAATGTAATGGCAGCACAATTGCACTGTGTGTTCCGTTAACACTTGGAAATCCACACTGACGGGCAGCAGTGCTAAACTGTATTCAAATCAGCCAATGGATGTATTTAAAGAAACAATAGTCTGTGGTGCCACACTGAATTGAGACAGTCTGTTTAAATTGGTTTTGCATTCCTAGAGAAAAACAAAACAGCCTTCACGCCCACACTGCTCACTCCAGTTCACATTTCCTAACATCTAAACTCTCCAATAGCACATGTGAGCTATTCCTTCACACAGTGTGGCTTTGTGGAGGGGCGTAGGTATAACCACACCTATGCTGATTTTCTAATGCCTCGGGCATGGTTATTTCTTCCTTATTAGCAGAGGGAAAATGCTTCCTGACCTTTTGGTTCACTGCATTTAAATCTGATTTTATTGTTACCCAACAGAAACGCATGGTTTAGAAAAGCTCAGTTAAAGCCTCAGGTGAGTATTTACAGAGTCTGTATGTAAGATTCAGTGTATTAAATATATTAACCGAAAAAGCCAAACGTGGTTCTAGCAGTACACATACTTGATTGTTTACTTATCGCTGTCATTTGATTGTCACCGTATCTGATTCTTTCTGCCTGACTTCACCTAAATATCACAGACAGACTAAATGCCACTTAATTAACACAGATGTTGTATATAGTTCATATCATATTGAGAAATACATATTAAATACGCATACTAATAAGTAAATGATATGGCACAACCACAGCAGAGATTTATTTCCACAGATCCAAGTATCCACTGTCATCAAGAAACATGAGGACATTTTTAAAAAAGCGTAAATCGAGCTTACCTTCTAAAATGTAGACCTTGAAGCCACTGCTCATCCGAGTTATGTATTGGAAGTTAGCCACAGCCATTGCTCCTTATCTTTGTGTTGCTGAGCCCAAATACAGAGGAACACCTTGACTGCTGGACTTTACAGGACACAAAGAGCCTCAGTTATAGACTGTATTGGAAAGGTAATGAGACGCTGGTTCTGAGCGCCGTCAGGTAAAGTATCAGGTGAGTGCGGACAGACCTGTGACTCATTTCCTGCCTTTCCATTGGCTGCTGCCCGGGCCAATGAGAAGCCCCGGTTCACTCATTATTATTCCTGTACAGTTGGGAATGTGCCTGCAGTTAGGCCCATCGCTAAAGTAGAAAAAAGGCGCTAAATGTCACAGTATACCAGACTTTACTCTGATTAGAGAACTGTTTGCTTTATTCGGCACTTTCTCTTATACGAAAAGTTCCATCCTGAAAAAACAAACAAACAACCCCCCCCCGTCATCAATTATTTTCTTTCAGTTCCTTGTAGAGTGTGCCTGCGGGTTTCCCCATACATGGAATCAACACCTGTCCCCCTCCCACCTCCCTCCTAATCTGCAATCTCACCAAACTGCATTTTTCCGGGTGCTTAGCCCACCGGAGCTCCAGTCATTCTTCTGACCTGCCCATACACGCATGCAGCTGTACTCTGAGCCTGCCTCACCAGTAATCCGAGGGCTTTTGTTGATGGCCAGACAAAGACTCCCTAAGTACTGAAAATGTTGCTGCTGCCATGAGAAAAAAAAAAAATCTTCTGAGAGTGTAATGCGCGTCTGACGACATGTAGAAGGCCTCGGAGGCAGCTCACTTAGATACGTGACAGTTCTAATGAAAAAGGGGGGAAATCATTATTAATGTCATTGTTTTAAGGTGTATCTGTAAAACTTATTGAGAAATACCATTTTGTGCTGTCTGGACTTTGTTGATATACAAGTGGGAGATTTCTACTTGTGAGTTTTACCCTAACAGGTTGGTGAATTTTGTTTAACGTGATAAAAAGCTACTCTTTTAGAAGTCCCACTGTTCATACGTGCATGGAAAATATTAGGTTTAATTTAAGCTCAACAGTGCCCCCTTATGTCGTACAAAGCAATAGCACGGTCAGGGGTAGGAAAATAACTTGTGGGGGGAAAATGCAGTTTAACGTTTTAAAAATGAAATGAATGTGGTTATAAATCTGCAAGTGGCCAGGGAAGCTGTAGAAGTTCTAGTTTTGCAACGATTGTCCAGCGGCAATCAAGGCATTTTGGCTTGCTGTACTAACAAAAACTTATTCTACAATTTCAGTACAGCCACAAAGAATCTGGGTTTAGTTTTATACTAAACAGAAATTAAATACTGATACTAGTTTTGATTCTATAAACATGATAAAGGGCTTCACACTCTTAATCAGCTGATAACATATAGTCACTGGGGTAATGTAATGCTTACACATCAGAAACGGTAATTGCTCAAGAGGATGTTCTAGGAAGTCTTGACTCACCCCTCAGTTCTTTATATTTTGCTAGGGAAACAAGATTTATTGCTATATGGAAACATACAGTATAAAGAACAAAAACATAGTTTATACAATTCTAATAAGCTTAAAAGTCAATATTTGCTATGACCACTTTTATTCTTTAACACAGCCTGAACTCACTTAGGTACGTTTTCTCATCATTTCTTTAAGAAGTCTTCAGGAATAATTCTCCAGACTTCCTGAAATATATTCAAAGCTCTTCTTTGGATGTTTCTGTCTCTTGTTCTAATCTCTGTAGAGATGATCTCACACTCCTTCAATAATGTTGAATTCCAATTCATGACTGATGTGTTTTTCTACTCAGGTATGAATTTACTGTACTGGCAGTGAGCTGGAGATCAGTGTCATGCTGACAAATGAAGCTGCTGCCAATCAGATAATTTCCAGATGGTGGATCCAGATCTCACTTTTCCTTCTTGTTCATATTTTCCTAAATTTTGACAAGATCTTTAACACTTCTGCATTTCAGCAGCTTCAGACCACGACAGAGCCTCCACTGTGTTTTACAAATGGCTGTAGATACTTGCTTTACCTCTCTCCTGACCTCCTCTGAACATGTTGATGATGATTTGAACCAAAACCTAAATTTTCTAATTAAGACCTGTTGATTTTCAGTCCAGTTCTAGTGTAGTTTTGTGTACCGCAGCCTTCCCCCCCTGTTTCCCTTCCTTAAGAACGGCTTCTTTACAGCCACCCTTAAGCAGAGGCCATTTCTGATGAGGCTTCAGCAAACAGAACGATCACTGAAGTTCCAGATGCATGCCTCAGGACCTCCGCCAGTTCTTTGCTGGATTTTAAAGGAAGACTTCTTAAAGCCATGACCTTTAAATGCCCATCTGCTGCAGATAGTAGTTTAGGCCTGTGACTTCTTTTTATCCCCTGTTTGTTCAGTTTCCATCTGATTTTTTTAAGCACACACAGCATACCATGATCTCTCTTTTGGAATAAACACATTTACAGAGAAAAACATAAAGGTAGGGCATTCATTAAGTTAGAAAGTAGCCTCATCACTTTGGGTAAAAGTTGAAATAATTATTTTCTGTTAGCCTAGCCAAACTTGCAACACTAATCTATATTTTAATTTAGTGAGGAGACTCCACTCCACTGGTGACTGCAAGCAAGAAAACACCCGAGGAAAACACCAATAAATAAATGACGCCGTCAATAACTATCATAAACCTCCTTGTATGATCCATGATAAAGCAGCTGTGTGCGACACACCACAGAGCACAAAGAGCATTCCCCTTTCTGAATAATCGAAAGTGTGTACTGATGGTTACCTGACAGATGCATTGCCTGGGCATGCCTTCATGGTGGGCAGGATAATGACAGAAAAAAGGGGCACAGAAAAAAGAAAGGCAAGCTAGAGAGCGATTGCTTCTCTGGTTTGTGAACTAAAGTAATCGAGCCACTTTCTATGAAATCACACAAATTCTAATGTAATAAAACTAAAATCCATCCACTGAAAAATAAATGTACACTAATGATACATTAATAGGCAGTTCACTATTCCCAACTCTTAAGATCGGAGCTAAATAGCGGTATTTTTTACTAGCAAGCAATAGGCTATTTATTATCTCTAAAATGCATTAATGATTTAGATAAGAAATGCTCTAGGCCTCTATCCGTGTCTCTGTAGTTTCTGCCATATGGTACAGTTTCCATAGAGCAACCCATGGCTCCCAGGGGGGTGGGCTCCGAGTATCACTAACAGACGGCGCATCCCTCACTGTCTGTATTGACTCAGTTGAAAATCAAAAGTAACACCCTGTTTCAGCAGGCCTGACAACCCAGCAGTTGGTGTGCCGCTGCTGCTTTATTGGAGCCAGCAGGATGCCCGAATGAAATCAACACCCAGAGGTATTGCAGCCAACAGCAGGATCATGTCCAACAGCGAGCGACGCCCCTGCTTCTCCGCTCTCATCAGCACCACCCTGATACCCCCATCATGGAGCTTGTCAAGTTACAAGAATACTGACGAGAACAATGCCGGAAGTTCAACAACGCTAATAAGACTCAACAAAACAACAGCTCGCCACTTATGCGGTTTTAGCTGTGGCTGCTATTTTTACTTCTTTAGTTTAACTATGTCCAAACTCTGACGTCAATAAAAAATCAGCCCTAGATATGCATAGACTTTTCTTTCTTTCTTTCCCCCCAAAGAGACACCGGAAGTGTGGATATCACCCTGCTGCAACTTGACGACCACGCAGCTCCTCTCTCCCTCAGGATGACTGGGAGTGACGCAGGGCAGACGGAAAAAACTGGGGCTTGATGAGATGCAGGAAGGGCTGTAGCTTTATTTATTTCAGCCTGATGCCTGACTTGCCTGCACGGAGGATATGAGAGTCACCCATATGAGAGCTTTTCTGTGACAGACAGGAGGTAATAACGAGGAATCATCAAGTCATCCTTGGGGCAGACCAGTTTGGATACACTCCCAGGTAGGCTTCATCATGCCCGGTTGTGGCTGTTACTACAGGCTGCTGAAGTGCTAGGTGGCTTTCTGGAAACAGGATACATGTTAAAAAATGTCAATAAATTTATATTTTTATTTGCGTCAGTCTTTACACGGAGACTGATAATTGGCTTGCACAATTTGCTTAGGTGAAGTAGGGCTGATTTCTTCTTGCATCTTAGCAAATTCTTTAAGCTACACCGTCACGACTCATCGCCACTGTTATGATCAGATAGTCGAGCTTCTCCTTCTATATTAACACGGGACCTGTTTTCTCTGTAGGTAACATCGGGTCCTGTTCCTGCACATGGGAAAGTAGCCTAGTCATTCATTTCCCCACTGAACACCGAGTTGTAAGTCGCATTCAGTGTATTTGGACCCCCACATCCTCCTCCTTCGTCATTTCAACAAATATCCACCATGAACTACCTGCGACGACGACTCTCGGACAGCAATTTCATGTCCAACCTACCCAATGGCTACATGACCGACCTCCAACGCCCCGATGCGCCGCAGCAGAGCCCCGCAGTGTCGCCCGGGCCGGCAGAGAGGCGCCAGTCCACCAGTCAGCAGCAGCAGCCGCAGCAGCAGCAACAGCAGCAGTCTGGAGGTGGAGGTGGAGGCTTCTTCTCATCCATTTCCAACGCCGTCAAACAGACCACAGCTGCTGCGGCTGCGACCTTATCGGAGGCAGCGGACCGAGCAGGTGTCTCCAGCAGCGCTAAGATCCTCCTGGTCATCGACGACCAGCAGACCGACTGGTAAGAGCAGTGCGCATTGGCAGCGCGCTGCCTCGTCTAGACAGCAAAAGTGTGCCAGACCGTGGGTTGCGGTGGCCTAACTCCTAGAAGGTCATATGATTCATCCGGTGTTGAGAGGTATCCTTCCATCACGTGAAACAACCGGTGGGAGGTTTTGTGCGCCGAAACTGTGCCATGGCAAAGGCGCAACAGACCGAAGGCAGAGAAGCCATTTTCATTTGACGATCAGCTTGTTTTTTCTTCTTGTGATCGATTCGTGTTGCATTCTGCTGATAATCTGAAATTACGCAAGTGCACTATGCGTTCATGGCCGCCATGAATATGGAGATTACCTATTTGTCAAATGAAGCGGCTGTAAGTGCAGAAGAAAAACGATTTCAGCAGACAGTCGAGCTTCTTTTCCGCGCGCATTATGCAATAGTGATAGCAAACTAAGAAATTTGCTATTATCAAGACAGGATTGATATTCACAATAAACGGAAGCTGACCTGTCCTGATGCAACACCAGTAGTTTTATTTATACATCCATATTTATATATATATTCTCTAAATTTCAAAATTTGCCAAAATAATGGCAAATATTAAATATAGAAAGGCAAAATTTTAAAATCACATCCATATATCAACTTTTTGATGTAATCATTTAACTTCTTGCTTTAAAATCAGGGTGAAGGTCTTCAGAGGAAGAAAGGTCCATGGGGAATTTGACATCAAGGTGGAACAGGTAAGTTTTGCTTTGTGATGCAGACTTGTAGATTGTCTAGGCCAATAGCAGACCAATAATCTATTTGTGAGGAGAAATGTGCAGCCTTATATTTATTACTACAGTTTCACTACAGTTTCACTCAGTGGTCTTTCATGATGTAATCCACTAAGCAGCATTTTAACAGAAGAGAAGCCCATAAACATTTTAAAATCTTCTTTGCCTAAGGCATTTTCTTCTCCTACTATTTTAGTCTCTCTACCTCATTCTGGACTGACATTTCTTTCTTATGTGGCCTCAAAACAGGAAGGATGAATTTCACACAGAGCCTGATATTCTTTAATTGTGTCTTGTTCTGCTTGACCGCTGGCTCCACTCATCACCGCTGTGATTTCTGAAGTGTTTATTAGGGTTTGACCTTGATACTGTCCTTTCAGGCAGAGTTCTCTGAGATCAACCTGGTGGCCAATGCCACAGGTACCTACAATGTGAACATTGATGCAATTAGGAGTGGCCATAAAGTTACAAAGTAAGTTCTCTGCAAAATTTTTCTTTTTAGAAAAAAAATTGCAGCGCTGGTAAAACTACGAGTTTCTGCTGAAACGTTCACTGTGCCCCAAATGGAATGAATCATCAAACTGATTTGTTGTTTTTTTAGTGCTGTTAAATATTTTGCTCATGTCCCCTGAACCAGATCCTTTAAGCCAGACTTTGTGCTGATCAGACAGCATGCGTTCAGCATGGACAAGAATGGAGACCATCGTAACATAGTGATTGGATTGCAGTACGCTGGACTGCCAAGTGTGAACTCTTTGCACTCGGTCTACAATTTCTGCGACAAACCGTGGGTGGTGAGTAGGATTTAATTAAGGCATTCATTTAAAGCCAGCACACACTTAGTTGAGTGACATAGACATACTACGCAGCAGCATCTTTCTGTACGTTTCAGTTTGCTCAAATGTCTAGGCTTCACAAGCAGCTTGGCTCAGAGGAGTTCCCACTGATTGAGCAGGTTTACTATCCAAACCACAAGGAAATGGTGAGTTTTTGCCCTATGTCCTTCTCCTCTTCCTTTTCATTTGTTTTCATGGCTACTCTCTTCAAATAACAAGGACCTAGACCCATACACACACACACACACACACACACACACACACACACACACACACACACACACACACACACAACCTCTGCATGGGTCACATGTCAGGGGTGTAATTTACCTCCATGTCAATATTCAATCTTATGTAGCAGCTGAGAGCACTCACATTTTCTAAGCATCGACTTTTTTTTTTTGTAATTGGTAGATGGTGAGTGTTTGATTTCTTGAGTTCCAAGTTAGTGTTGCTACAGTTAAACTGAGACGGGTTGGTGCAGAGCAGTTTAATTCCTCCCTGCTGTCACAGCCTGACAGTACTGGGCTGGCTTTCAGGCCATCAGTACCAATCGTAATATCTGCCCCGATCAGAACTGATATAATAATTGGTGTTTTAATCACTGGGGCACTACGAGAAAGTTCATTTATAAGAAATCTGAGCATGTTTTAATGTTCTTTTTGCAGATTACCTCCCCTCAATTTCCTGTAGTGGTAAAGATGGGCCATGCTCACTCAGGGATGGGAAAGGTAAATCTAGAGTTCTTAAGTATTTTCTCAGGTCCACGTGAACACGCTGATGTCACTATATTAATATTTTCACTCTTGCTGCTTTAGGTGAAAGTGGACAATCAGTATGATTTTCAAGATATTGCTAGTGTTGTGGCACTGACCAAGACCTACGCCACATCTGAGCCATTTATTGATGCAAAGTATGATGTGCGCATTCAGAAGATCGGCAACAATTACAAGGCTTACATGTGAGTGAAACTTCCTCTCAGGTTCATGCATGAAAATAAAAACAGTGAAAATGGTTAGAATAGAGTTAAGTCTTTATTTTAATTAACAGGCGAACATCAATTTCTGGCAACTGGAAAACCAATACTGGTTCATCTATGCTTGAGCAAGTGGCCATGTCAGACAAGTAAGAGCGCAGAGTTGAAAATGAAATAAAACTGTAAATCAAATTGTATCGCACTGCACTATAATAGGTCTGATTAATGTGTCACGGCAGGTACAGAATGTGGGTGGATTCTTGTTCCGATATCTTTGGAGGGTTGGACATCTGTGCTGTGGAGGCTCTACATGGTAAAGATGGCAAGGACTACATCATAGAGGTACTACGTGACAATGATATCAATGTTTTCTATGATCTTAAGGGGAGTCCACTAATTATATCAAGTTGTGGTCTTTTAAGGTTGATGACTGTTCGATGCCACTGATTGGGGACCAGCAGGACGAGGATCGCGTTCATATTGCAGAACTAGTGGTTTCTAAAATGAACCAGACTGTTCCACGTACTTCAAGCTCTTCCACAGTCCGTACAGGACAGCCAGCACAGGTGCTCAAACAACAGACATGCTTTCCTTGCTCCAGCACACCCTAACTTTTCCTTATCTTCCACACTTTTAGTAGTAACACACTGTAAGTACAGTTAGATCCATAAATATTAGGACAGAGACACTTTTTCTTGTCATTTTGGTTCTGTAGACTACCAAAATGAATTTTAAGTTCGATGTCTTTCAGCTTTAATTCGGCAGGTTGAACAAAAAGATTGCATTCAAAAAATTGCACACCCAAGGCAACAAACTGCCTCTGATGTGTTTTACGGATGGTGCGGTGTGCTTTAGATCTTGAGCTGCTCCACGGCTTCGCCATACTTTTCCTTGTCATCCTTCAGGTAGAGGTTGATCTTGGTTTCATTTGTCCAAAGATTGTTTTTACAAAACTGAAAACTGGATGGCTTTTTTCGATGTCTTTTTAGCAAAGTCCAGCCTAGCCTTTCTGTTCTTGAGGCTTATAAGTGTCTTGCATCTTGCAGAGAACCCTAACCCTCTTTTTCGCAGCCTAAGGATGGCTTGTTTCACCTGCATGAAAAGCCCCCTTGACCGCATGTTGTGTGTTCGCAGTAAAATCTTCCAAATGCAAGGGACACGCCTCAGATGAACTTCTAAACCCTTCATCCAATCTGAATGTGAATACCCTGAAATAAAAGCTGAGAGTCTACACATTATGTCCATTATATAACTATAATATAACCTGTGAAAGTGTTCAAATATATATATGGACCTAACTGTATATTAGTGGGCATAAAAATATGAAAGAAACAATTAAAACAAGACTCAGTGAGCTTCAAGTCAACAGGATCTGCATTATATTTTCTTTAATCTTTTTAAAAACACATGTTGTGTTTCTAAGAAAAGTAGTGGGCCAAGCATGGATCCCTGGGGTACTCTAAATCTGAGATGGTCACATCAGAGAGACAATCAAATAACAACTTTAAACAGACCACACTGTGATTTACTTTGCCTGAAATGACTTGAATGGTGTGGAAGGATTCAGTGTAGGGTTAAGAGGAGTTTCTGGTTATGAGGTAAGTTAGAACGTAGATTTCCGTCAGAATTCTAAATGTGGCTTAAAATGTTATGAATGTTGTGATTAAGAGATTTGCTAGATCATGCTGTGGAAGAAAAATCTTCGGAACAAATTAAGAGACATTTAAAATATTTATACATTATCATTTTCTCTGCTTAGCCATCTAATGAATGTCATTTTTGCTTTGTATTGATATTTTCCCCTTGTTAACTTGTAGAAAGCAGTTTCTCCTCAGCCAGTCTCACAACCGAGAGTCCCGCAGTCTCAACAGCGTCCTTCACCACAGGGTAAGAACTGGACTTTTAGGGTCTTGAAAAATATTTCAGAATTTGAATGTGATTCGTCTCCTTCTTTTGTTTATCTCCGATAGGTGGTCCTCAGCAAAGCCCTCCATCTCAGCAGCGTCCACAACCTCAAGGCCAACCTCCTGTACAGACCCAACAATCTGCTGCCAGCCCTGCCACTGGTGACCCCAGTAACCAGACTAAGGCAAGCCAAGGGCCTGCGACTCAAGGTCAGAGACCTACGTCTGGTCAGGGCTCTCCTCAGCGAAGCCAAGGAGGATCCCCTCAAGCTCAGAGGCAGCAGTCTGTATCGCAGCAGAAACCATCTGCAGGCCAAAAACCTCCACCACAGCAGAGGCCTGCCATGCCCCCTAGACAGCAGTCACAGGGAGGGACACAGCAACAGAGGGCTCCCGGCCAACAAGGACGCCCTGGAGCACCCACCACCCAGCAGCCACGTCCTGCCGCTCAGGGTCAGGGGGGCCCAGGAGGACGACCTCCTCTGCAACAGAAGCCTCAGCCTCCACAGAAGCCTAGTCAGGACAGCCCGGCTATGGGTGGCTCTCCACAACTAAAGTAAGTAGCTGTGAATGATAAATGGGATCGGTTTCACCTCATCCTTCAAGCAGAAGATCCCTTCTTATTGCCTGCACTGTGACATGCATGCCACATGGGAAATCTATTTAATGACAAATGAGCCACCCGAATGTGCATGGTTTATTGATTTTTACACTTTTCAGCCCTTCAGCAGCACTTTCACGTAACATAACATTTCAAAGTCTGTGCAGAGCGCCTGATACGTTAAAACAACAAGCGGAAGCCGTAATGAAGCTACATATTGTGATATTTAAAGATCCCTTTAATGTAAATAAACTTTTGAACCTTGTTTACATATCTAGATTGTTGTGAAACTTATGAAACTAATGCCATCGACTGGCAGTGAGGCTACACATGTTCATCAGATATTTTAACATTATTAAACATAACTCATTGTGTGATAGCATACTTAGTTCAAAGCACAGCTTGTCTATTTCAGGTCAGTGTGAGAGCCTGCTGGTGCTGAGCGTCTCTCCTCTGCTTTCTGATTCACCGTGAGTTCGAGTCTCCTCTGCTCCTTCTTTACTCCGTGTAAGACACACATGGAGTGGAGCAGACACATGCCGAGTGGAGGAAAGGAGAGATAAGTGGAGATAATATTACTAGACTTAATGACGTACCTCCAAGTGCAATAAAACCTCTAGGGTTTCCAAGACAAGACCATCAGGTCTAAGTTAATCCCACTGCAAGGCCTTAGTATCATGGAGTTTTTGAGTATCCATCTATCCATTTTCTTACACTTATCGCCGGGCGGTTTGGGGGAAGCCTTCCTTCTTCCCAGCTACCTTCTCCAGATTATCTTGTAGAATACTGAGGTGTGCCTCCGGGGCCTCCTCCCTGTAGGGCATACCCAGAACTCGTCACCCAGGAGACACCCAGGAGGCATCAGTGTCAGATGCCCAACCCACCTCACTTGGCTCCTTTCGGTGTGGAATAGTTGCAGCGCCACTCTGAGATGCTCCTGAATAGCTAAACTCCTCACTCTGTTGCTAAGGGGGAGGCCAGTTACCTTTGGAAAAAGCTCATTTTGCCCCTTGTATCAGCATCTCATTCTTTGATTACTACCCCAAACTAGTGACGATGGGTAAGCGAATGGGCATAGATCAACTGGTAAATTGACAGCATCGCAGTGGAGCGCAGTGTTTGAATCACCGCAGATGCTGTAAGGGCCTCGGGGTGAAATTTTACATTTCTTAATTTAAAAAAAAAAAAAACTGGACACATGTAATCACATATTGCCGTTTTGCCGTCAGGTGTTCAGACAATTTATTTATTTATACAGTAAGCAAAATCATTCACGCCTTAATTTAACTGGGTTAGCCATGATTCGGTAGTCTCTGCCTGCTTTAGCTTCTTTACTTCTTGCTTCTGCTGAAAGTAGGAAGTGCGCTCTGCAGTGTGTCACTCTTTCCTCTTATGAGAAGCACAGTGAGCCTCCACAGCAGTACTGACAGCTGCGCCTATCCAGCTGCAATGTTCCATCGGTGCCACACAGGATACCTTATATCGGGTTGACGTTGCTGCGTGAACAGAATGTAACCTAAATAATTCACAAAATTAGGAATACATAATCCTGATTTTGGATTTAATACTTGAGCTTCTTTATGCTCTCCTGACAATGAGACATAAACCCTCTTATTGTCAGTTGCATACAAAAACATGCATCACTTTGCTTTCCAGAAAAGTCATTCAATATCCATATCATATTCAAAGCTAACTTGAAATGATAAGGTAATACTGAATGACCCGAGGAAAGGAATGCGCTTTATCATTGTTTACTGAGGCTTTTCTCTCATTTCTCTCCCTCTCTCTGTCTTGCCTTGCGCCAGTCTTTTCATTCCATGGGTTTGCTGCATGACTTTAATAGCCTCTTCCTCTCCTCTATTGCCATTTTCCTCTCTTTATAGCAAGTCCCAGTCTCTTACCAATACCTTCAACATTCCAGAAACCCCAGCGCCACGAGCCAGCCTTAGCCAGGACGAAGTGAAGGCCGAAACCATACGCAATCTACGCAAATCTTTTGCCAGTCTCTTCTCAGACTGAGACAGCATAAGCCCCTCTTCCCTCTCCTCCTGAAAGAAAAAGAGACAGGCAAACTGAAGGACAGACCCCTTCTTCCCCCTCCGAACAAGGACCAACCGGATGCCGTCTTTAATTCATGTACACTGAGCCTGATGTGAAAATGTACACACTTGATAGCCACTGCCTACATGGTTTAACTCTTTTAAAACGAACAAAAAGTAGAATACAGTTAGGCACTGATGTCTTAAACATTCCCTGCCTTGCCTCGAGCTTAAGTAATCATACTCAAAACTGTTTGTACTCCACACTGAAGCCTGTATATGCATGAATACGAAACAAAACAATATTGCTCTCACTTGTTTGTTTGTGCTGTAAATTCATCGTGGCCGTTATGTTCAAGTAACTTGAGGCGCTGTATTAAAGTTATTGGGGAAGGGAAGATAGCCAAATATTTTATTTTAAATAAAAAAGCAGCACCTAGTTTATTATCTCTTCTTATCTAAAAATAGTATATTTGTGTCATAGTAAAAACAGTGAAAATGTAGCTAACCCCTAATTTTGAATAAAGAGCTGTCAAACTGACTTAAAGCCACTAAACAATCTCCATGTATCCCCAATAAAAACAAAGCTACACCACTATTTCACACTTCTACTCCTTGCAAAATTAACAACAACATCCTCCCTGCTTTCCTGATTCCCTAATTATTTTTGTATGGCGCCCAAATGACTACAGCTGCACAAAAAGGATGTCCAGTGTTTGCAAATGCTAGATCTGTTCAAGCTGTAGATCGCTCATGGTGATGTCTTAGCTGCATGTCAACAGGAGGCAATGGTTGCATTTCCCAACCCCTGACTTTGGCGCTTGTAACTGTGTTGTCACATGTAGTTAAATTAGCTAGTATTAGAGTAGTTGGTGTCGTGAGTATGTCGTGGCTCCCGATTTTCTTTGTTTTTTTTTTTTGTTGCAGAAGAACAAAAGCCCAGCAGCTCTCTAACTTGAAAGCATGCCTTACACAGACAAGAGCGTCAAATCAAATGGAGCTGTCTCAGGGATGTCCAGTTGATTGTGACACTTGTGTGTGGGTGAGGGTCTTCCATTGCAGTCTTATAGTGGTTGTTTACAAAAAAAAAGAAGGAAAAGCATGCATTTTAATGAGCTAGAATGTTTTATTATTTCAAACACATTTGCACACAGAGTATATCTTGCAAAATTATACTTGAATACAATGGTTTTCAGGTTTATTCATCTGCCACTTGACAAAGCAGGGTTCCTGCTTTGGGGTGCTGCCATGTCTGTAACAGGCATGGTACAGTGGGATCCAGTGTAGACAGGGTTGGCGACTGTTCAGGTACAGTTAGTGAAAAATATCGTTACTTACAGTTTATTTTCCTCAATTTTCAAAGCAATGTGACAAGAAAAAAACTGCTAACCAACTACTGAGTTTAATGGATGTACAATAGGTTTTAGGAGGTCTTAGCAGTAGGTCAGCATAAGATGCACTCCAAAGCACACACAGCCAAGGAATGTTACGTTTGTGAAATTCATTTGTACCACGTAGAAAGGTAAAACGGTGACAAGTTTTAGGAATGCCAACTGCACGATGCTTCTCTGCAGTTGATTTCACAATTCTGCCACGCATCTTTTGCACCGACAAAACTTTCTTTGATCACGTCTCTGAAAATCCAAGCTGTCACTGAAGAATGTTTTATCTTCTCCAGGCACTATAAATGTCTTCCAGAAGGAGTGCTATAGATTCATATGGTGATATAGTATGGCAATATCACGCTTTTAGAGAAGACCCAATAGTGAAAAGTCTAAGTGAGTCCTGGTCCCCCTGCAGATTCTCCATGTTGCCTGTGTTTTTCTGTTTATGTAGCCACAGTGACCCCTTGTGTTCAATGGTGCATAAACGTGTGAATGTTGTTTTGTAACCTGGTCAAACCAAATAGATGTTGTGCAAAGCTCTGAGTGATCCAGATTGTCACTTTCCTCCCCTGCTGCTATTTGTGCTTGCTGATATTCTGTGTGTCTCTAAACTTTATAGTTTATCTGGGAAAATAGTTTACTTACTTTTTCCTTTTGTACATGCACAATTTTCTTGTGAATGGCACTGCTATATGGTGCTTGTTATGTTATGCATAAGTAATGGAGGGCTTCATTTTTACATTTTACAGTTACTCAGTGTCAGTACGTAACTGTCAGATTCATAATGGCACAGCCGAGAATAAGTAAGAGAGGAGTAATTTTCACACTGAGTGTGTAATTTATGAAAATGAGCCATCACATTTAGCACTGATGGTTATCTTTGAAAAACCGTGCCGTCCTTTCACTCAGAGGTGTCTTGGCCAAACTGAGAAACACCATTTGCCACGAGCCCTCTGGAGCCTGACAGGATGAGCCGCGACGGCAATGCAAAGAAGTCATTTTGATATATATTTTTTTTTATATTTTATTTTTAAGGGTTTACATTATTTATGGTTGATATATCTGACTGTGAATGTACATTGTCTTCTTTCTTAGAGCTCCTTTTATTGTTTTTTAATTCCACCGTATAATCATTGTGAAACGGTAAAATCCTTACAAGTTTGAGTGAAATTGATTGTCAGTTGATGCCTTTTTTTGTTAATCAAAAATAAGATACTGCATAATATAAATCATGGTGGATTATTGAAATAAATGTAATAAAAATGATATTGATGTTATATGCAATGTAGCTATATTATGTGAAAATGAGTATGTTATTACAACATGCACATGTCCAATAAAACCTATGACAAATAATGACTGGTTTATTTGAGAAAAGTAAAGTAAAGTAGGTTTTAAAAGATGCTGACACAGCTGCTGAATAACTGTAACAACACCAGTTAGTCTAAATGATTAATGCAGAACTGTTGAGTAACATTCATATTCAAATTTCTTTTCATTTTGCTGTCCTTGATGATCAGAGACATCATTGGTTTTTCAGTTTGTTTTTCACACTTTTGTTAACATTTATTTTTATACCGTAGCTTACTTTATCCATCAGGTTGAAAATTACATGGTTGCATTTTATTTTATTTTCGTTTTTCAGTTATAAAGAAAAAAAATTAAAGGATATATATAATAGTAATTCATAGACTTTAGGTATTTATATTAAATGGGTACAGTGCATAGTATTCGGTTGTGAATGACTTTAATATTAGGCAAAGTATTGTTTATACTCTGCATTGCTGTAAGCTAGCGTCTAAAAATACGGTGGCCCTGAGAGGTCAAATGCACTGCAACTAAAGATACCACCAGCAAACCTAACCCTTAGCCCCCCAAAAACACAGCCCACAAAAGTAAGTTGAACAAAAACAAAAAAACAAACAAACAACATAGCAAAACATAAAAACAACATAAGTGTTTTGGGGAAGATAATAATGCGATGGACCAGCAACAAAAGTGACAGAAGCCAAAATGTGCGAAGAACTGCACCGAGGGGACTCATCTGTGTTATGAGTTAGAAAAAGATTCAGGTAATCTGTGTTTTAATCACATGATTCATACAATACTGTAGATACATGTTTGCTATTAGCTGTTTACTGCTAGCTTGTCCCTGCCGCAGCTGTTCCGTCACGTTATTGTCTCCCCATGAACACTTGCCGCCTGTTTTTTTAAAGCGTTTTCTACTTCCATTGTGTGTGTGTTATATTTTTTTCTATCTAGTTCAATTTTGTTTCATTCTACTTATGTTGTGTTTTGTGTGCTTTTGAAGGATTTTTTTATTTGCTGGTGTTTTGTTAAATTGCAGTGTGTTTGACCTCTATAAAGAAATGTCTTTTAAGAATGTCCTATAGTTTGACAGTATTTTTCAACATAAAACATACTAATGTGGCCACAAGGTGGTGTGGGCCTACAGTCTCACTTCTGTAAGCACACAAACACCACATTCTACCATATTACAATATAACATGTTTATTTGGCCATTACAAATGACTTATAATACAGTATATGCATTCCTTTTCCATTGAAAGTGTTAATTTATATTAAAAAAACATCCTTTTTAAGTAAGTAAAAGCATCCTGAGTGCTACAGAACAGAGCCCTGGGATTTTGTATGTATTACTATTCAGTCATTCAGTCATTCTGATTCATCATTGTATTAGCAATTATGTTAACATTGCTGAAAAACAAAGTTTTTCTTGATGCTCAAATTTTAATCGTACGACTTTAAGTCACATAGAAAAACGGAAATCAAAGCCCGCACACTACCAAACAAAACTAAACTGGCATCCCTTCTTTGTAGAACAGAGACCCATTCATGGTGTTTGAGTAAAAACACAACTATTATGTTCCCAAATTTTGGGGCTTTCACTCGGGCTTAAAATCTGAATGCACCAGCTGCAGCTGAGAGAGGCTCGATACTATTAAGCACCCCCTCTAATGTGAAGAGGGATGTGTTTCATTGCCTTGTCTTGTACAACTCAGTGAGTGCATCTACAGCTGAAAGAACTACATTAAAATTAGATTTTCCTTTCCCTCATCTGTCTGTGCAAATGTTTTGGCAGGTAGGTTTTATGCAATGAGAGAGAGGGAGAGCGTTCAATTTTAATCACCAGATTGATTCTTTTTTTTCTTCCTTGAAAGTTTTCATTGCAGACAAAAGTGTCTGGAGTGCAAAATCCAATTTGCAGGCAGGATGTTTTATAGCTGCTCGCTCATGAAAGGTCACCGTGGTTTTTAAAGCTCTATCTGCTTTGCTTGCAGTTCTTATCTGGCTGCCCGGTGGCTGTTCCTTCCTGACAAATCTAGGTCTCGTTTGCAGGTAAAATGCTCATCTGATCAGGAAAGAAAATCTAATAAATTTTAAAAAATATATACATTTTTAATGCGTCATGAAATGTGTTGTGCATGGAATGAACTAAAGAAGTAAAGGAACAAATGACAGAGTCCTTTGATAAAACCCAGAAAAAAAGATGGAGGGGTGGGGGTGTGACAAGCCCAAAATAAATGTGACATCATTTAATTTACATTTATCACAGACTAGAGACATAGAGGGGTAAAATTTATGTAGCATGACCTTAGAATAATGAAAACAGTGAATCACTTTAAACTGAATTAACCAGTGGCTGCTGTATTATTGAACAACTCTTAATATAAGACTTTGCAATCCTTCACATTTCATTCTTTTCTCAAGCCTCCATAAAAGATAAAAGCATGAAATATGAATCACAAATATGAACTTTGTACTGTTTGGTACTAGAAAAAACACTAGTACCACAGCTTCATTCACAAAATGAAAAGTATATAACAGAGTAAGTTGCGTATCCACACCTTGTATCAAAAGTGTTGTCTAGCAATGGTGTGGTAAGTAATCAAACTACAAGAGAATTTATCAAATGTATATTTAATTTGAATAAGAATCTAGTGAACTTCTGAGATCATAACTATTACTTACCAATTGTAAGACATTAAGAGAGCAACAGCGAGTGACGCATGTTTTTTTCACCGGCTGTATTTCAGGCTGGGGGGGTGGGCTGACTTACTCATGGTCTGGAGAGCCAAATTATATCAATTATTCACTATGGTAACAAGCAAATCACTGGCATACAGCATAATACGACAACCTGATGCTCTTACATAATCTTGTCTGTGAAGGTTCTCAGTCATCCAGGTCATCGTAGTCAAAGGAGCTTGCAAAGAAAAGCGTCTGGACTTCTTTAAGTTACTTGAAGACGTTTCACCTCTCATTCTCGGAGACGTTTCACCTCTCATCCGAGAAGCTTCTCGGATGAGAGGTGAAACGTCTTCAAGTAACTTAAAGAAGTCCAGACGCTTTTCTTTGCAAGCTCCTTTGACTTACATAATCTTATTTGTTATAACAGAAGATTTAGCATAGTGATGGATCATTTCATTCCCATCCACCAAAATAAATCCAAACCTCTTTGGGAGTTTTCAGTAAAATAGGCCATTCAGTGAAATCAAATGCTTTGTGGGTATCTAGTCAAAGTACAGCATATTCAGGCTTTGAAAGAGTACATAATTTGTTGCTTAAAGCTACTTTTATCTAAAAAACTAGGTGGAATGTTACTGGACAGAGTTGATCATGGCCTGGAAAATCCTTTCTCAAGAAACAACAGAAACTTTGATGGTCGTTCGCTTTTCTCATGTAGTCCAGTTGTTGTGCAGTCATCCTAATGTAGCATTCATGACTTTGCTGCTCACAAATAAAGCATTCAAGGCTATTGCCAGCAGTACTCTCGTTCCTTTACAGACAAGGGAGAAGACAAAAGGGGAGGGAGGCCACACTTCTCTGAGGGAGGATATTTCTAGAGCTGACCCATTTAAACAGCCCAGAGAAGCTGCAAAGCACAGGTGCATCTGCATTGGTTAGAACCAGAATGTGTAATTACATACATTAAAAATGCTGTTTATTCACAAACTGAAGCAAGTGTCAAAGCTGATTTTGCACACGTCATTTGATAGGCTTACTAAGCAGGATTTGAATAGAAACAGTTTGAGACACCGGGCTCAAATAACAAGTAATAGATTCAGTACAAAATGCATACAGCAAATGTCCTCAGTCATTCTTTTATGAGGGAAAAAAGAAAAGAAAATGTGGTGTCAGTTTAGGATTTGAATGCGTTATTCAGCACTCAAATGGGAAACAGTGGCTGATGATTATACGTAATCTACAGCCTCGCACAATTAGTGCAACCCAGTACTACTTTGCATTGTACTGATGTGGGGTAGAGGGTGAATGACATCCATATTTAGAAGGTCCTCATTGATTCTTCCTAACAGAGGCACAAAAGATTTGTTGTCTGTCCTGTCTTGAATAGCTGGACCTTAATGACAGTTCTGCATCATAAAACCGCCTGCTGACCTTAATCACCATTTGGAAATCTCTTGAAACTCTGAGCTAACAGTTTGCATTCGGTTTCTGCAGGTTGCATGAAAATCTCTGAGTCAGGTTATCAGGCGCTTTTGCATGGAAACACGCTGTTTCTATGCAAGGCCTGAATGTGTTTTCCCTTAAAAAAACACACACACACATGACTTGGATGATTTCTTAGCCAAAATGGCAGATGATGAAGGATGAGTGAGGAGTGTGCTATGAAGATTTAATTAAGTCTCACCATGGGATGTCTTAGTGTGACTCCAGAGGCAAGGACAGAGGAGTTTGTGTTTGCTCAGTGCAACTGTGAATAACATCTACACTATTCTTACTTTGACCTACATGTACTGAGAGGAGGATCTGAGAATATGCCCACATGAGTGCAGGTCTTTCATCACGTCTTATTTTTACCAGGAGGCTGCCAGAGGGGTCTCCTTATGGCGAACCTTATTTTAACTTTAAACTGTCAATCTCTGCTGGAGATAATCTGGGATGTAAGAGGCATCCGCGTCGCATCTCTCTACCAAATGTACAGTCGACATAAAGCTGCGCTGCCAAATCCCGGCTGTGGTGCATTTGCAGATTGTTGCAGGGTTACAAGCACATTTTCACCTCAGTTTATCTTAAAATTGTGACATAGATTTTGATCGTCTCTGTGGAAGACTCCCAACAGCACTTTTCTTCATTCCCTTTGAAATGAATTCAGTCTCTTTTGCTCCTACTCAGTGTGCGTTACCATGGATACTGCTCCCAAATGGTTTGGCTTGTACATGAATTTGTTTATAAGTGTTACTTATAAACAAATTGTGGATTGTTCTTTTTCTGTGCAGCCGGGGTAAACATAGTTTCCTAATTAAGCACAGGACAAGTGCACGTAATTCCATTGTTATTACTGTATTCTCTTCTGTGGGACTAAACTAATAATTTGCTGTTTGCTTCAGGGAGTGATCAGGAAATTACTTAATTTTTGCAACTTCTGTAACGTGAAGCATGAGCTACCCGCCGACACCAAGTGCCTGCGGCAGTTCTTCTTCTCTCTGCGATCTTCTGCATATGATTTAATCTGATTCACTTTGAATCAAAACTCTGTGGATTGTACAGCATCCTACTGATGCAAAGGAGCATCCAAACACCTCACATAGCTGCTTCTAAATCCTAATGGAGCATGCTGCCTGAGAGGCGAACACCCTGTATGGATTTGCACAACTGTAAATGATGTCTGGGGTAAGAAGGCTGAAGAGAGAGGACTGAGTGGTTTAATTTCTTGAGGACATAATCTGGGTTTTGGAATTAAGGGAAGACTGGAAGCATCTCCCAGTGAAGCTTCAGATTTATCACTGCCACACTTCACTCTCTGAATATAAGTCCACTGAATTAAAATCAGCTAGGGATGCCCCTACAGAAGTAAACAATAAATGTGAGGTTTAAAAATAAAATATCAAGTAAATAATGCATATATGAAAATATTGTAAGTAACTGAGGGATTATTCTTTTTATGTTCTTTTGTACATATATGGTTACAGACGCTTGTTGCCTTCATGCACTTTTATTTGGAGTTTCATTTATTTTCTTAAAAAAAGACAACACACGATAGACAAAAATCCACATTTTTTTTGCTGGTAGGGTTATTACTGATATATATTTTGTAATTTAGATATTGGGAAAATATCTTTAACATAAACTCTTTGGACCACAGTGTGAAAATCTGATAACATGACTGCCCTAATGATGATATTTCTGAAGGAACTGAAGTACTCACCACATTCAGTCACAAACAGACCCAACAGGTCTAATTCTGGCTCTGTAAAATATTCAGCACTGCAGTGGATGGTTAATATCCCTAGCGACCCTGGTGATTTCCCTGGGGTTTCTTCTTTTAACATGGCTGCCTTACCATGTCAGTCTAATGTGTTTTTCTTGTTTTGTCAGACATATAATTACAGGCCAGAAAAGAAGCTCAGTTCCTTTCTATTAGCCTGCCACGGTCGGAGCTGGAATTTGTAAGTGATGGGGTCTGACTGTGTGTGTGCACCTCCACATCTCTTATGTAATTTCCTCCAATGGGAACATGGAGATGAGAACTAAAAGTTTGCAGAGTCACTTAATCTTCCATAGAGTTAACTAGAGAGAGCTGCAGAGCTGAAGGGTGTTTACCGTATTGAAACAACCTTCAAGTATTGAAGCTTGTTTAAGCAGTCGAAGCAGAGTGAAGCAGTGATCTGCGGTGATGTAAGCCTGACGGATCCCTGTCAGAGAAGTCTCTAATCAACAGAAAGCCACTTATTTCCTCTCTGTTAGAGTCTACAAGGTGCCTAAGACACCTGCTATCACCAAGCTGACAGACACTTATGCATGGTAACCAACAGCTGACACAAACTGATGCCAGTGTACTCTGAGAGAGAGAGAGAGAGAGAGAGTGACTCACACATACTCGGATAGATCCCACTCTCAGGAATGCTGGATGCCACAATGTGAGATCCACTGTATTCTGAATCATATCTCGTACACGTGGTATCTCACAGATGGAGTCCCAGTTAGATGTGTGTTTTGTAACCAGTGAGCAGGCAGGAAAAGAGATAATAATAAGAAGAAAAGTGGTCATACTCCAGTGTGCTCAAGCAGAAAGCTGCTTCTCCTGTAACAAAATGAGATCTGTCAGAGGTAAGTATTATTGCATTCTTCTGCCTGATCAGCACAGTTTGTCTGTAGTGATTTCTATCTGCTGTGAGAGTGCTTCAGTAAGCAGTTCTGCTGCGCCAGTCACATGCTTTGGGCTGGGGCTCAAAGCCAGCTGTCCCCATCATCAGTTCAGACAATGCAGAAGATGTGGCGACGTGAGACTTTGGGGCAGATGCGAGTAGCAGTGGGCGGGCTAAGAAAAGCGTGACTAATCCAATTCAATTCAATTTTATTTATACAGCGCCAAATCACAATAACAGTTGGCTCAAGACACTTTATATTGTTAGGTCAAACATTGAAACAACTCACTATGAACAAGCACTTTGAGGGGTCCCGAAAAGCGCTATATAAATGCAATCCATTATTATTATTATTATTATTACTTTGGCAACAGTGGGAAGGAAAAACTCCCTTTTAACAGGAAGAACACATAGGGGTGAGTGAAGAAGAAACACTCAGAGCATCATGGGAAGCCACCAGCAGACTAAGATTTATTCGAGTGTAACTAAGTGAGGATTCAGGGTAGGGCTGCTCAATTAATCGAATTTTAATCACGATTACGATCTGGGCTTTCAACGATCATTAAAAATGACTGAGCCGATTATTAGCCCCTCCCCCTCCGTGTTCGAAATCCAGCGCACCTCTCTGCATTTCGAACACGTGTCACAACAATTAAGAGCAGCGGTCCCCAACCCCCGGGCCTTGGACCGGTACTGGTCCGTGAGTCGTTTGGTACCGGGCCGCGAGAGTTGAGGCTCAGGTGTGAAATGTATGATTTTCAGGGTTATTTTGTTATCGTTTTGATTGTTAACTCGGTTCTCCTTGGTCTTTTCATGTGTGTTATGAATAAATCTTCTTTTTTTTTTCAGTACTGGTACTAGTTTTATTTTGTTGTATTTATCCGCGATACCTTAAAGGCCGGTCCGTGAAAATATTGTCGGGCATAAACCGGTCCGTGGCGCCAAAAAAGTTTGGAGACCGCTGATTAAGAGGACCCAAGGGAAGCTCGGAAAGCTAAGCAGAAGTTATTTGGAGAGGAGAGTGACTGCCATTGGTTGAAAAGAGAGGTAAAAAAAAAAAACTTCAGTGGTGCTGCACACTATTTTATATTACTTTTTAAAGTCATTATTCAATACATTGTTATTGTTAACCCTTTAAAGCCGGTCAGAGCAGCATGCTCTGTTTTGTGTAACTATTTTAAAATCCCTGTAGAACCTGAACCGCGTAAGCTAGCGCAATAATTTTTTTTGCATATGAAACCAGAGGAGTTGTACTTACATCTTATGCCATCAGCTTGTCCTCGGTCACGGTTTCCTTCCACATAAAGCTTTGCAAAAATTGCATAAAAAGCGCTTGCAGGAACAAAAACATAATATTCCAGAAACATGCTTTGCTGATCCGATCAGCTGTTCGTAACACTTCCCACAGTGAAACAGACGTCAGCACGAACTATCCGGTTGTTCAGTGATGACGCGACGAATCCTACTTCCGGGTCTAAGGTAGTCTGCGTTTAATATGGCTTTTGTGTTGTTAACATGTTTAATGTTATGTATTTTCTTCTATTTGATCTCAAAAAGCTCCTAAAAAAGTCAGTGATCACTGTTGACCTCCCTCGGCTTTTATTACCGCTAATCATTTATTTAAGCTCAGTTTTTAAAACCTTAGGATGTAACTACAGCCCAGCCCATGCAGCAGTATATGAATGACTAACCTCGTATTATGGATGGATTATCTCAGTTGTTCTCCTGGCTGAAGTTTGGTCCTTTTACAGCATCCTGCCATGCGATTACATTTGTTCCTGACCACCGAGAACACTCACGGTAACTTTTATCGAGTGGAAAAAAAGTTAGCTTGTTTATATTATGCTAACGTAGCTGTGTCGCTAGCGGTCACGTAGCACATCATTATATACCAGCTAGCCCAACTTCAGTAACCCTACAAACGTCACTGCTGTTTAGTTTTCTGTCTTCATTTATGCTGGAAGTGATAACAGAGCTGTACGTTTTAATTTGTTTCCAAAACCCCGCAGTCAGGACATGCTATATTGTATTTAGATAGAAGCTAGCGAGCTAACTCCCTGCTAACTTCTAACTCCGTTAAATGTCATAAATTCCGTTTTCATGGATGCCTGGATGTTAAACTCAATTGTTACACCTGGTAGAGCAGAACGCTGATCATTTTATTAAAGATGAAAGACTTTAGACAGTTTTTCAACTCTCAGTAATGCCATAGTGATCGTTTCATATATGGACCTGCACCAGAGTTTAGACCCAGACACGGCTAGTGACGTCAGACTGAACAACCATATTGCATGTCCGCCATTTCCTGCCAGAAACCGGAAGTGACATCATTTTCGCGGAAAATGTAGTTTTTTACTTGTAGGCCTTATACCAGTGTTTTTATAAGTCATGTTTGACTTTTCTGAATAATTTCTGGGATGCTTAGAACTCGAATTGCACTGCTGGAAATAGGTTATTTTGATGCACATGCTGTTTTCTTTGCAAATTTGCATCATAGGATTGTTTTTTCGTTTTTCCTGCAGTGTATATAAAAATTGCTGTATCTCCAAAATAAAACTATGAAGACACTCAAAATAAATTTCCTGTTGTTGTAAACTATTTTTTGAAACTTTTTTGTATTTAAAGTTTTGAGGGATAAACCTCTTAAATTTCTCCAAGTAGAAATATATGTAAAAAAAAACCCCAAAAAGGTTTTCAATTTTTTTGTAGTTTATTGCACTTTTTTGCAATTAATGTAGTTACTATGGACTCAATGCATACATATTATTAAAATATGGGCTATAACAGTTGTATAGCAACTTGAAATGCTCCCACAAATGGCACTACAACATGTAAAAAAAATAATATAAGCTCTGGCGGACTTGGTTCTATAGTAGGTCTTAAAGGGTTAAATAAATATCGTCAAATAATCGAGATCTCAATTTCAGTGAAAATAATCGTGATTATCATTTTTGCCATAATCGAGCAGCCCTAATTCAGGGTCACCTGATCCATGGTGTGTTTCATGGTGTGATCAGTCCTTCTTAATGATTAACACCTTGAAAACCAAGGACATGGTTATTGATTTCAGGAAGTCATCCCCTCATCCTGCGCTTACAGTGGTAAATGGTGCAGCCATCGAAATGGTGGATAGTTACAAGTATTTGGGAGTTGTTCTTGATAAGACCCTGTCCTTTGAGTCACATCTTGCTGCTACAGTGAAAAAGGCCCAACAAAGACTATACTTTTTAAGGAGGTTGAGAGGTTTTAATGTTTCATCTGAAATGATGACTCTCTTTTATAAAAGTTTTATTGAATCTGTTTTAACTTTCTGTATCATTGCTTGGTACGGTAGTATGTCCATGGATAATAAGACCAGACTTAACAATCTGGTTAAAGTGGCGAGCAAGATTTCAGGGAGGTCTCAGGTCCAGCTTGTGGACTTTTATAACAGGCAGGTGCTGAGGAAGGCAACCTCTGTCCTGTTGTGTTCAGATCATCCTCTCTTTAACGATTTTCAACTGCTTCCATCAGGTCGTCGTTATAAAATGACTGCAGTGAAGACGAAGCGACACAAATTGTCGTTTGTACCTAGTGCTATTATCTTAATTAACAACACTAAATTGTAAGTGTTGTTGCCATTGCACATTGCACTTTTTTCGATGGAAAATCTAGGTTGTTTTATCAGGCTTATATTATATTATAGTATTTTTTTTAATGAGTGTACGTGATGTGTTGGTTGTATGTTTGTTGTTTGTTTTGACATACTGCGAATCAATTTCCCGTCAGGGACAATAAAGTTACCATTGACCATTGACCAGCCCTCATTATACGATTTATCAAAAAGGAAAGTTTTAAGTCTAATATTAAAAGCAGAGCGGATGCCTGCAACAGCAAAGATCTAAAATCAATAGGGGACATTTGACTGAATCAAGGCATTGCCAAGAAACTTCAGATAATAAAGGAGAAACTAGGCTGCAATAATTTTTAATTAGAGGATTTGTGACTTTATAGAAATGCGGTTTTTCACATCCACAGGGTTGACATTTGCAGAATAAGGCCGGTCAAATGCTATTACCTGATGCCACCCTGTACCATACATTCTAACGGACTGAATACCTGAAAGCTGTCTGAAAATGTCACCTTGGGGTTTAAAAAATTACAGGGGACGTTTTTCCACTATTTTCCCTAAACAACAAGGCGATTAAGAAAGAAATAAAAAAGTCAGTTGTCCCAATTACAGGACTATTTTTTCTCTACCTCATGACCATCAATATGAGAGGAGCAACAGAAGTTACGTCAAGAACCACGGGAAATCCAAGTTGATCTTAAACTACGTCTGAAAACTGTACAAATGTAGCTGTCATCTCTGCTTTCCCTCCACGATGAGCATCAGTGACTGCAGAGCGCAGAAACCCCCGGAAATGCCCCTGCAAAGGCCTTTAAGGGACTCAGATACACAGCGACACCGCGGTGCTGCTCCGAGGCTCGAACTGCCACATGCCCCCAGCTCCCTCAGCACCACCCCTCCCTTCCTCACAAAAACACGCACAACCACGCCCCCAGAGGCACGCGCACAAGCGCAGGCTCAGACACGCCACCTCCTCCATCACTGGCAAACGCACATACACACAGAAGCATCGCGGGGTGAAGCGCACAACATGTGAAATGGGCATGAAGGACAGGTGTCGGGCTCCGGCAGGCGCACAGCAGGTGCAGCGGGGCTAACGCCGTACCCACACGGAGAGCAAGGCTGCCGCTTCGCCATGTCCACCGCATGCCATGTACTCACTGGCGAGACGGTAAGAAGGCCCGTCGTTTACTCTCGAAACATTTACCGCAACAAACTTGTTCGAACTCCCCCTCTTTAGCCTTCTCCGTGGGCTCCGTCCTGATTTGAACCCCGTGGCTGCTTCAGTATTTATGTTTTATTTCTTTTTAATGATGTCATTCCGGACTCAAAGGCGTTAGGTCAGCCACAAAGGATGGAGGGCCGTCCGTGCCGCACCAAAATAAAAAGATTTGCCCGAGTGTATCAGAGCAAATGTTTGGTAAGGCTTCGAGGCTCAATGCGTCTTGCTTTGGGTTTGGGCGCGGGAGGTTTCAGGAAAATCTGCAGCACGATTGTGATAGAAAAGGAAAGAATGCAGTCTTTAAAGTTGCTTTTTGTTACTCTTTAATATGGCAAACAAATGGATTTGATCTCAGATTAATTCTGGACTGCATACAGAACATTTAGCTTTATATAAGAAACGTAAAGCCTAATACCATGCAGTACAGCCTTTGGCTCTATGAATAGGCTGTTATGTAAAATTACTGTTACATCCTTTAAAATCAAGTAGCACAGGTCGATCTGCTCACACGCATGTTTGCATCGATTATCAGTTGATGTTTTTTTCTCCTCAGGCTGAGATTTTGCTCTCAGTGTGCAACTGCAGGAGCATTTAATGGATTCTTTGCTGTGTGCCGTAGCCATGGAGACAGTATGTGGCATGTGGTTTTTCTACTTGTGCTAAAGTGGAGTCTCTCTATTAAGGAGAAAGCTTAGTCCGTGAAGACAGAGGAAGGAATTTGTGGATTCACTGAGTCAAGATGTCCTGTCCCATCCTCTTTCCTCCTGGATCAGTGCGATTTGGAAGCAATATTCTGGTTAACAGATGTGTCAGCGAGAGACCTAAAGTTACTGTCAACCTTCAAAATTATATGCAGCACAATTTCTTTTTAAATTTTCTTTTGCATCTCCTGTGCAGTTGAATGCTCTAGCATTACTTTGGGGATCAGTTTTGTAAGGCTGTTTTACCAATATCGGGAAACGACATAATTTGATGAGCACTGTTCATCCATATCCATTAAAGGATTAAAGCTGTGTCCTTGTTTGAGTCAAATTTGGGCATTGGAATGCTCACTAAATGTTAATAATAATGATAATAACAGTGCTATAATAATAAAACTAGAGCTCAACAAGGCCTTAGTTTTTGCAAGCCCCTCCTTAAAAGTATTTATTTAGATTTTTAAGGATAGAAAGATTGGAAGCTAGGTTCAACATTTTTTCCTATTTAGTGGCACTAAATAGGAAAAAATCATTTCTAGATTTATCATTAATAGGACATTGGTAATTTATTTGTAATAAATTAAAACAAGAGCTAGTCTGACAATCGCAGTTGTGTTACACTGACATTCAGCATTCAAGACAGTGGTCCCAGTCATGCCGGAAGAGATCGCGTGGTACTATCTAACCCGCTATGTAAAGAAGAACAAAGCTTTTCTCAACATTACAAAACATGTTTTACTGTTATAGTAGTCACACTAGGTGCAGTAGTTTTTACTACAAATGGCTTCATATGGTCAAACATAATGAAATATTTAACTAAACCCCTAAATGTCTGTGATTGGTTGTTGTTGTCTGTTAACCACTGGATTTTCCTGTCTGTAAATCTGAGAAACCCTATTTTAATTAGTATATATAACTATAGCTATTCCTGCATATTAAAAGTAGAAAAATATTCATATTTGTGCTTTACAATGTGACAATGAACGCAACAAACCATGAAAATCAGTGAATAGCGGTGTATGCGTTCGCTTGTGTGTGTCGGGGTTTGTTGTGAACAGACGTGATATTTAGGTGTGTTGTGGAGACATGACAGAGATGGCTGGTCAGGCCTCTCTCGTCATGATGAACAGATGGTAACTCAGGGTTGGCTTGTGGGTGAGTGCCAACAAGAAAGCCCGTGTGTGTGTGTGACACATAAAAACCCATTGTTGGAACATTTTGTCCATAATACTCTCCAGAGGCCTTAAAAAAACCCCCAAATAAACAAAAACAACAAAATGTTTTGGTTGTTCTTTAATCAGAGATTCGTCAAAGTTGTCTGTTATTTATTGGAAAATATTCAGAGCAGCTTTCTTTACATAGTTATGCTAACGTAATACTTGCTACAGAAAGGCGACATAAGCATGTACATTGCTGTATTTCATTTATATTTCAGTAATCTTAGTAATCAGTGAGCTTTAAGTTGTGGCTGTTGGCCTGAAATTTTCTAATTGGGTTAGTCTTTTAAGCTTATGTTACATTTATATCTACTCACCCTTACACATATTGGAAGTAGTTCCTTATAGGGCTGTGCGATATGACCAAAATCTCATATCCCAATATAAGACATCTATCGTCCGATAACGATATAAATCACAAAAATTAAAAATTTTCTGTAAACTCTGTGAATCTCGGGCAGCTCGACTTGCGTGAAGTGTTGCGGGGGAAAGCCTGTTCTAACGTTTGAGTCTAAGGTTTATTTTTTAGCACCTGACGGCTCTTTTTTTTTCTTCTCATCCGTAAACACTCTGCATACTCTTTCACGTGGTTCAGTTTATTTTGAAAAGTCTCAACAGGATCTTGAGCTTTATTGTGAAAGGTTTATGTGGAAAATAAACAAGCGGACACGTGATGGTGTTACCGTCGTTGTCGTAAAACAGGCGCTTGTCCGTCCGTAGTGTGGTTATATTAAAAATAAGAGAAAGAGAGAACTTTAAGAAATTAATATAGCCACTACAGTGACCATCAAAACCGTGAAAAAATATTGCCGTAAACAGTTTATTTTGCGACACCACGAAACAAACGATAGCGTAAAATGAAACGATAGACGTTTTTATATCGTCATCCGATATATATCGTTATATCGAACAGCCCTAATTCCTTAGATTTACTTGGAAAATATATAAACATTTTATGTATTTAAAATATCTAAAATGCAGTATAGTAAGAAACTCAGTTTGCTAATTTAGCATTTTGTCCTTTACAATTAACATTTCAAAGGACATTTAATCTGGATTATCTTAATTTGCACAAATAAAACACATAAACAGACTTACCTTTTAAAATTATTGTTTACTTCAACTCGTTTGAAAATAAAAAAAAAACCATGAAGGACAAAGGGAGGGAATTCCTAGATTTATTTAAAAATGTATGTGAAGATTTCGTCAAGTAAAAATAAAACAGATTTTAAAGGAATTCTTCATTCTGGGAAAGGATTGTTTATTTCTCAGCTTAACAGACTGTCAAATAGACCAGACCACCACAGGGTTTATATTATAGATGTTATAGCTTCATTCATCTGTCAAACTGTAATTCAACATTAGTGCTGATAACACTCTCTCAGCATCTGCAGTCTGATGAGGGGCTGTGAGGGCAACAGCAGCCGCCAGACTGAGCTGGAGGTAGAGTTCTTAGCCAGCAGAGGATATAAGCCATACCAAAGTCTTCTCCAGAGTTTCTGACTGAAGACGATTTGCACGCATGGAGCCACCCATATATTTAAACTAAGAAAATCCCTTTAAGGCTTAAACAAACCTCGAGGTCTGTTTGGTGTGATTAAATTGCTTGTATTATGAATGCAACCCACTCATTCAGCAGGACCTTTTCGTTTAGTACCATGCTAGGAACCGCATCTGTCAGCTGTAGCTTGCATCTAAAGTTCATCTTTTTAATATTCATACAATGCCCTAAAAGAATGATATACAGTTAGATATACAGTAGTTCTTTTACCATGACTTGGACAACAACACCAAAACATTTTCTATGTATAGGAAACAAATAATATATTCTATAAAATGAAAAATACAACTACTAAGCTATTACAAATTACTGAAAATTATGATTATAATTCCAGTAGATGAACACATTTTAGATTTCGTAGCCTTTTAAAATGTCTGTGTAGGTTCAGTCCAGGTCATGGTAATCTAAGGCAGTGTTTTCCAACTACTGTGCTGTGGCACATAGGTATGCCGTGAGAAATGATTAGGTGGAAGATGGTGGAACATTACCTGGTTCCACCTGATTAGTACTCTAAGCGATCGGCGTAACGTGCAGAACAATTACATTCTCTTCCAATAGAGGGCAGTACAACTACCCTCTCTAATAATAGTCATGCTGTGAGATGACACAGCGCGTAATATTAATAGATAAATATTTGGAAAGAAAAAGTAGTCTATCTGACCTGCGTCCTGGAGAAAATTCCAACCCAGATGAAAGCCCTAGCATGAGTAGTGCTGGGGACAAACCAAGCCAATTCCTCTATACCTGGTGCGCAGGGAAAAATGATCAATCTGCTTTTTGTGACCTTGTTGTTTGGTGTAGTGCCGCGTGATTTCTCTAATGTGAAAAATGTGCCGTGGCTCCAAAAGGTTGGGAAACACTGATCTAAGGACCTTGGACTGGACTTCTTTAAGTTTCTTAAAGATGTTTCACCTCTCCTCCAAGAAGCTTCTTCAGTTCTAAGATCAAATGGGCGTTAAGGCGGGAAGGGATCTCAAAACTGGATTGTATGTGCCAGACAGTTGCTGTCTGCCACGACTCCCACGAGGGCTTAAATACCCGGGACTCTCCACCATTTAGTCTTAGAACTGAATAAGCTTCTCGGATGAGAGGTGAAAAGTTTTCGAGAAACTTAAAGGAGTCCAGTTACCTTTCTTTCCAAGCTCCTTAGGTTACCCTTCTAAATGTATAGTCATGTAAAAAATCAGTTTACATATAAAAGTGACTTGTAAACCTCTCCTCTGGACCGTTGACTGAGTTGAGTGGTCTGTTTTTAAACTGAACTAATTCCTAATTATTTCATGGAGGCCCAGAGATTGCAGGCTCTGACAGAAATTCACATATTTACAGCAATTTGGATTTTTTTTGTTTCTTGGACCAGTTTGCCGTTTTCTTGGCGAGATTGGAGCTACTGGCAGATTTTAAATGTTATGGCATTCAGCATCACTACTCCCAAGCCTTCAGAGCTAACGTCTACACATATGCAGTTACCACAGTTACACATCGGTATCTGAAGTTTTTTTTAATTTAAAACTTGAGATATTCAGCTGATTGCACTATTCATAAACTTGATGTTTTTTCCTCGTTTTTCTAAAAATACAAGCTCAATGAGGTTGGGACAAATAATAACAATTCTGAATTTTGGCTTTTTATAGTGATGGGGAGGAGGATGATTAGGGGTTATGGTTCACTCAAAAAATGATTCTTTACATTCATAAACATGAAGGAATTTGAGTAAGATGCAACTGAAAGATATCAAAGAAGATGAAATAGTTTATGAAAGAATTCCATTTATGGAAAAATATTACCAAAGTTGAAATTGTGGCTTTTCCATTTTTAGAAAAGATATAACATCTGTAAGTTACAACAAGATTTCTATATAAAATATAAAATACTACACCAAGTAAAGGTTTATATAGCTAATATTAGAGACCTGAAATGTAACTATTAAAGGGTTAATTCTTATATGCATCGCCAACAACCAAACTATGATTACAGAGTTTGTGAAGTTTATATATATATATGTATAATTAAAATTACAAAAAAGAATAATCTCATCTTTCACATTGATCTGTGATATTTGGATAAATCAAGGTTTTGAAAAGCAAACTATATGCATTATAAACATATATATAATATAATATATATATATAAGTTGAAACCCTTTGTGAGGTGTACTTGGGTTTATTCTGTGCCCAGTGTCATTTCTCACATCATCTGTAAAATCTGCCCTGAACTCATGCTCCTCAGCAGTTCTAATTTTGGCAGCATTATTAACATCAAGAGTCACGAGTTCATATCTACCCTTGATATGAGTAACGCAGAATTTTAGGAAGGTCAGCCCATTTCCAGTTAGTGGGCAGGATAACAAGGGGAAAGTGAGAATGCGCAATGTCTATTTTGGAAATAACAAAATGAGTGGGATGAAGGCAAATTAAAGTCTGAGGCAGATCTGAGTAGGTAGAAAAGTGACATCTTTGTAGTGCTCTCTAAACTGTTTGTTGTATTGACTATGCTTTAGTGTGTAAGAGGAACGACATAGATGGTTATATTTTAGTAAATTTATCCGTGGTCATCAGTGGATGTGGAAGCTGGATCGTAGTCTAACAATATCATTGTTGCAGGTGGTCAGAGCCTGCTCTGCTTCTGTTATATATTGCCCCTGGGACTGGTGAAATGTATTTGCATAGTGCATATTCTGAGGGATAATTCTGCTCTCAGAGACACTTGTTCAGTCTTAAAAAATAGGGCTTGTCCCTCAAAACTGCCTTCTTAATTAGCTGCAGCAGAAGGCAGCATGCTGCAAGCCTTTAATGGTAAAGTGGAGCCACTGTGGGGCAAGAAGGCATCACGTGCAGTAGGCCACAAGTGGGAGTGTAAGGCAGTTCACCTTCATTAGCCCTCAGTGAGATATTGGCATTTGATAACTACATTAACAGTATTAAATAAGAGCTTTGTAAACTACACTGCTGTTAGCTATGGGGTTGCTCCTCACTCCTGAAGCTCAGCATGTTGACCTTTACTTTTCCAACATGGTTTACACAGAAAGAGAGTGAAAATGTGCAAGTTGAGAATAAACAAACTTTCCGTTGTTAGAAGCTAGTGCATTACTTCCCAACTTCTCAGCTAGTTGAAGACCTACTATATCAAGCTAGCAGTTTGATGGTATGCCCTAGAATTATGATTATTCATTATTTTTGCATAGGTGGGAGCCTTTATTTACTTTTAGTCATATAGGCTCATTCTTTAGTCAAACACGTAGAGTACATAACATTTTAATGTCACCATAAAAGAAATAATAACAATTTAAAAAATACAACTCCACAATTAAAGCATTAAATAACCTAAATAATCTCCTCTTGTGACAAAGTTTGGAAGAATGGATCCAGATTTTGTGGACTGATTCTTCCTAACTTTGTGGCACCAATACAATATACTATACACTGTTTCTAGAACAGTACTGTAATATGTTGAAGACACTTAAAAAGTCTCAATTCATGAGTGGTCTGTTCACCACTCTTTAGAAAAATTCTCATCATTCTTGGCGTTGACACTGTCGGCACATTTGGTATAGCAGCAATGCTAACCGAAGTCAACCTTTGTTTTTCTAAATAGAGCCTGACTGAGGGATTTTTAAGACCAATTCTGATATTTGAGGATTTAAAAATCTGAAAGGAAATGTTTTTGTCCTTTCAGACCCACAAAACATCAACAGATTTCACTAGCATTTTTATGTGTAGTTATTTATAAGGTCTTACTAAGATAATATGACATTGCAGTTTAAAAATGACCTCGTTTTAATGTCACAGCAAGGCATGGATTAGTTGTTTACACTCTGCCCGACTCTGCTTGGATCAGCTGATTGTTGTTTTTGTGGTGTTCCAAACATGTTGCCATCAGGTAAGTTGCAGAGTGTCCTCTTGGAAGCAAATTATACAATATTAAAAGTCACAACATCTCTTCTTTAGTTTTTACATTTTCATTTATTTCCCATTATATGAGATCAGATGAGAAAAGGAAGCGGGTAGTGGGCAACTTTTGAGGTGGGCTGTAGGCTGTCCATCCAATCAGAAGTTAGAAACAGTTGTATTTTGTCATTGGCTAAAAAAGTTTGTTTTTTCTTTTTATAATAAACTTTTGATTGGTTTGGCAAAGCACACTTTTGGATGGGTTGAGACCAGCAACCGCCAACATGGGTGCGTAAGCCTTCCTATGGCAGAGAAAACAATAACGCTGATTATGCTCCATCTCTTTTCTTTCCCCAGGCTGTGTTGATCTTGAATCACACTGAATGGAGATCATTGAAGTTTCTTTAAGATGACTCGGACACATCCCCCTGATATACTGGCATCAACTCTGTATCAGGACATAAATCTAAATCCCATCACTGACCCCTCCATTTCTCTACACTCCAACCAGCAATGTGACTTGAAAATGATTGATAAATCAGAAATCATCAACAAAAGACACTGCCGTAGTTTTGACTTCATTGAGTCACTGGATGACCCACAGACCCTCTCTTCCTCGATGGAGTATCCTTACAAAAGGCCCGAGCATCAGACATTAAATAAAGATCTTGCGTGGAATGGATTGGATCAACCGGGACATCTTCGCTTTTCATCTCCAGATCTGTTTAACACCAGGCAGTTTCAGCAGCACAGCACCCAAGACAAAACCAGCAATCTTACGTGGTCAGATTCAAAAAAGAGATCCAGGTCTAAAAGTGCTCCCAGGATTAAGGCTACTCTCACTCCTGTACCCATTTCAGTGTCTCCCCCAGGGACCAGGAAGGGGAGGGATGCACCTCAGGCTGCATCAGATACCTTGAGGACTTCTGAAACAGTGCGAGATTCCTACTCATCAAACAGGCCTTTTTTGAATGAGGTGCATCCTATCAAACTGCAGCCTCATGCCCCCCTCTATGTATCAGACTGTTTTGAGGAGGACAAGTCAGATAAACCTGCTGTAACCCCTCATGTTAGGTGCCGTGTGGACATCAAGCCAGATGCTGCTGTACTGCAGCACACATCAAGGCAGGTTCCCAGTGTGCGTCCTGACCACCTTTGGCAGAGATACTCTCAGGCCAGTAGCAGCAGAGGTTTGTATGTGCCTCGACAGATGGTCTCCTCACCAACGCCTACTCCAAGTGAGTGCTATAGTGGAGATTTTAGACAGGGGTACCATTACACTACCAGTATGTCTCCTATCTCTTACCAGCATCTAGACATGCACAGAATGCCATCACCAACAGCACCATATCTGACTCAAGAACAAAGAGCTTACTCACATCCTAACATACCAACCAAGTTTTTCTATACCGAGGATGCAGTCCGTTATCCAGTGCATCCCTACTCTAGAGCTTACTTTCAGGATGATCGGTCCAGTCTAACCAGTCATGGTAGTACAGTGACCAGTCAGTACGATCCAAGGACTCGATGGGTTCACACCCTTCCTGTCAGGTCGTATTACGCAGACAACTTTCCTAGAGAGCCTGCACATTCTGTATACGGCAGGCCTTACTCCACAAGTGAGGCAAGTTCATACTTTTCTCAAACTCCACTGTCTAGATCTTACTATGGTGAGGACAACCGCTTCAATCCGTATCATATGAATAACTCAAGGTTTGTTTACTCCAAACCATTTAGCTCTCCTATGGAGCAGTACTTTTCATCAAGGCCATACCATACAGAGGGTCGTCGACGCCCTCGAATGTCTCAGGCCTTTTCAGATGACTGGTATCGCTCAAGCATATCTGGTTACTCTAATCAGTCCTCTCAGCACACGCCACCAAGAGTAAGACAAGACTCCAGCATACCCCCGTGGTTTCCCAATAGCTGTACAGAGACAAGTCGCCTTGGAGCAGAAATCAAAAACCATTCAAAGTCTTGGGACAATATTCTCTATCCACGTCATGACAGAGACCAGTCAGTGCCACGTGGACGAAGTTATGAAAATTTGTTTTACCAAGCAAGGAACGGCACATCCTCTGATGTTACATCTCAACCTGTCATTCTTAACCTATCAAGTTCACCGAGACGCTACGCTGCCCTGTCACTGTCTGAAAACTCTCTAGAGAGGGGTTCAAGCAATCCGTGGAAGAATAGCAAGAGTGGACATTGGTTTGTAACTCCAGAGATCACCATAACTGACAATGACCTATGTGCAGGCAACAGCCGGCGACGTGATGTCCACTCTGTTAGCTGGGATACACTGGATGATGAAAAAACACCATCTCCCAGAGAAGCTCATCCGAAGCAGCCATCTAATGCAACAGACATTACCAAAGATAGGAAACATAACAACTTCTCCCTGCAGCAGAGCCTAGAGCAGCTGGATGAACTCTTAGCTGATTTGGTCGTTGACTACAAACCACCAACTAGCAGAAAGTCCAGTGAAGACCTTTTAGACCAGCTAAAACAGCTAATCACTGAAGATGATGAGAAAGACAGGGGTTTGTCTGGGCACGAGAACTTAGGATGTCTGAACACCCAGCTCCCCTCCTCCAAATCCAGCCCCGACACCATCAAAGACCCCGATAGTGGGTGTGATGCTTTACAAAGAAGTGCAGAAGAGTGCTCTCCAGACCACAGCACTGATGAAGATGACACTATGGTGTGTGCTAATAAGAAATGCAGCCGGATTGAGAATATGTTCAACGCCTGCCTGTATTTCAAGTCTTGTCACAGTTGCTACACCTTCTACTGCTCACGAAATTGTCGCCGGGACGACTGGGAGATCCACAAAGAGACGTGCCTGTATGGTCGTGTCAGTAGTGTGTGTCGACACACTCTTAAGTTTTGCAGAGAGAATACAGAGATCCACAAAGCCTTCTCACGAGTTGCTAAAGCTGGCTATCTCTCCAGAGGCAGAGGCGTCCTCTTTCTGGGTTTTGCTAATCCAGAGACAGCTGACAACTTCCTGCAAGTTGGGCTTGAGAGCCTCCTCATGTCTCCCACATACTTATCTCTCAGAGAGCTGGATGGCTTCAAGGACAACCTAGGAGAGTACTGCAAGGAACTGCAGCAAGCAGGTCATGAGTATGACCCCAATGAATGTTTCCTTTTGAATGTATCCATCGCTGTTGGTGAACTAGTGCCTAACAGACCTTCGCCAAGGGTCCAAACACCAACAGTTCGAAAATATGCAAAGGTGTCCTTAGCCTCCTCAAGCCCTGACAAAAAGGTACTCAAGAAGGATAGCGAAATGGAAACGCTCATCCTCACTCCCCCTCCGGGCACACCAGACATTGACAAGGAGGGGGAGGAGGGAAGAAAAGCTCGAGAGGTCTGCTTTGTCAATATCCAGCGTGAGCTCAGGACCAGAGGAGTTTTCCTTCGCCATGAGTACCCCAAAATCTATAATCAGCTGTGTGAGTTTGTGGAAAGCAACAAAAGGTTTACTCCTACTACTATATACCCAATAGATAAGAGAACAGGGAAACAGTTTATGTGCATGATCATGGCAGCATCCGAGCCAAGAACATTAGACTGGGTGGGCACCCCCCATCTCTTGGATGATATCATATAGCATAGCACTAATTAGTAACGATAATGATGTCAGCTAAATGTATATACTGGAAATAAATTGTGTGATTTAGCAAACTAAATATTGATTTGGAAATAGATGTATATACAGTATGTGACCAGCCGCTCTCTCTCTCTCGCTCTCTCTCTCTATCATCTATCTATCTCTCACTTCTGTCTGTTGCCACAGATACACAAAACTCACACGCATAAACACACACACTTGTGACATGTTGTTTTTGGCTTGTTTTGATCCCGTTGCCCACAGAACAGTTAAACAGTTAATAGCCTGCATGTAGACTAGGCAAGCTCTCCAGTTATCCAGGTGTTTAAGATGTGAACATGTATGATTGTGCAGTCTCTGCAGACAATTTATGAAGCACACAGTATTTATTAAGTGCACATTTCATTGCCTACACATAATAGTGTGCAAAGCCAGGTTTCATATTGTAACAGTCATCCACTATTAATTTCTCCAACAAATGCTAAATCATATATTTATATCTTGTTACAGTGGTTGTAAGATTACAACTGTTGTTTATTAGTATTTAAGTATTATTTCCTTGATATGCTGTAGATGTGTGGGTTTTTAAAAAAAAATTATATTAGTCATTGTTTCATAGATAAAGGAGTACAATCAGACCGCCGGTTGTTTTCCCACTCCATTCACGATTTAGTTGGAACTTATTTCATCTTGTGAAAAGACTTGATGTCATTCTTGTATAAATTGCTTTGTTTGAAAGTGGCCTTCAGTCGAAAACAAAAAAAATGCATTTGACACAAAGCAATGTATAGGGTTAGCTATTTCTAAAGGGTTTAGAGCTGTAGAATTAGGTTGTTTAAACTACCAGTGTAAATGAATAATTATTTTTGCTCAAAGCATGTTATTTATATTTAAGGTATTTTAATATTGATATTGCTTATGATTAAATTTATTATGTTAACAAGATACCATTTGATGCATAGAAATGTAAGAGGTATATATATTGAATATTAGATCATTTGAACATCATGAACTTGAGACCTTATTGTAACTAATACCACAGTATGTTCCTAATTAAATCATATGCAATAAAAGAGCAACCTTAACATCTATATTGTAAAATCCTATTTTATTATAAACACTTAATAATTCCTTTGAGCCAAGAGCTGCAAAGACTATTTGCACTTACACAAATTACGAGATAAGAATGTTCCTAACAGCGCTGCAGCACTGACCCCAGATGATAAGCCTGCTTCCAATGCCATTGTTGACTAATCTAAGGTTGCCCTTTTACTTGATTATATCTTTGTGCAAGACCTTCCTCAAGTTTCTATTTTGTGATGTTTATAACACACGTATATATAAATATATATATGAATCTATAATAAATGGAAGTAAATGAGTGACCTCATGGCTTTGAATTTTTCTTCATGGGCTACTTTATATAAAGGCACAAGATTAAATAAATACAGTTCTCGTCATGTTGTCTCCTTTTTATATTATTAGAGCTCCACCTTGTGGAGCAATGCATGTATTGGTCGAAATACAAAGTTGGTATTGGCAACTTATAAAAAGTAAAATATATCACATTTGACCTCTGACCTCTTTCAAGGTCAAGTAAGGTCAAACTTTCATAAAATGACTTTAAATTTAAAAGGTGATGCTCTCACCTTTGTCACGTGACATCTAAGTCAGCTTTGGTGCTGATAAACTAATACTTAATACACATACATGACATGCAGTACAAAAGGCAGTGTAGGAAACTCATCACTCTTTTGTCCAGTGGTGGCTCACACATGGAATATGAGCAAGTATGAAATTGAATACCATTTAAAGGCCTCGGGTATCATTAATTACAATGGTTATGCACATGTCAACCAGATAAACTTTAAGTATGGGTAAAAATTCTATATGGATACATTCATTCACATCATTAGGTACAATAGTGACCTATTAATTACTAGGTTGTACCCCCTTTTGCCTTAATAAGTCATGGCATAGACTGAACGAGGTGCTGGAAACATTCCCCAGAGATTTTGTTTTGTTTTATTAAAATAAAATTTCACTTATTTTTTGGGAAAGTGTACATTCTGATCTAAACATCTCGACAGTGACATCTGCAGGTCTTGGGGGAAATGGCAATGTGAAGGAGTGTCGATGGTAGAGAGCAAGACATCAGGAGTTCATCCTCCAGGTGGGATCTCTCATATTAATTGAATGCATTTCAGTTTATTTCATGCTAACGCTTGTGGTAGCAGCCCTGAAGTTCTGTTAAACTAGGAGATAATGGATTTGAGAGGGAAGATTCAGGGGAGCACTACTGGGGAAGGGACTGACAGTTCAGCTGCAGGCTCCACTGACTTAGCATTATAAAATAATAATAAAAAAACAGCAACAAGTAAACCACTACTGATACATCATTCATAAAAGGACATTCGGTGTGTGTATAAAAAAACAAAAATATTAGGATTCAATGGTACTGATGCTGTGGGGAGTAAAACATACTTCACGAGGTTCTGAACAACTGATGGTACATGTCCAGTTAAGTTGGAGGTATAAATCCTTAACATTACTATTTTAAATAGCCTCTGTGACATATGAGTTACAGCTCTTTGGGTAGCTTTTGGTTACCTGTAGTTGTTTGATTCACAACTTGTTTTGGAAAATGCACGTTCAGAACTATGAACTTGTGTTTTGAGAAATTATGGAGAAACGACTATGTTTCAGCTCTGATTAGATGACAACATCATATTTTTCTAGTGTTCATATCATGTCCCATACACAGCTTTACGGCAGTGTTAATGGTACATCAAGTTTTGCTTTCACAAATAAAATAAAGCAAAACATCAGTTGCGTGTTAAATACACATTTGAAAAAGGATCCGAACAGATTTAATCCAAAGTATTTTCCGTATTCTGCATAAAAAAAACCTTATTACAGAGATGAACATATTATGTAAATATGATAATAACCATGCTTCCATATAACTATATATAAACAATTTAAATGTCACTTGGTTATCCATAAAGAGACACATAATATGTGCATAAAAAATAAATATTTGGGATATAATGTGTGCCTATTTAAATACAAATCCTCCTGTGTTATAGTCAGGACCAGCCCATTTTTAGGTTATAAAATGCATAAAAGTACCTTTTAAATTTGTTTATTGTATCAAGGCTTTTTGACTTTGTCAGAATTTCTATTTAAACAAAGTAAAACAATAAAACTAAATTATATAATGAAATGCGCTGGTGAAAATTATGACTTTTTTATTGTTGGGGTTGGTTTAGACCCAGTTATGATATAACATTATAAAACAGTAGTGCTAAAGCTAAAGTCATAAACACACTGTGAGCTCACTAACTCAGTTAGAAGCTACTTTCTTTAACGCTTTGTCTCCTTCCCTAAATAAACAACCCCTTTTATTCTTACTGCTTCACTGAAAAGGTCATCCAAACTGAGATCTACATGTAAGACCGACTCATTTTGGTGACTTCAAGTTTGCATCATGCAGAAAGAATTCTACAATAAGCCAAGCTCTTTATGAGAAGAAGAAGGATATAATTATCAACCAGAGGACACGGATACAACTGATGAATCTGGTGAGGAGGTCACAGTTGCTGAAGCTGCTCCTGCTGAAACAAACAAATCCAAAAGTGGTGATATCTCTTGGATGGGCGAGGCTCATTTCACTGAAATTCAACCCAGGCCCAGACATAACAGTATGAATGTTTTGCCCCTTTCCATGGGAAATGCTCCTTCTGGCAATACATGCCCAGCAATTCAGGCAAATACGACATAATGGGATGTGATGCAAAAACCAGCTATGCATCGAATTGAAGACGACAGGAAGATTTAAAGAAGCAAACCTGCGAGTGGCATCCCTGAGAAAAAACAAGGAAAACATCAAGTCCTCGATATGTTTTCTGGACTGCAACCTCGCAGCTGCTGTGAGGAAGGACCTGTGATACCGCTTATAATATTATAATATTTTTTTATAATATTAAAACTTATATATATATATATATATATATATATATATATATATATATATATATATATATATATATATGTGTGTGTGTGTGTGTTTGTGTGTGTGTGTTCCATTACCTGTCAACGATAGTAAGGTAACATAACACCCTTTTATTTTAAAAAATTTTTTAGAATGGAAACGAGATATGCTGTAAAAAGAAAGGGCCTGGGAGCTACAAGAAAAATATTAAAACCAGTCTTTTCATGGATAAGGAAGCCTAACAAGGTAACTAACAATCAAACTGCATGGTAAACCATTGTTTTGAGGATATTCTTTGGTTGATTTAGGACACGGGTCAAAACCGATCAGTTAACATAAGAGATAGTAACGGAAAGGTACCACAAGAGGAAGGTTTAAACCTCCTTAATTTCCAGGAAACCTGATGTTTAAACATGTTTTCTATTTTAGCGTGAAATGTCCCTTTAACGACCCAAATGCTTCCTTTTGCGCATGCGCGTTGCGCAGGTCTCCTCGTGATGACAGCAAATGACAGCAGCGTTCGCTAATGAAGAAGGCAGTGTGAGACCGCTAACCGCCAACAAACACTTGACTGACTCGAGAAATCTTATGATCAGCTGTGTTTAGAGGAGGTGGGAACAATTAGTACGGACTAATTACGTTTGGTAAGTGACTGATTTTATGGTAACGCGTATTGTTGTTCACATTTGGTCCACTCAGGAGCTTGCAGCCTAAAGCTAAGCTAACGTAGCTATCGGGCTAGCTCATCATTAGCTTGACCTGCTCGCAAACGTTAGCCCAGTTTAACTTGGTTAACATTAGCAGGCTACTACAAAATTAGCCAGTTCACAGGGCTACTTTCTTTCCGCGTCCCACAAATCAGTGCATTCGCAAGTTCGTCTTTACTGGAAGCAGTGTGACACCTGGGTGCCCCTTGTTCCACTTTCCTTCATAGCTTTTAGCTGGCAAATACCGGTCATATGGTTTAATTGATATGATTCCCGGGTCGTCTTGTGGTGATCTACTACAAGTTAATGGAGCAGGCGTTTACGGGCATTAACATTACCCATCTCGATCTGCTGGCTGCTTGGCCAAATCTCAGGAGTGGAAACAGCATCAAATCAAGGACACTATAAACACACAAATGCACGGCAGTTAGAAAATGTACATGTTTTATTCAGATTTTGTGTTAGATATGCTTTCACCCACTCACTGAGAAAAGTGGGTGCGGTGTCTAAAGTAACGTAAAAACATAGGTACAAACATGATGTTTGTAACGTTAAGGCTTGTTAGGCCTTAGGATATCAGAAGCATGTTGTCATTGAACACGACTATTCAAATAAGCGGTACATGTTTCTGGCAATAAGTAATTATCGCTCGGTTTTGTCCGTTATCATTATAGTAATTACTGGTAGATTACAAAAAATGAAGCCGGTTAACTCAAATTTAATTCAGCCTGTTCGTTGCCAATTGCAAAATGTGAAACGTTGCTCCTTGTCGTGTGTTATGTCTTTAAAAAAAAGTTGTAATTTCCCCCCCCCCAAGGTTAAGCTTAATGACAAAAATCACAACACAAACATACACGTATTTGTTGTACAGTACAGTGCAGTAAAGTCTTAGCACCTGTAAAATAACTAGAGCTACAGTTTCCACGTCCTTAGTTATCTAAGCCCATAACTCCCATATTGCTCATCACGTCATGCTTTTTTGTTTATGGCCTCAGTAGTCACTTTCAGTTTAAGTCTTTACTAAAAATTGAATGTGATTCAGATCTGACTGAGGCTCAGCAAACAGGACTTTATTCCTCTGTATTTGTGACTACAAAGTGCCTGACCAAGGTTCAAGTTTTTCAGTCTGAAACCTCAGCTACAGTCCATTCAAATTTGTTGCTCAAAATGCTCAATAGTAAAGCAAGCAGGCAGCAGTGGGGAGTCATTGTTAGTTAATCCAGATAATAATAATAATAATAATAATAATAATGATAATAATCATTATTATTATTATAAATTTGTTGTAATACAATGATCTGCAGCCACCCCTCAGGTGATGTTTACTTTTATTCTTGCTCCGTTTCATTTCGTGTTTCATCAGTTCTTGTCCTGATGCATTAATAAAGTGTGTGCTGGTTAAATTGGCCAAACCTGCAGCGAACGGTTAGTTTTTACTCCTTCAGAAAGGATTGAGGTTCAGGAAAAATGCTGAGAAAGGTCACCCGTAAGCCTCACATATTTTCTGTACACTATCTGCCTGCTGAGCAGTGTAAGAAATTCTGAGAAAGGGAAGTGTGAAGAGGATGTTTGCTCGGGACCGCAGATACCTTTTTTGGAAAGTGAAATCCTTTAAATCTATAAATAAAAAAAACACTCAGTTCTGTTGGTTTGTGTGTGCGCTCATGTAGTGGGTGGAGTGGGCTGTGATCCAAACACCTTTACTCCGATGCTGAGATATTTACTAGAAGTAGGAAGCGCAGAATAAGTCCCAGAACATTGTCCACGCTAACGGTGGTGTCTTGATACAGCCCCTTTTAAGACAATAATTTATCAATAATATCTGTGTAACCGAATGAGAAAAATAAATCTGGAGAAAAAAGCAAGAACAATGAGAGATTTATTTATTTATTGTATTGTGGTGTGGCATTGTATTATTATTGTTATCAAGATGGAGTTTTGCTAATGAGTCATTTCAGTTAGCTCCTTGGTTTGCTTTTTGCTCCCTGTCTTCTATTTTCCCCTCTGAGTATTTTCTTCACCACAACCTACTTAACTTCTGCTCACATTATCCTCCTTCATTTAATAAGCACCATCAGAAGTTTTTTTTTCCCCTAGACTTGCCCTGGCATTGATAATAAATTAAGGCGTTTAGAGATGTTATGAGTGAACACTCGGTCCTCTCGTGACTCATGTTAACAGATTTCAGTGGCTGTCCTGCCACGACTTTTATTCTCACATGCAGCTTACAGAGTTGAAGATTAAGCCTTCCCTCAGTGTCTGTTGTTTGGTTTCTCTTCTGCTTTAGAGTTCCTCTGTGCTCTCCATGACTGACTCACCAGGTAGCTCTACTCTGTGGATTGTATTGACGCTCGCATGCACATGAGGCTGTGGCAAATGGCAGTAAACCTCTCTGCTAGACACTTAAAAGCCTAGTTGCTTTTTCACTTCTGTCCAAATATGTGAGGAATGTGCTTATTCAAGAAGATGAGCGGCTCAGTGGAAGTGCGCCATAAGTGTGCTTGTAAGCCAATCCCATATGGAAAAGAAATAATAAAAACATATATGATTTACTCATGAAAGTGGCCACTTTCATGAGTAAATCATATATGTTTTTAGTAAGTATACAAAACATACAAGTTTCATTATATAATTTTTCAAGGGATCTTATATGTGTTTTCCCTCTTGTATGCTTTTCATACAAGTTTCATACAAGACAGATAAAAACTTTATAAGATTTATATATATCTTTTCCATATGGGAATTACCTGTCAGTGACTTACGTTCAGATCTGAAATGACTTTTGAACTGAGAGAAAATGACTTTTTTGTCTTTATTATTCTGATCTGTTAATTTACAAAGGTCCAAAATCTAGAGCAGTTTACAGTACAATAAAGACCCAACCAGGGATTTGTTGTTCCAATGTATTAGTATCATCAGTAGTGGAACGGGAAAATTCAACATCACAAAATGGATAAGCCTTTCTGTAACCACTGGACTATGGTAAAGTTTGGAAATGATTGGCACCTTTTTTACTAATCATTGGTTAATCATTTTGGTCATTTCCAAAGCTTAACGGCTGACTGATGTGGGTTTTTCTGTTGTTGTTGTTTTTTTTAGCCTTTATGTTGATAAGCACAACATCTGAAGCCTTAGTTCACACTGATCATTAATATTTGACATTTTATAAATAACACAATTTGTTAATTAATAGAGAAAATAGAGAGATGATTGAACGTAGAGATTGGTACTGACAGTGACTACTCCTTGGTCTTCTTCTTCCTGCTTAATGTGCAGACTCAGGCTGGCAGACTTGGGGTGAAACCCTCCATGCATTGTAAGGAGCTTGTGTTGATGTCAGTAGCTTCAAGGGCTGGGCGATATGGCCTATATCCATATCACGGTATAATTAGAAGCATGTGTGGTAACGATATATATCGCGATATATTCTTTTCTTCTGTATAACGTATTTTACACACTATAAGGCACACTTAAAATCCTTTAATTTTTCTCAAAAATCAACAGTGTGCCTTATGTATGAATTCTGGTTGTGCTTACTGACCTGAAACCGATTTTATGTGATACACGGCACGCAGAAATCTGTCAAAAAATGTTTTAGTACGACTTTGGTAAGCTATGAAGGCGCACCGCTTGATGGATTGCCGGAACATTACGGCTGCTTGCGAAGTAATCTGGGTCCAAAACTCCGTCTTCTTCAGGTCCCAAAGTCAAACGAACACTGTGGCATTAGGGCTGTTCGATATTAGAGCAGGGTGATATGACCAAAAATATTTATCACAATATACATTTGAAAATTTGCGATAACGATATAACTGACGATATAATTGACACTAGACAAAATGCTTTACAACTCCACAACTTTATTAGTGCAAAAAACCCTATCAATGTATTTTCACTTAAACAAGCAGCTGTTTTTTATGTACATTAAAGTTATATAAAAATGTAATAGTGCAAATTCCTTGCTGACAATTTAACCAAAAGGCATTTCCAGTGGAAATTGGCCGACATATCCTCAGCATAACCATGTATAATATCCACAAAACTTAAAAAGAGGTTATACACACACAATATGGTAATATTATGTTGAAGCACAGTACGTATCACTCCGTGTGGCGCCTGCCTACGATAGCCGTAATGCTCCGACAATCCATCAAGCTGTGCAGCTTCGTAGCTTAGCAAAGTCGTACTAAAACATGTGACAGATTTTTTTAGTGCCGTGTACGACATAAAATCGTTTCGAGGTCAAAAGGCACACGGGATTATAAGGGGCACTGTCGATTTTCAGAAAAATCAAAGGATTGATTTTAAGTATGCCGTATTTTCCAAACAACACGATAATAACGACGGCCCGCTAGCATGCGCTACCAAAAATAGTGCTTTGTTGTATATCTGACGGACAAAAGCTAAACCAGTTCCACACCACTGGAGTTGCAGCATTTTTACAAACCAATTCTGGTTCATCCGTTTCATTTAACGATCCACTTTCGCTCTTCTCATTCTGCGTCGCCGCCATGTGCGTATGTAAACAAAGGCACTGCGCATGCGCATTTTACCCATATTCTATCGCGATATTTCATTTTCCTATTGTTGCCCAAAATTACACCGGTATTACCGTGAACGGTATGATATAGCCCAGCCCTATTCGATATAACGATATATATCGGATGACGATATAAAAACGTCTATCGTTTCATTTAAAATAAACTGTTTACGGCAATATTTTTTTCATCGTTTTGATGGACACTGTAGTGGCTATATTAATTTCTTAAAGTTCTCTATTTCTCTTATATTTAATATAACCACACTACGGACGGACAAGCGCCTGTTTTTATGCGTTATGGTTAGCAACAACGATGGTAACACCATCGCGTGTCCGCTTGTTTATGTTCCACATAAACCTTTCACAATAAAGCTCAAGATCCTGTTGAGACTTTTCAAAATAAACTGAATCACGTGAAAGAGCAGATTATTTATGGATGAGAAGTAAAAAAGAGCCGCCAGGTGCTAAAAAATAGACCTTAGACTCAAACGTTAGAACAGGCTTTTCCCCGCAGCACCCTGTGTAATAAATACTCATAAAGAAAACTGAGGCTGTTACAACTTATGTCTAAAAATGTATCGTTTCATGCATCGGTTAAAACACTCGACTCCAGCTACATGACGCGCAGCTGGAAACACTTCATGCAAGTCGAGCTGCCCGAGATTCACAGAATTTACAGAACTTGTTACATTTTTGTGATTTATATCGCTATCAGGACGATAGAATTCTTTTTTCGGGAAATGAGATTTTGGTCAAATCGCACAGCCCTATGTGGCATCACTGAGAGTTAAAAGCTGTCTAAATTCTTTCATCTTTAATAAAATGATGAGCGTTGCTGCTCTACCAGGTGTAAAAATTAAGTTTAACATCCAGGCATCCATGAAAACAGAATTTATTAAATTCAACGGAGTTAGAAGTTAGCAGGAAGTTAGCTCGCTAGTTTCCACTTAATGTTTTGACTTGCTATATCAAAAATTAAAACGTACAGCTCTGCTATCACTTCCAACATAAATGAAGACAGAAAACTAAACAGCAGTGACTTTTGTAGGGTTACTGAAGTTGGGCTAGCTGGTATATAATGATGTCCTACGTGATCGCTAGCAAAACAGTTACGTTAGCATAACATTAGCACAGTGAAGCTGAAGGATGAACGCTAACTTTTTTCCACTCGATAAAAGTTAACGTGAAGGTTTCTGGTGGTTAGGGACAAATGCAATTGCATGGCAGGATGCTATAAAGGGACCAAACTTCAGTCAGGAGAACAACTGAGATAATCCATCCACAATACGAGGTTGGTCATTAATATACTGCAACAACATGGGAATAGAGCAGCTGCGAGAGAATTCAGCATTAATGAATCAATGGTACGGAAGTGGAGGAAACGCAGTTTTTGGTTTTCCCCATATTCCAAAAGTGCTTCGTCTCTTTGCTATTACTGTCGCCCGGCATAATTTGCAGATGATGTTGTTTGCAGCCGCTGTAATGCTTTCGACCAAAACAGGTGCAGCTTGATGACACCATCAACATGCTCTATCGCGGTAGAGCGGTATAGTCAAAATCTCTACCGTTGGCCAAATTTATATCGTTTCTACCGTATACCGTTTATACCGCCCACCCCTAGTAGCTTCTATCTCCTCCTTTGGCCAGCTTATCATCACAGTGGGGTATCTGATCACAGGCATGTTGATTGCCCAGATCTTGTTCTTCACATTCAGCTGACTCCTCAGGAATTGCCAAGCTAAGATCCTGTAGGACTTTTATATACAGACAAACTGGTGATGGCTAACTAACAAGACATAGGAGTGGTGGACAAACAGAGGAAAACACCCCTAGTGACAGATGTATCTATACCGAGTGATGGCGACATCAGGAGGAAGGAACACGAGAAGCTGGAGAAGTACCAAGGGCTGAGAGAAGAGCTTGGGAAGCTGTGGAGGGGGAAGGCAACAGTAGTCGCTATGGTAATTGGAGCACTCAGGGCAGTGACCTCCACACTGGGGGAGTGTCATCCCTGGAACAACATCTGAGATCTCTGTCCAAAGAGCACAGTCCTAGGCATCTGTTAGAGGGCCCGAGCTTGAAGGGATAGAGATCGCCTGCAGGGCGAGTGGGGAATTTATTTTATTTTATTTTTTTAGATGTGTAAAGCTGGTTTCAAAACGAACAACAACATCACATCTAGGTTATGCAGACACGCGTTGTTGACATTATGTCTACGTTACATGTATATTGTTTGTAACTACATTATGCTAAACAATTTTTAGTACAGTGACGCGCTGGGGTGACTGGAATCTAATGGCATGCATGTCTGTAAATAAGTGTTCATCAAGCAGTTATAATAATAGAGCTTACAATTGATTACTACTACTTATACACAAAATATGTTGCTTGCAAAGAATAATAATAATAAATGTCTTTATTCTAGTGCTGTCAGTGTTAATCTCATTAAAATGACGTCATAACCGCATTAACGCAGCAAATCTCCGTTAGCGAGTTAACGTGGATCGCCCTGTGCGTGGGGCTGCACGTTAGCGCGGGTAGCTTGTTAATGCATTAGAGCGGGTAGCTCGTTAATGCGTTATTGCCGTGCAGCCCCACGCACGGGGCGATCTACGTTAACGCGCTAACGGAGATTTGCCGCGTTAATGCGGTTATGACGTTAACGTCATTTTAACGACGCTGACACCACTACTTTATTCATTTCTTTGGTGTTTCTGATCAGCCATTTTTACCATTTGACTATATATAGTCACATAATGTTATAATGCTGCTTTTAATGAAAAATGTAAACATAAAAATGATGAATAGTGAAGTAAAAGAATCGCTGTTTGTTCTTTGCCATGGGAATTCAATGTAAAGCCAATCATTATGTCTGCATAACCAATTTGATTTGCTTGGTGTATCAGCTCTAATGTTGTAGTTGTCTGTTATCTTCCGAGCAGTGACGCTGCCCTGCAGTCGTTCCTGCTTTTAAGGCAGTTTTCTCCATTAGTCTTATTCTTCTTCTCCTCCCAGTGCCTAAACTCCTTATTTTAATCGTTTTTTTAAATGTTTGCAACCACACACAAAGAGGCTTTTGTGGATAGAATTAAGGAAGAAATCATTCAAATTTCACGCATTCTGCTTGGATTATGTGTTTTGGCTGTGTATGAGTGGCAAAGGAAGAATGATTTGCATTTTCTGCTCTGTAGCGCGTCCCAGAGCTTGTGACAAAGCCTGCTTTTGCAGTTGTCACTGGGCCAGTCTGCAAAACACACTGAATGCAAATGATCATTTTCCTTGTATGATGTAACCATCATGAACAATGTAGTATGTGGTGTGATCTTAATTTTCTGGGAATCTGCCCATGAGGGGAAAAAAGAAACAGAGTTAAAATTTTCTCCTTCAAGGTCAACCCCTTGTGCATCTTTGGACCACTTTTAGGACTGTTGAAAGTTCTGTTAGGGCTACCTGTACTGTGTACTCTGCAATTATTTAACCAAGGATCTGAAAACACACAGAGGTCAAACATAAACTTATTTCAAAATAACCCAAATTTGAGTGGAGGTTCATCACTGGTGTTGTGAACTGGGTCTCTGGTCATAGCCATTGTGTACTGGCACACCGTGCATTGAAATTTGGACCTCAATACTCTTTTTTTTTTTTTTTTTTTTTTTTTTCCCGCCTGTCCCATTTGATTCTTTAGCCATCAGAATTGTTGTCTGAAGACCAACAAGGATACCCAATGGATTTACTTTGCCAAATGGATCATCGTGGCATTGCCGTATTGGTCCATTTGGTCGATCTTTGTTTTTATTATTTATTATATTTTATTTTCAGATGTTACAGACGGGACAGACATGAGTGAGGGATAGGAAAGGGAGAAAGAAAGAGGAAGGAAAGGAAAAACAGAAGGGGAGAGGGACAGTGAGAAAGGGGGGGAGAAAAAAAAATCTCCTGGATCACCTGTTGAGAGAAGAATAGAAAACAAGCAAAAAAAGACAAAAAAAAAAACAAAGCAACATACTAAACACAACACCATCGCATTAATCTAGCTAAGTGTAAACAGCAGTAAATACTAAATATTCAATGTTGTTGTGCAGCACGCAGGACAGATGTGCTTCGAAGTAGCAGCCAAGAAAGGTGTAATTTGGGTCTACGAGCAGTGAACACCCGTGTGCATACCTGTGTGGATCAGCGCGCTTGTATTCCAAAGGTTTCTCCATGTAACGATCTGCTAGGGAGTGTGGGGGGGCCACAGCCCCGTCCTCCAGGGTGTGAAGCAGGTATGGAGGAGATCAAAACTCCAGACATCCAGAGGCCCCCAGAACACAAGAGACCATGGAAGACCAACAGAGGGGCAGCCGCGCCACTGTTCCAGTAAGAGCTGAGGAGAGTCCCAGATGAGGGTTCACTCAGCAGCCGCGGAGCAGAAGCCAGGGGGAGTTGCAGTGACGCGCCCATGAGCTCCGCCGGCAGCCAGCTGTGCCTGAGTGACCGAGCCCCAGGCCGAGAGGCCGGGGGCACCCCACCCCCGAAGGGGCCCGAGCGAGCCCCAGGCTCCAGGCCCCGATAAGCGGCCGCCAAGGAGGATTGAAATTTGGACCTCAATACTCAATACAAGAAGAGGATCCTAAAGTGGAGGGCAGCCAAATTTAAAGTGTTGTTTTTCTTCTTTTCGGGGGCCGATTCCCAGAACTTTTTGATCATACCCCATATTAAGCCAATTCTTTAGAGAGAAAATGATCTGCTATAGAACAATTGCAAACCATTAGAATACTACTCTCTACATATACTTCATTTCATACATATACTTGACCCTTCAACAGCACGGTTGCCTGTGGTAGAACGTTACAATAACTGCCCAAAAAGTGACTAAAAGACAGTTTCTCCATTTTGTTTGTTTAAAAAAACAAAACAAACATTAAAAAAAAGGAAAAGGTAAATCCTTTCAGTTTCAGCACTTTATAGTTTTTCCAGGAATTTAATCCTTCACTTTCACAAAGTTGAGACTTACAGGAAACTGAATAAAATGTAACATGTGTGGCAAACAGTATTTAATAAAACCAATAGCATCATTTTATTGTCCCTGCCTGGTGAGTTCTCACTTCCTCCTACCAATGTGCCCTTGTGACACAACTGTGACTGAAATATCAGAAACTTCTGTGTGTGAAATCGGTGCAGTTCCCCTGATAGAAACCTTTCTCTTGTTGATGTCACGGTTGATAAAAGTTTTTTTTTTTTTTTTAAAAATGTCTATTTAGTTTTAGTTCTACATACTATACCGATTTACGTTGTTTCCATTGGATCTTGTCTCTTTCATGCTCCAGTCATTTGCCTCTCTGCCTGAGTGAGCCGTTGAAGATGGTGAAGCCAGATATCCACACTCTGGCCCACCACCTGAAGCAGGAGCGGCTGTATGTGGCGTCAGAGAAGCAGCTGATCCAGAGGCTCAACAGTGATGTGCTGAAGACAGCTGAGAGGCTGTACCGCGCTGCATGGATCGCAAAGCAGCAGCGCATCAACCTCGATCGTCTCATTCTCACTAGGTTAGATCTACTGTCACGATTCACTGTATTGTTGGCGAATAAGAGAAAAGTCCCGAATATTTTGTATTTTTAACCTATACGCAGAGAGCAATGTAAAAATTACAATTTATTTGGGGGAGAGTTAAGGAAAGTTGGGCATTTCCAAGATTTGACTTGGTTTGCAGAAAGACATTTTAGCCAGATTGGTAAGTAAAACGGAGCTAGATGCAAACATTTTAGTGCAATTCTAAACTTTTAGTTGAGTTTGGTCTTTTTAGGGAGGAAAAAATGGAAAGATTAAAACTGCTGTTGGTGGAAGGAATTCTATAAAATGTGGTAATGACACAACTCTGTTCCACAGTGCTGAGGCCTCTCCGGCTGAATGCTGCCAACATGCCAAAATGTTGGAAGATACACAGTTTATTGATGGCTACAAGACTCTGGGCTTTCATGAAACAATCTATGGAGAGTTCTTGGCCAGGTTGAGGGATAATCCCCGGCTGGTTGCGTCCTGCTTGGTGGCAGGAGAGAGGCTGATCCAGGAGCACACTCAAGGTGCCATATATACAGTCTTCACCTCACTTTATGGCAACTGTATCATGCAGGAGGATGAGAGCTACTTACTACAGGTCAGTGATCCCACCTGCTTCTGCTGTTACACATTAGTAACAGTTTCATAGGTTTTCAGTGAGATAAGAGGTTTTCATCTGGTTCATCCATCTTTCTTTCCAACTACCAGGTGTTGCGGTACTTGATAGAGTTTGAGCTGAAGGAGAGTGACAACCCTCGTCGTTTACTCCGACGGGGAACCTGTGCCTTCAGCATACTGTTCAAGCTCTTCTCCGAGGGCCTTTATTCCGCCAAGCTCTTCCTCACTGCCACCCTACACGAACCTATTATGCAGCTTCTGGTTGAAGATGAGGACCACCTGGAAACCGACCCAGCCAAAGTGACGGAGCGCCTCACTCCGGCCCAGCAAGAGCGCTACGGAGAGAAAGGCTCTGAGGGCTACAAGCAGAGGGTGCAGGCAGCTGTCGAAGCGAACGAAGCCAAGCTGGTCGCTCTGGTCAACAAGTTTATCGGTTACTTGAAGCAGAACACCTACTGCTTTCCTCACAGCCTGCGCTGGATCGTGTCCCAGATGTACAAGACTTTGTCATGCGTAGAGCGTCTTGAGGTGGGAGAGGTGCGCACCATGTGTACAGATCTGCTGCTGACCTGCTTCATTTGTCCAGCTATAGTTAACCCAGAGCAGTATGGCATTATCTCAGACGCACCGATCAATGAAGTGGCTCGCTTCAATTTAATGCAGGCAAGTGGCGCAGCACGTTTTCTCTTTGTAATGTCATATACACGGCCATTCTGTTGTGGATGGGTTTACAATGTTTTTGTTTTGCCATACAGGTGGGGCAACTTTTGCAGCAGTTGGCAATGGCCGACGATGATGCAGACCCAAGGCGGAAAAGCAGTTTGTCCAAGTTTGATAAGGTAGGTCTGTTTCTGTAAACAGAGTAATGTGTTTTTTGTTTGGGTTTTTGGGGTTAAAAAATGAGGGGCCTTATGTACTAAGATGTGTTTTCTGGGTCTCTGTTTGGCAGAGTTGTGTTGCTGCTTTTCTGGATGTGGTGATTGGCGGAAGAGCAGTTGAAACCCCACCCATGTCCTCAATGAATCTTCTAGAAGGCCTCAGTAGGACTGCAGTCTATGTTACTCATAATCAGCTGCTTTCTCTGGTAGGCTGTTTTACAGTTACAGTATATGTCCCTGTTATGTGTTTTGACAAAAACAAAGTACTTGCAGGTTAATCGTTGGTATGTTATCAAATTTCGAAAATTTAGCTACTCTATTGAGCCACTCGAAGGTACTTGAAAGCCAATAGCAGGATGAGATGGCTCTAATTAATGTATTAGAGAAATTGTTCTAAGTATCCTACATATAGCTCTGTCTGACTTGATGGGATATGCATTAATACATGGATTTTTATTCAAGATCATAAAACAGATCAAATTCCTTTTAGTATGAAAGCTAGGTGCGGTCATTTACTCCAATCACTGCAAAAATAACTTTGTAGATGAACTGAAGCCGTGTGTAACTCCACACTGGGAACCAGTTTAGGTTTCCAAAGAACTTTGACAAATCCAAATTCGCCTTTAAGATCAATCGGATGATCTTGGAAAATGCTACATTCTACTTCCTGCTTACACTTCAGGTTCTAAGGACTGTGAGGACTTCATTTTTGATAGATATAATGTGCTCTGATCTTGATCGGAGGCTTATAAATAAATACAATCTGTCTAAACTATTCATACACAAACATTGGTTCTTTGAGCAAAGCTGAGCAATTACTCAAAGCTGGAAACGGAGTAGCTTATATTAGTAACTTTTAAATTCTAAAGTAAATTTCCCTGCAGAAATCTAAATCAAGCTTTAGTGGTATCAAGAAGCTTAGTGCCAGTTTTTAAGTTTCTCTGTTTATTAGATAATTTGTCTTTCTGTGAGTTAATGAAGCTCTTAACATGCTTTTGTGGGCTTTTCCAACTTTGTGCATCATTGCTTCCTTGAATGTCTTATGAAAAACCTTATCTGGAGAAGTGCATTCTTAGTCCAAAATCAGATTTTATATGCCTGTACTTAAATATATACTGAGGGGCACCTCTCTGCACTTCTAATTTTGTCTGTTTAATTGGGACAGCTGGCTCAAAGTAGCTTCTGAAGAAGTCATTAGTGCAGAATTTAAGTAACGTATTCCAGTCTGCACTTCCAGTTATTACTCAGTACGTTCCACGAACACATGAAAACGGTGTAGTCCTTTTCCATGGCCTGTAATTGTGGCTAAGGATCAAACCATGTCTTACATATTACCTATAAAGAAGTCCTGGTAACTCGAGACTGTTTTCCTTGCAACTCTAGGTGGAGTTTGTTCGAGGCTTGATGGCAGGGGACCACCTTAGAGAGGAGGAGCACATGGCATTGGAGACCCTGCTGGCCAATGTGCCTCAGTCTCGGACTGTTAAGAGCAACAGCCTGGAGCTCACTCCATCCAACACCCCTCAGCTCTCTCCAGCTACTACTCCTGCCAACAAGAAGAACAGACTTCCTATAGGTAGCTTTCTCCACAGCACCTGTCCTTCTGTGACTCTGGTTATTAAGACTGTATGCACTGGTGTACATGATCTTAAAAAACTTTTGGCTTGATAAAACATCACAATTTGATACAAGGACTAGAAGATATAAGTCTAGAGTTTGTCTAATGAGGGGCAAAGTAAACAATTAGAGTTGAACGGTGATAGCTAGTGAAAGCCTGTATTTTATGAGAAGCTAATGAGCTACTTCTTAGCTTGTTATAAAGATAATTAGTATGGCCTGGATTGAGGCTCTATTAGAGAAATGACAACCAATTAAATTACCAAATATAAATGAACTAATTTTAATTGGAATGGATGGAAAAGATGCATAGATTACCTTCATTACCATTTTCAAGACAAATGATTCTGTAGCAACTCGCCTTAATTAGAAATGAATCACTTGTGCATTTATTTACTCAATCTTGACTACTTGGACTACTTTGAATTCTCAGATACTTTGTATTCTGTCTCCAACTCCCTACCTTGTCCTTTTCCTTTCCTCCTGTGCTGCCAATGAATGACCAGGACAACACTTAGCTGCTATAACATCCTGGGACCCCACAACCACCACCCTGTCTGCACACATTCCATTAGTAACCCCTTTTGGTGGGTAGCCTGTCAGTCGTGTTAGTGGACGAGAACCTAACCCTCATATCTGTGGCTTCTCTCAGCTTTATGTTAGATGACACTCATAAGACGTTGGTTCACGCTCCAAGCTGCACAGAAACCACGCTGCCGCACAACTTGTTACCTAGCACTGCTGTTGTCGTTGTGCTCTCAACATGCCTGCTTTGCCCTTCACAGTGCTTTGGCTGATTATTAGAGCTAAGATGTTATTCCACTCATTTTGTTTTATACATTTTTTATTTTTGTTTTCTTCCCCCCCTGTTTCTTTGCTTCCTTAATCAGCGGAATATGGCTATTCATTACCAGGTAGAGTGGGGAAAATCTATCTTTCACCTTTTTCCCTTCTGGTTTATACCTCAGCTGGACTAAGCTAAAGAAGAAACTATTACAGTTAAGGATGGTCATGGTGACGAATTTCATAGTCGGCTAAATAACAAATAAAATTAGGCTAACCAACCAGTATAACTTAGAAACACTCAGATATCAAGTTAAATTTGAAGACCGTTTAATGGACAGTGCCAAAAAGTGTCTAAGAAAGACATTTGAGTTTAATCACATTCTTCAACAATGACTCAAGTGTGGTACCTCACATCACGTATTATCATGCATTATTCTATAATTTGTGACAACCATCTGAAAAAAGGTTAAAATCTAAAATACCAAGAATAAATCATCTATTTATTTTCTTCCTCTTATCCGGGTGGTGAGAACCTCTATGACGATGTCAGGATTGCAGCTCCCCCTGGTGGAAGATGGCTGCATAACATTTAGGCCACAATGTATTGAGCATCAGTTGAACTGTTAACAATTAAACGACTAGTATGTCTGGTACTGACTCATGATAATAGTAATGATTAGCTATCTAGTCACGCACACCCTTAATTACAATGTCTTCTTATAATCTCATACTTTGATGCCATAGTTGGTTTCTCACACAGGTGAAATTAATTGTATTAATTCGGGCTTAGCTTGATTATATTGGCTCCTTGAAACTTTTGCCAGCATTTGTTTCTCCTGTTTCAATTTGATTTTGCTTTTATGGGAGAATTATTGATAAAAACACTTGTTTTGCAAAGACAAATGCAATCCAGGGTGAATGCCATATGGCCTAATATCTTTCATTTGTGTGTAATGTTGTTTGGAAAATTCCATTGAGATGGAATATCAGGTGTCAATAGTTACTGTAGAATCTTAAATCTATTTTAAGGCCTGTGCTCGTTTCCAGTGCATGAACTAAAGAATATATGCATGACGTTATAGTTACTAAAAACTAAAAAGCAGGTAAAATATGTTAGACCCTTCGTTTTCTTTTTACGTATGTATATCAAGTGCTACTCTGTGCTACAGTGCATTCGGCCTGCTATTTTTAAACCGTGAAAAGCAGGTAATTTGGTATTTGAATATACATAGTGCACTGTGTTTCAGTGTTGGTAATTTTAAATTAAAACAGTGAGTTTGTTAGTTTTGGAGATTGTTGCATGTTAATAAGTTGGACGATTTTTTTCCAACTGGACAATATGAGTCTAACAACTTGGGTGGATGTGTGTGAGCAGAGTAGCTCTAATTGAATAAACAAAAAGGCGGCGGCGAACCTATTATACCAGCTTGTGAAACGTGGCCTTTGGGGCAGGTTGTAGACTCTGCTGTACTTGTAGAGACCATAAAAACCAGATCTTCATGACTCTCAAAGTCATGCTGATGAGAATGAATGTCGGTATCTGCATATAAAAGATTTACATAACCATCATGACTTCAACCATCAGTTTGCAAAGACCTGTCTTGGAGGCTGAAGCTTTTAAGAACGATGAACGATAACACCGAGAAACACTGCATGCTTATGTGATCTCGACATGCCAGTTTCAAGTTAGCCACATCACAAAGCATGGCTTTCTTCATCCTTCTTACCAAAATTTTGAACTATAGTAAGACATAAAAATAGCCACAGAGTCTATGAACTAAAGTCATGGATCAACAACGGGACGTGAACGATGCCACATTAATTACAAAATACTGCCGCCACTCTGTTATGAACCTGTGGCAGAATGAGAAATGGTACAAATATAAAATAGCTTTCAACTCTAAAGTAATGTGAAACAGCAAATTATGGGCTCAATGGTGCAATTCTTTAACTTGCACTATCGGCAGATACGACCTCCTTAATTTATTTACACCCTTGCACATAATCGGACACACCATTTATTAACATGTGAGCCATCAGCAAAAGATACACTCTCAGGAAGTTCTTGAAATGTTTTTCTTCGACATGTCTGAATAAGATTGTTGTGTAACAAGTTTGTGCCACACTCTCTTAGCAGTAGAGCTGTCGACATAATTAAACAGTACCACAGTATTTTTTATTTTTATTTTTTGGAGTGGCATGATGAGCTAAGCCTTCATATAAAACTCACATCTGTCCGTATCTTAACATCTTAATCAGTAAACTGCTGAATATATTAAAGTAATATTTCTGATTTGTAAAGGATAACTTCATACATAATCAGCACTAACCTTGTTTTTTGTAGCAAATTACTGTCACACGTGAGATAAACTAATCTTATATGTCACATGGGTGTGTAGCTACCTGCAGATGACTATAACGCTGAGCTCAGCTTACATAGAACTCTGAGTCTGCTTTCCAGCTCCTGCCTGCTGCTGTTCATTTTCACACATGCTCTTTGGTTGATGTTGTTTTTGTTTAAAAACAGATTCCTTATTTGTGACTATAAAAGGGGAAAAAAAGGTAAAAATAACACAGTTCCCTTTCCTGTTTCCTTCAACCCACCAACCAGCATCTGCTCGAAGCCGGAGCCGTTCCAACATAGCCCAGGAGGGGGAGGCAGAGGCCAGCTCCCAAGAGTCCCTACAGGAGCTGGTACCAGAGGAGGTGCTGGTAATTTCATTGGGAACTGGTCCTCAGACTGTCCCTGGGATGATGTCAGAGAATGAGGTAATGTGACTTGATGCAATAAATTCAGTTGAATATATTTTTTTTCCTGTCAGTAAAGGGAAGTATGGTTACCTAGAGAATGTTTCTTCCAGTTTCCTGTTACTTTTGTGTTCTTGCAGTGTTACGCAAGATACCACAGATCTCACAGAAAACAAACTCCCTTATCTAAATATGACCTTCTGCTTTTACTCAGAATACCTCTAGGAAAAAAGAGCAGTATTAGCCCAAGTTTACAGCTGATCTTAAGTAATATTGTTGCATATGCTACCCTCTAGGTTTTGAATCAGATGGCTGATGGGGCCCAGGTGGATGGCCATGCTGATGACACTAAGCTGCATGGAAAACCAGACAAAACATTGCGCTTCTCTCTGTGCAGTGACAACTTGGAAGGAATCTCAGAGGGTCAGTCTGGAATGCCATGACGTGACATATGTTGTAGCTATGTTTTCCTTCTAAATTTTAAAATATGAAGGATTTCTGAAAGAGATTTTCATGAGAGTTTCATGTTTAGATTTGGAGAAAAGCACTTTTCCCCAGGTTAAAAAAATGTATACTGTAGCAAAACAACATAAGTGGTCTGGGCTAAAATATGCTGTACTTTAGTTTACTGAACTGCTGACTGAGTGACCTGTTGACCTTGCATGTCTTCACTTTCTAAAATGTATGTATTTATTCTTAACTTTAGGCCCTTCAAATCGTTCTAATTCTGTGTCATCTCTGGACCTGGAGGGAGAGTCTGTTTCTGAGCTGGGAGCTGGCCCGTCAGGGAGCAACGGGGTAGAGGCCCTGCAGCTTTTGGAGCATGAACAGGGTATGCATGTGTGTTTCTGAATGTATAGTTTAGTTGTAGAGGTTTAGAGGATTTTAGATACAGCAGTCCTCTATAAACAGACAAAGCGTCTGACAGCACCTTATCTTTATTTCAGCCACGACACAGGACAACCTCGATGACAAACTACGCAAATTTGAAATCAGAGACATGATGGGTCTGACAGATGACCGGGACATCTCCGAGACGGTCAGCGAAACCTGGAGCACCGACGTGCTCGGCAGTGACTTTGACCCCAATATGGACGAAGATCGGCTACAAGAAATAGCAGGTGGGTCGACGATTTGGGTCGCGTATTTGTAGACATTCATTGATCAGTAGGCAAATGAACGGGCGTACAGATCCCATGCGATCACTGAATATTTTATCAGAACCAGTCATGAATTGCTTACCACAGGGACTTTGTTTACGAAGTTGATTCAGGGACATGTCATTACTTTGTGGGTTTGGGTGAAATAGCATCAAATAGAAAAAATCTTTTAGTCAGTTCAGTTTCTGCAAAGATATTGCTCATTTTAGTCTGTAAGAGCCATAAATAATTATTTTGTTAGTCAAATATACTGAAGGGTGGAAATATAGGTCCCCAGTGAGAACTGTTTTTAAACTAAAGGAAAGGAATTTGATCTTTTTGTGTTTCAGATTTACAGATTTATGGAAACGGCTAAATAATAGTTGGTGTTGATAATCCTTTATCCTGAATCTATATTAAAATATAGGATATTGATATAGAGCATGATATTCTTTCACTGTACTGCAACCAACTCATGGATTTTATTGATTGTGCTGTTATCCTTTAATTCTTTGCCTGGCAGGGAGAAGGAAGTAAAAAATAAATGAAGATGAAGTTAATACAAAAACAGTGGTTGATAAGTACATGTGTTATTATAGTATGCTAATACGTAGGATGATTCAGTTTCTGCACTTTGTTGAGCCAAAAGTGTGACAGAGAAAGATGGGTTGGGAAAAAAAAATCAGGTTAATGTAATTTTAAACCAGCTGTGGAGATAATATTTGAGTCTTCTTCCTATTCAGCCCCTCATCTTCCTGTCTTCTTTCTCTCGGTCTTTTCTGTTCACATCCTTCCCCTGCCCATTTCTCTCGCTCTCTTTCTCTCTGTCTCTGACATTCACTCAGTCCCTGCAGTCTTATTGACCTTGGTTCCTTCTCATTTGCATCCACCATTTTTCATTCTTCGGAATATGGCGTTGGGGGACTTTTCCATCATTAAGTGAATTTACAGCGATTTCCTTATGTGTTTTCTCCAAGGGATTGGGTTATGAGATGCACATTAAATATCCATTAATACCTCATTATCCCACTGATAAGATTACCATGATAATGAGGCAGAAATTCTAATTGTTTCACTTCTTGTTGTGCCACTCATTTAATCATCCACCTGAAAGACAAGTACTCTGCGCCCCTACCTTGAAGACTGTAAACACGGACAGCGGGGTAGAGCTCTCCCACTGCCAATGAGAGCCCTGCCCCCGCCAACAGCAGCACACACTGTTGCCTGGGTGCTGGCACGCATGTAAGCTCATGCCACGCGTGTGCCACGAAGTGGAAGCATTTCGTACCAGGGGCACAGCTACCACAGGTTGACTTTCTGGTCATGAGCCTTGGACGCCCACTCCCACTCACACCTGCTAGCTCTTTTCCCTCGCCTCTGCATTCTTCCGCCTTGTTAAGCCACGGCTTCTCAAGCGGAGATGGAGGGGGAAGCTGTGCTGAGGAGTTTGCAGGAGTGTAGACAAAGCAGTAATTTGGTTGTGAATAATGCTAGGCTTAATCAACTGCTCAAAGTCATGGCCCCAGAGGCCAGGGCTGGGTGAGATATTACTATTAACCCCTGACCTTTGGCAGAGTGGTGCAGGTGCCTGTGGGTCCCAGCATGGAATGCATGTGACCTCTCTGTGTGCAAAGCTCACTGCTTCTGAACCCCCTTCTGCGAGTGAGTGGTTTATCTAGTATTTTTGCTTATCTCTGGCCTTTTTGCTGTTGTTTGAAAGTCAGACCTGAAGATTTGTTTATTTATTTTTATTGAATGTTTACACATCAAATCAGTACATTAACGACGGAGAGAAATTTGCCTCAAAAGCGCTGCAGATGCATACGATATGATCCACAAGGATAAAGCGATCTGAATACATACTGATCATTTCCACACAATTTATTAAGTTCCGTTCACGAATCTGATAATTTTACCTTTATAAGCATTTTTGTGCGTACACATGTCTAAAACTACACACAACTTCTCTCTCGCTCGCTCACATAACCTTTAATACATGTGGACGAATTGCCTCGTACGCACAGATCACGTCACATCGCATGCCGACATGGGGTTTTGAGACAAATTTAACGCGACCATTTTCGCACAATTCCACAAATGTAAGCTGCGTTCAGTTCCAGTGTAAAACTGGGACATCTGGGCTTTAAGTTACACACAAATCACTGCACACATTTGCAAATCTCAGTATATGCTTGTGGATCATATTGTATCATATCGATCATATCCTCTGCAACCCTTTTGAGGCAAATTTCTCTCCATAACGAACTGTCATGGAGTGAATATAGATACAATTATTTCATGAACTCGTCGACTTAATAGCACTGACAAGTAAGTCATTCATCATGCCAAATACACTTTCCCACTCCCGAAGGGGTTAACTCTTTGTCTTTTTCTCTTTCTCTGTTCTCAGGGGCAGCTGCGGAAAATATGCTCGGCAGCTTGCTGTGTCTTCCTGGCACGGGTTCAGTTCTGCTGGACCCCTATGGTTCCACCATCTCAGAGACCACAAGCGAGGCCTGGAGTGTAGAGGTCCTGCCTAGTGACTCAGGTGGGGGAAGCCAGGGTTTATTCTGCTGTTCCAGTGTCCTTTTGTTTTCACACTCATCCTCATTGGGTATTGTCTTATAGGTCTCAGGTGTGCGTTTGCATTCACATGTGTGCTTATTTATGCATGCAGTATATTTATGTTTCTTCCATATAGTAAGGAAGGGTGGGGGGAAGGGACACCAGGTGTGGTTGCACTGCATTCATACCAAAAAATGTGCACGTGCATCTGTCATCATATTTGTATGCACTTGCTTGTCTTTCAGGGCAGATCTGCCAGTGCCAGTAAAAGGCAGCTTAGGGTTTCCTTAGAGGGACCACCAGGTGTGTTTGCACCTGTGGTTGAGCAGTGGGGAGGGAAGCGCAAGGACAGCAGCTGTCCTCAGTCAGCTTACATGGTGTCAGTTCTTTATCTGGCTCCGACTTGCACGATACTGCTCTGAAACTGGTTTGTGCATTTTTGTTGTGTGTTTGTGTGTCACTAATCAGTCAAAGCATCATTAACATTGTTACAGTGTCTTTGCAAGGCAAATGCATTATTACGAGTTGCAGATTATATTTAGTCCGTTCTTGCAAATTGAACATTTAGACCAAACCTTTTGTTAATGGGAGATTACGTGCTTGAGTCCCTCTATTGAAAACCAGCGTTTTGTGAAAATCAGTCGAGAGCTTTATTAACAGTGTTTCTTCAAAAAGCTTGGGCCTTATGTTAATTGAAGTAGTACACCATTTCAATATGTGCTGTGCAGAAATGACATGCATGAGTGCCTTGATTGCTTTTTTTTTTTTTTTTTTTCTTTTGGTTACGTTTGCCGCCCCTGTTGTTCTCTGTAATGGCGTGATCGGAGGCGTGCTTCAAGTAGAGCGCTTGTTTCATGGCTAGGCAGCAGAAAACTACACTCCGAAGAGCACTTCAACAACACATTATTACTAACGAGCATGCAAATGAGTACCGCTAGTAGTGTGGAGCCTCAGGGTTCGACCCAACTGCTCCGTTGGGTAGCCACAGAATTGGCTATACTAGCTTTATTGTTTGGATTGGCAGTTATAAGACATGATCATGTATGCTTTATTTGTTTGTTTTTTTTGTTGTTTTCTTTTTCCATGTGTACAAAAGAAGGTAGTGCAAAATACTATCATCACAGCAATCTTCCTTGAGTAAGTTCAGATTCTTGTGGCCATTTTCATAAGAGAGATTTTTTTCCCTGTTTTTTCATGTGCAGAAGCCGCAGACCTGAAGCAGGAGGAGCGTCTGCAGGAGCTGGAGAGCTGCTCTGGGGTCGGCAGCACCTCAGATGACACAGAGGTCAGAGAAGTCAGCTCGAGACCCAGCACACCGGGCCTCAGTGTCGTCTCAGGTATAAACACCTTGTCTTAAATCTACTTTATTGGCTTCTGTTTACTATGAAAGATCTCATTCTGTTTTTGCCTCATTTTGTTATGTTTCTCTACTGGAATGTCGTTGCTAAATTCAGGTTAGATAAAACCATTCACACTCTCCTTGCTGGTGTGGAAAGAGTGGTCATGTTGTTAGGAGGGTCCTTACCAGCATAGTGGGGTCCAAGTGAATTTTTCTGTATGACGCAGAGGTTAATGTTCATTGCCTTGTCCATGGGCTCAGGTGCACGTGTTATGTTGACGTGCATGAAGTAGTATCCTAGATTAAGAAGCCAGCGGTGACGTTCCTGGTTCAGCTCACAGGAAAACGTCCCACGGGATCCAGCCGATGGATAGTATGCGTCTGATGATCACTCTTATCTGTGTCTTTCCCATAACCCACGGGGAGCTTACGCTACCAATTTAGAGGTCCCAGTGGGTTCCCGGCTGAGAGAGACCATACAGCATAGTCTAAAGAGAAAAATATCCTCTTTTGTTTTAGAACCATTGCACTTGCAGTTTTGCCCAAAACCTTGTTTCATAGGTGATATTGAGTTGTTTTTGTCCTGAATGTCAAAACACCTGTTTTGTGTGGGGGGTGCCACAGGTATCAGTGCGACGTCAGAAGATATCCCCAACAAGATTGAGGATCTGAGGTCAGAGTGCAGCTCGGACTTTGGAGGGAAGGACTCTGTGACCAGTCCAGATGGGGAGGAGTCAGGCCACGGTAGGAGTGTGTCACATCCCCACTAGGATGGCCAAACCATCAGTCTAGAGTCTGTCTGGTCACCATCTATCCCTGTCACTTTTACAGCTGTCACCAAAGTAAATCACAGTTTTGCTCCCTAAAACCATAAATATGACTTGAGGTTATATCGAAGGGTTGCATGCTCTTTGCTGGGGGGCCGACTTTGGAGACCACGGTACAGAATAAACCAGCACTTCATAATATACTGGCCCAACCAATACAACCCGCTCTGTAGCTTTGCAACATGTGAAAGTGCAGAGAGGAGCGCCCTAATATTTTCACCTTATCACATCAGGAACATTTTGTTGCAGGTCATTTAGGATATGTTGAGTGGAGATAAAACTAACAATTCCATCCGAGCCAGAGGCTGGGTCACGGCCTGTAGCCTGCCATACCACACTGAAGTAAGATGGCAGTAGACTGCTGACATATTGCTCCAATTTCACTTACTTTTTTGAAATATGGAGGCATTGGACGTACTGGGCTGGCCCACTTGAGATTAAATTGGCCTATTTAAAAAATGAATATTGGTGTGCATTGTAATTTCAGCGGCTCTGTAATGAATAGTCTTCTATATCTTTGTTGTTTTTTTTCTTTTCAGGAGCACACCATCTGACATCTCCACCATCACAGGTTGATTCCTTGCTGGCCATGTTTGATCCCCTTTCCACCGCCGAAGGTAATTTGCACTCCCAGAATGCTCTACAGCCAATGAGAGCTAAAAATGAGTATCATTAAATCCCTGCCATAATGTCATGGAATCGCAGAACAGCTTGAGCTGTGCAAAATTTACTCCAACCCCCAATTACTGGACATATTACTGTAAGTGCAAGTGAAATATCTCTTCATTGGCATCATTTAGAATCTCAAATTATTCTCAGCAGTCTTTGTTCTGGCTTCTGTGCATTTTGTTTGTAGTGCAGGTGGAAATGTTTGAGAGAAGTGTGTGTGTGCGTGTGTGTGTCTGTGGGGCAAGGTGAAGGGATGACAGGTTGAGAGACCTCACCCCAGGCTCTTTGGCACTGTCCCCTTGTCCCACTGTGCTCATGGCACGAGGCTGCCATTGGAAGCTTTTCAGGAGAGCGTCTACCCTTGGAACAGGTGGCCTACACCTAGGGCTCATCTCCCACCTACATCTCTCTTTAGCAGTCCCCCCACATTTTTGTTTCTCGTGAATGTTATGTTTAGGGACTGCTCTTTAGAAGCAGGTGAGCTTTTATGGTACAGAGCAGCAATTTTTGCCCTCATAAATTGATTTGAGTTTTATTAGTATATTTAGGGCTATAAATAAAGATCCACAAATGCACTTGGAGGGAAAGAAAAGAGTGCAGTAAGCTGTTAAGTGGGTAACTTAAAGCTCAAAGAAAATATAATCAAAACTAGGGCTTCTTGAATATTTTCTCAGTGCTTTTTTTTTTTTCTCCCTTGCCTTATTACCTCAGGCTCCTCCACGGGAACAATAGTGAGGCCAAAAGTGCACTATGCCAGGCCCCCTCACCCCCCTCCCGATCCTCCCATCCCTGAAGCCAGTGCCCTGGGGCAGGAGACTCGCCACTCTCTTTTCACACCCCACTGCTTGGCCCAGTCCGAGCTGGAACACACCAAGCAGCGCCACTCGTTCCCTGACAGGCTGGTCCGCAGCCGCAGCTCTGACATCGTGTGCCCAGGTCGCCGGCCCACGAGTGACCCCGGCCTTAACCGGCGGGTAGCAGTCGAAGAGCGCGACCCTGCCGGGGCTTTCGCCTTGGGTCCATCCTCATCCCCCAGCAAGGACTCCCTGAAAGGAGAGGTAACGAGCTGTTGTGTAGTTGGGCTGCTTTCATAGTCGGCTTTCAATAAACCACCTGCTAATGTTTGATTATAATGTGCTAATTTACATTTAAAGGTTGAGGACAGAAAAGACAGCGACGATGAGAAATCTGATCGCAACAGGCCGTGGTGGAAGAAACGTTTTGTGCCAGCCATTCCCAAAGGTAAGGAAACGGGTTACTTGCAAGTCTTTCCCTGTGCCGAGAAATGAACTTGTGATCAGTGTGATTGCAGTGTGCCTTTTATATGTTTTGTGGTTGGGGGGGGGGGAAGAAAACATTCTCTTAATCACAACGGACAGGAAATATCACACTTTAAAGAGCAGAGCAAAAAGCAATTTATAAAGTGAGAAAGAGACTGATGATCCATGTTGTCCACTCCATTGCTGATGTTCCAGTTGGAAAATGATGTTTCTTGTTGTTTGAAGTTGCTCTAGAGACGTGTCCAGTCCTTTTTCTCTCAGGTCTCACTAGCTGCAGATTTATATAGACTTTTCAAAGCTAATCAGTCATCAGAGGAGCTTTAGCTGTGTAGATTGTATGGCTGTAGCCCTCCCAGCAGTGCTGTCAGCCAGCGGCTAATGGTCATTAGATAGACCTCTCTGTCATCAGCGCTGATAGATGACACATCTCTTGTTGGAGTTCTACTCAACAACCATCTCTCATACATCTGTCTGGGAAATAATGAGCTGTGCCTTCACAGAATTAGTGCTTATTACTCTTTAAGATAATGGTACTTCTAAAGTAAACATTGGATTGATATTCATAAAATGCAGGACTGGAAAAAGTCAAGGGCTTTGACGTCTAAACCGCCACCTCTGTAAACGCCATTGTGTTTGTCCTGCTGCTCTGCATGGTGATTCAGTCGTCCCGCAGAGCAGCAGCCTGTGCTTGAAAGGCCAACCCTGTCTGTTGTGTTCCTCACAGTGCTGTATTGGACGGCTGAGAGTGAAGTCCCAGGTAACGCTTCCATGCTGTCATCATCGAGCTAGCTTTACTGCTGGAGCCAGCGGCTGCGTGCCTTGCTGCTTTGTGCTGCCTTAGAACTGTAGAGCTGTGATGTGACACGGTGTAGCCTGAGTTCCCACAGTCGCGTTTCTCATCGACACCCGATTTTCTGTGTTTCGCTATGTTTTTTTTTTTATTCATTCATTCACTCATTTTTTACTCCCTGGCGAAAACAGAATATGAATGTAGATATTTCACCCAAGTTCTCCTGTGTGTGTGTCATCAAATTTTAGCATCTGTAACTCTGCTGTGTTGGTGCCTTTATGTCAATAGAATAAGCGTCAGTAGGGTTATGCACATCCATATACACTACCTCTTTTATAATTAGTTACAGTATGTCTTTGGGATATTCTGCTTTAAGCCAAAGGTCGAATTACCATCAAAATGTTTGCTTTTTCTTTTTAAAAGCATTCACTGGTCTAATACTTTGTAGATGCCATGCATTACACACTAAGATTTTTCATCTCCCATACAAAAACACCAAAGACTTAACAAAAGTGGCTGTCAACAGGCGATTTGTGACCAGGTGAATGGATTGCCACTCTGTTTTAGTTAATCACACGTTTCTGCCCCACAGCTCCAATTGCAGCATTTAGGAAAAGGGACAAACAAGAGAAAGATGAAGTTGTCCACAATATCCCGCAAGGTCAGTCATGGTTTGTTTTCAGTCTTGATTGCTAAGCAGAGATCCACCACTGTGAGTTTAATTTGAATTCAAGCTTCTTTTTTCCTCTTTCACCCTCACAGATGACCCGTTGCTCAGATCGAGCACTCAAGCCCAGGCAGCTGAGGACATCCTGGACAAATACAGGAACATTAAAAGGACCAGCCCGAGTGATGGAGCCACAGCCGGAGCCTCCTATGATGGTGCAGGAGGTCAGAGCAGAGAAAAAAAATCAAAACACCATGCATGCACGAGAGGTAGACCTGCAGGAGACATAATACATTAATATATATTTATGCTTTCTTTACTTTAACAGATCTTTGTGTTGAGGACAATGTGCATGACGCTCAGAGAGAAGACACTTTGCAGAACATTTCTGCAGATGATCTCCCAGACTCAGCCAGCCAGACGGCACAACAGCACGAAACAAAGTTCTCTTTCAGGTCATAATCCAGCACATAGCCAAGCTCTTTTTACACTGACACTTAAATTTTCTTGATGCAGATGATTCATAGATAGGGCTCAATTGATATTTTTTTTTTCCCCCCCACAGTGATGCAAAGAAGAAGTTGAGGTTGGCTTTGTGTTCTGCAGACTCAGTGGCTCTGCCTATCATGGCTCCTGCAACTACTCGAAATGGGCTGCCTGATCACATGGATCCTGAAGGTAAAGGTGCTTGAACACCCAATAGTTAATCTATCTGGTTTCATTTCATTTGATTTTTATTTTACTAAACTGAACATGCTGCCATGCTGGATTTGTATGAATATTTCTACTGAGTACTTAAAAAAACAAACAAACGGATTATGAGGTGGAATTCATTTAAAACTTGTTTAACAAGAAATTAGAGTGTACTAATTTAGAGCAGCACCAAAAGTTTCTACAGTGTAGGTATCTTTGTCACACACTTCCATTGGGAGCGAGGCACATGCCCTTAATGTTGGCAACCATCCATCCTGCTCAGATTGTCCTTAAGCAAGACACCAAATCTGTGCCAACTTCACCTTCTGAAGGTTTGGGGCAAGGTTGAAATATGGGGGATGTTGAAAAGTTCAGTGAAATATGGTCATACGCGTGTGGCCATATAAAATAATCTCAGTTTAATCGAAAATAGGCAAGTGTTCTAACACGTCACTAAGTAAATGCAAGGAAAGGATGTTCTACCAAAACCTGATATCAAATGTTTAATACATTTATAAACTTTAATGTTACTCGTTCTTTGGGGCTTTCATTGACATTATATCTCACTGTTGTCCAATGCACACTGCTGTCTCTTGTTTTCAGAAAACGAGATTGTCTGCTTCTTGAAGATCCAGTTAGCAGAAGCCATCAACCTTCAGGATAAGAACCTGATGGCCCAGATCCAGGAGACCACTCGGTGCGTCAGCCGCTTTGACGCGCGCACCTGCAGGAAGCTGCTCGCTGCCATTGCAGAAGATTACAGGTAAATCTGGAGGGTTTGGAAAGTCACCCTTATTTGTGTGTTTTAATTAGTTTTTTTTTTTTTTTTTTTTTTTTAAATGTAATGAAACGCAGAGCTACAGTGAAAATGATAAAATGCCTGTGTTTCTCTTTGTTTCCTATAGAAAGCGGGCACCGTACATAGCCTATCTAACCAGGTGTCGTCAGGGCCTGCAGACCTCTCAGGCCCATTTGGAGAGGCTCCTCCAGAGGGTGCTAAGAGACAAGGAGGTGGCAAACCGCTACTTCACCACAGTCTGTGTTCGACTTCTCCTCGAGCATATGGAGTCTAAGATGCTCGATTTCATTAAAGGTATTTCAATGTTTTCACATTTAGTTGAACTGAATTCTTTCTTTGCTTAGTCCTCCACATTAGAGATTCCTGCTAGTGTGACATTACTAAATACTTTACCATTGTTGTTAGTAGAATATTTTAATTTTTTTCCAAGTATTTGAAGTGCCTGCAGTCTGTCCACAAACTCGAGCGCAGCACGACGGTTACAGATACTAATGTCATTTATTGAAGATGCGAGGCTTAAATCACTTTCTCTCTCCAGCGTTCCAGGGGTGCACAGCAGCCGACGACAAGACAGCAGCAGTGGAGGATTTTCTGCGCTACTTGTACGGCGCCATGGCCCGTGATGCCATTTGGCAGTATGCAAGCGAGGACCAGCTGCAGGATGCCCAGATGGCTATCGAACGCAGTGTTATGAACCGCATCTTTAAACTGGCCTTCTACCCCAATCAGGATGGAGATATTCTCAGAGACCAGTGAGTAGCACACTGCCAAGCAAAGTGCTTCACTAGGCAGTATTGGATTTCTTTTCTTTTTCTTTTTTTTTTTTAACTGTTAGGAGGATTTAAAACTGAAACTCTAGAGATAGCAGAACTTTTATATCTTGGCCTTTATACAAGTTCACTAAAGGGCTTTTGGCTCGGTGTAAAAATGCCCTGTAAGGATCCTGTGACTAATTTCAAAATTTAAGTAAATATCCCCCATTTACTTGTATGAACATTGCATGTATAAACAGATTGCATTCATATATGTTGGTGGAATCCATGAAAGCAAGTTTTGTAGGTCAACTCCGTTGTATTACGTGACTACATTTAATTCAAGTCTGGCTTTCTGTTTCGATTTACCTTATTAGTATCCTGCTTTTGCTCATCTGTCAAAGCACTTTGTAAACAGTTGTTGCTGTGAAAGTAAGTTGATGTGTGTTATTGTTGGACAGATTGCGTTCTCTCACTGTTGTCTTAAACCCAGGTGTCTTTCTCTCTCCCCCCCCCCCCCCCCCCCCCCCCCCCCTCCACACACACACAGGCTTTTCCATGAACATATCCAGCGACTCTCAAAAGTTGTGACAGCAAATCATAAAGCTCTTCAGATCCCAGAGGTATAAGTATATATCTATTTTTTAACATATTCTCAGTTACCAAAGAAGGGAGATACTTTAGAGGTACTGGTACTTTAAAAGCTGATGATTTTGAAAAACTTCCTGGTTGTAGGTTTACCTGAAGGAAGCTCCCTGGCCTTCTGCACAGTCCGAGATTAAGAGCATCAATGCATACAAGACGCCACGAGATAAAGTCCAGTGTATACTGCGGATGTGTTCCACCATCATGAATCTCCTCAGTCTGGCCAACGAGGATTCTGTCCCTGGAGCAGACGACTTTGTTCCCGTGCTCGTCTTTGTCCTTATTAGGGTGAGTCTGTTCTTTATTCTTCCCTTTTTATTACCACAATGTAATTTCTTCAACTTTAATTGTAAGAATTTAGATGACTTGTTGACTTTTAAAATTAAAAAATCACCATCATAAAAACTTCTCATAAAAATGAATGCTGTGGCAAAACACCATAACGCCGCTGCTAAGCTGTGTATATTTTTATATGTAAATATGTAAAAAAAAAAATATATATATATATATATAAAAATAAATAAATAAATATGATGCTGCATGAGCTTCGTTGAGTGGCTAATGCGAGCCCATCCCCACGTCTCCTCCCCTCCAGGCAAACCCGCCCTGCCTGCTGTCCACCGTTCAGTACATCAATAATTTCTACGCCAGCCGGCTGAGTGGGGAGGAGTGCTATTGGTGGATGCAGTTCACCGCGGCGGTGGAATTCATTAAGACCATCGACGATCGCAAGTGAAGCAGAACAGCCACCTGTATGGGCAGACTGCGGGGGAAGGAGCCGGGAGACTGGGAGACTTCCCAACCAACTGCTCCCTCTGCACAGCTTATAAAACCTGGCCCTCAGCCTGCTCTGTATTTGTATAGCTTGTACATAGCCAGAGACGTTGAGAGATTACAAAATATATATTACTGTACGTATGTGAACAAATCCAGGGTTTGAGCCGTAGTGGGGAAAAAAACAAACAAACAAAAAAAAGGCCTATGGGAAAAATTGGTAACATATTAACTTTGAACCTGATTTGAATTTTTCCTTTTATCTTCTTGTCTTTTCAGTCAGGTTTCCTTTTGGGGTCTGTATTAGGCATTTTATATATACATAATTACAATATGACATTAAATCAACATTATCCTGTATAAAGGGACCAGACTTCCTTGATGTGATCAATTTTTTTTTTTCCCCTCCCCGGGGTGAAAGGGAAAGGCTTCCAATTAAATTACAGTATAATGTTCACTAAACCCATTGTGACACAGGAATTTACAGTGAATGATAGTTACCGGTGGGATTTAGTGACTCATAAACACTGAGATCAGTTCACAATTAACCGTACTACTCCCAAGGTTACAGTATCAAAAAAACTAATAGGGCAGCTTATATCATGAACTGTTTACCCCAATGTGCATCGATTTGGACGTAAGGGCCCACATATTTATATGAGATAAAATGTATTTATTTCTGTCATTCTGTTTAATGCTTTGTTAATCTAGTTTTTAACAATGAAAATGCATATCATGCCAATTCAAGATGTCAGAGGCAAGCGATGTTACTGTAGACTTGCTAAAAAATAATGCTTGAGTTCGGAAAGGCACCTTAGCAGTGAGTAGCCCTTAGGTGAGGATGCTGGGTGATTAACAAAGACAGGGTGAGCTCATGCACAGAGCTTTGGTGGCATTTTTTTTTAAAAAAAAAAAAAAAGGAAAATAGTGCCTTTGATGTGGGGCACGCTGTACAGGTAGTTACTTTTTTTTTTCTCTAATATATAACCCAACATAAGAACAATCCCCACCCTTAAGTGCATACGTGCACACAAAAACCAAGACACACACACACTACTCCAACGGGCCAACCATGTCTCATTGAGACATTTTTGTCCAGCCCTCACTGCTGGCATCATAACATTACCGACTGTTGCGTCTCGGTCCCTTTAACGATATCCCCATTTCGGAATTCTAGATCCTACCTCAAAGTTGAAACCAATGAGCCTGATATCTGTCTGTACACAGTAACTGTCCTGCATTGGTTGACACCAGAGTACTGGATCTTTTTTTTTTTTTTTTTTTTGTGTGTGTGCAGTAGTTGGAAATGGTTGCAAACAGGGAAAGGAATGAAGGAAAAGTTGGATATTGACCTGCTGTGATGCTTGTTGTGGTCGCGTCACCCTTAATTAAGACAAGCCTTTGTTAGTGAACAAAGACATTTTAGTTTCTAATCTTATACCTGAGATGCCACATGTGTCCACATGGGCAGACTAGTGAACAATTGGATATTGGCTCTCTACCTCCTCATTAGTTCAACAAAGGGACTCCTGTTTATGTGCACTTATCCCCCCCTCTTTTTCTTTTTCTTTTCCCAATTTGGTGTGCTGTGATATCCCAGTGTCATTGTATCTTTCCAATTATAGAACAAGCATGTCTTTAATTCTCAAGAAATGACTAAAACTCCTTTTCTCTTGAAATCCTCTGCTTCATTTTTGTATACAGGCGTGCTACATGTATTATAGTTTTAAATAACCTGTTAGTTTTCACGGGAAATGACCTGACAGCACAATACACAGTAGTATAGAAGAGTAAATAATCAACACTATTGTTACTGACTTGCAGTTTATACTGAAGTGGTTGGTGTAGTACGTGAGTGTTTCCTTTTCTTTTCCTCTCTTTTCTTTATTTGTCTAGTGAGCGTGTGAGACGCCTGTGCGATTGGTTGACCCTCTGCCTCCTCTTGCATGAAGTCATTGAATGGTCTGTACACTGTCAATCATTGTAAACTGTTAGAATAGGATCAGTATTTGCCACAGGCCAGTAATTGAACCTGCAAGAGGATGCAAAGTTTCTGTGCCCGTGATACTTGCATATCTGAACTCAGTGGTTTATTTTGCACAAAACGGATGTATTTTCCTGGAAAATTTGAGAGGGAACGGTGCATTTTTTTTGGGGGGGAGGGGGCTTGTAGTCATCTAAAGTAACCATATTTAGATTTTAAAAAATGAGTAGCAAAGATGAGCACCATGCTGTTACTTTCAAACTGGTTAACAGTTTATGGGTAACATCACAAATGCTTAAAAAAAACATATGTATATATACATATATCCTGTGTGTGTGTGTGTGTGTGTGTGTATATATATATTCGTCTACAGTAGCATATGCAAAGGATTTGTATGTGTATCTACACTTCCTTGCAGAGTCTGTATAATCAATTTGATGAGAAAACCATGCACTGGAAAATCAAGTTGCAGGTTGCATCTATACTAATGAGGTTTATGTGATGTCACTGTAATTGGAAATACATACTGCACACAGCTGATGAAATTATTTGGACCTGGCTAATGTTTCAGATAGCCAATCGTAGCAGCTACGAATTCCCCCACCACTCACTCCCAACTGAAGTGCTGATCTAAACACAAAAAACGCGTATGATTGTGTTGGACAAATTTGTAATTTTAGCCTTGATTGTATGCAAGCCACTCTGGGCAGTGGTGTGAAGTGAGAAGGCTAAAGGAGTTCATCCATTCTTCAAAGCTTTACTGTTCTGTTCCCTGTACGATTGAGCTGAAAGGCTGAGCAGAGGAGAGAAAAAATAAGAAAGGTTTTACATCTTGCATCTAATTTTAAATTTTATTGTAAGCTTGCACAATTATGACATGCGGAGAAAGCCGGTTTGTCTTTACTGTGATTAATGCATTATGTAATTCTTTAAAACCAATAAAAGAAGCGGAAGTTTTCTTTCTTCCCCCTCCCCCCTTGTTTTTAACATTTTAAAATTTAAAATTTTGTGCTTCCCTGTTCTTCTCTGGCTCCATGAGAACGGGAGTGTCTCACACACACGCTGTACATGCACAATAGTGTATCGTTATTCTCTGGTTCCTTGGACAGTTGTAGGTATATCTGGCTGACGGTTCACACAATAGAAATGAAGGTAAGTAAATTTATGCATGGAATATAATTGTTAGTGGGGGCAGTGGAGCAGCATCATCCAATCTAACAGCCACAAATAGCAACCTCTCAGCAAACATTTCATTACTGCTGACAAGTGTTTCGGTGGATTGTAATTGGAGATATCCCCTCATCTAAAAGCCCTCCTTACTTCACCGATTGCCTCCTCTAGTACACTTTTTTTTTTCTCCCTCTTTCCCATCATAAACTTCTTCGTGAGGTGCTTTGTGTCCCCTGATGATATCTTGCAAATGTTAATTTAAATTCAAATTTTAGTGTGTGAAGTTAATTAGTTGCATAAGCCAGTGGCTAGATAGGCCAGATTTAGCGATGGGATCTTACGACTATGTGGCACTTGGCTGATTTGAGATACAAGGAGGCTTTGTTTTGTATTAAAATTCTGTGTTTTTATTGGCTCATGCTTCTGGGGGTTAACGACACCAAGATATGCAGGTCCAACAAACATGAGGTGTGATATCCCTTCCAGTTTAAGCACAGTATCAGCTCAGTGGTGATCATTTCTACAGGTGATTGCAGATATATGTTGAACAAGAGGGTTTTCTTTATTTTTTACGTTTAGACATATCATTTTGTTTCTTGAAGGCATAGATTGGGTTGAAATTCCATGCAGGAGGATGGGGGGGATGCTTTCACTCACTGATACTTCCCTGATGTAGGGGGACAGTGATGAAGGGCCTTCCACCATCAAACAGTGGTCTCAGGAAATCGCACAAATTCCAGTGCAGGTTAAACATGCACATGTGTGTGAAAAGTTGAAAACCAAGATGAAGCATGATAAAAGATGTTGATGAAAAGCGTGAGAACATAAGGTCTAAACACAAATGTGGGTTTTACAGGGAACAGCACAGTGTTGGCTGAAGAGCGAAATCAGCTGCTCAATTTGCAACTTACAGATGCCTAAAGGGGGTGGTGACAATAAAATATACAACAAGAAGAATGAAGCTGTACCTTTACAAAAACACAGTACCTGGAACTTTGCTGATTTGACTTTTATTCCAGTAAAGCATTGCTTAAAGCACGGATCCAGGCTGTGTTTATTTACAGCAACTCCCGAGACCGTTGGCATCAAAGTGCACGAGGACCAGTAAACAGCAGCACTGTTATCCTGGCTGGTTACATGATACTGACAGTGCAAATCCACGTTTTACCCAAAGTGTCCTGCAGATGGCAGGCGCACCATTCACGACGACGGTCTGCAGATCTGATCTGAGAGCGGCTCAGACAAAGAACACCACGGGGCACGACGGCCTGACATTTAAAACCAGTGGGAACTGCTGTCTGGAACTGGATCTGTTTTGTTTATTATGTATCCTTTCCATATTTAAAATTATTATTATTTTCTAATAATTGACGGATGGCTCAACATATATTATTAATATTAGTAGTAGTGATAGTAGTATTCCTTTTATAAATACTACTGTTGCTGTTGTCGAATTACAAGGTACACACTAAATATAACGCAAAAAAGAAAAAAACAAAACAAAAAAAGCCAATTTTCTTCATTACTTAGCTCACGGAAAAGGTTACGCGTGATTCCTCGTGGCATTATCCAGATTTGGAAAGTACCTTTAAAGACACGCGCGCCCTCTTTTCACCCCTCACGTGCATACAAGCGCGTACATACATATCTGCTTGAGCTTACCTGCTGGTAGTGGCGGGAAATCTTCGCTAATGACTAAACAAACAGAACAAGGCAGAAACACGTCAATTAAATTACGCTTGTGTGTGTGGGGGGGTGCCTAAATGAACAAAATGTCAAATACACATATCAAAACTTAAATGAAATAGCCGCAAGGATGCGGGCAGAAGAGAAGATTAAAACTCAAAGGGATACCAAGTCTCCAGCGCCCTGAGGTGGTGAAACTGAAGGAGATACAAATAGCAAAAGTGAACACCATTCTCTTTAATAATTTCAGCCTCAACTACAAAGACAAAGGCGCTGAAAAGGAGATTTGTGTCTAATAGCTCTGGTCCATTATGAGGTTGCTGTAGTCAGTATTAAACTGTGCGTATACACCAAAATGCAAAGACCGGCAATAATGTTAGATTTAGCATCATTTCAAGAGATTTGTGGGCTGTTGTATTTTGCACTTATTGTACCATTGTTTTCCCAATCTGTCTTATAACAGGGATAACTTACATTCTCCATGTTTTCTTTTTCTACTCACCATAAAGGCAATCAAATTAGCTAAAGTGTCAGTTTACAACAGCACCTCTTAGACTTCCTTATATTTTCCTTATATGATTGGAACAAAAAAAAAAAAGAACAATTTTCACAGGCTGGGCTAATCACCTCTGAGAGAAAGAGTGGGCGTTGACATCAAACTGAACCGTGGAAATGGAACAGGAATTAGATGCACTTAGCCATCACATGTTAATGGCAGCAATCAACAGCCAATTACCCAGCGTACTTGAGTACGTTGACAAGTGCAGGTGTACCCTACAACTAACACAGGTCTCTTTCGCGCATTTCCATAAAATCGACAGTAAACTCCCTCTCTGATTGAGCTCGCATGTTTCACTGAGGTTGCAATTAAGCGACATTGTTAGGGAAGTGTCAAGTGTGGATCATGAGGAAAAAAATACCTCAAGGGCAATAATAGCCTACCGTGCATTAGATCTGGATGCATGTAAATCCATAAAGCTGGTATTTGTTTGTATTAAAAGTGTCCTTGTTGCTTTGAGGGAGGGTTAGGCTGCTCCTGCTGATTTGAACACTTTCTGAATCAGTGCTCAGAAATGTGTTGGCAGGCAGCATTTGTACAACTGGACAGTGCAGTGGTGTCACTGCCTGGCATGGCCCTCAAACTGAACATGATCTCGGCTGAAGATCTGCTGCTGATGCTGATCATCTCTGTCATTGGGGTGGATTTCAGGGCTCAGCTATGGCTGCTGCCCTGACAAGCCTCGGAAGACACATGCACACACACACATGCATGAGCTCTACACACACTGTGAGGCCAGCGTCCCGGCATGACCTACTTTGATTATTCTGTCCTTAAGCAACAGGTGATGGGCTTCCCCGGATGTCATCTGTGTCGTTGGCCTCTGTTCAGAGACAGCATTCAGGACCCAGGGAGAGCTGGCTGGCAACATGCCCGATCTACAAGTGAGCTGTCCTATCACTGACATCAAGTAAGCCGAAGATGTCATGTCTTCATCTTGTGAGAGTTCAATCCCCCTTTCAGGATGGATCAAGCTCTCTGTCGCTGGAGAGAGGGCTGTGCAGATAAGTGTAGTCATACTTCCTCCCGGGAATGTCTAGCAAATAACCTGTGGGGTACAGGCATGCTTAATAAAGGCTGCTTTATTGGTGATCACGAAGCAATACATTTCCCCAACTTGCTTGTGTCCTAGGGGGCGACACTAGAAACAAAAAATTAAAAAAACACATTTTTTTATCATTTACGAATATCGACAGAAAAAATGCATGTTATATGAGCCCCGCATGACTTGATATTCAGGCTAAAGTCCATCTGGTAGATATCACTGTAAGTTGTAGCAGTGCTCAGCTCTGATATCAGCAGCTGGTGGAGAGACTCCAGCTCAGATTGTGCAAAGCTTAATATGATGTAGGAAGAAAAAAAAAAAAGGAACACGTAAAGATGAATCAGCATTATAAAACCATATTTTGGAAAGAACACTTTAACAAACAACAACAACAACAAAGAATAATTTGGCCCAGTGGTATTATTTGAATAATGAAGGGTGACATAGTAATAGCACACCCCTCACGTGAAGCAAACATGTTTCACTGCATTCAATATATTACAATGACCACTGACAGTCCATTAGCTGTTGAGAACAACCTGTTCATTCCCTTCTCCTTCTATCTCTTTTGTTTGCCCTCAAGCTGCTTGACTTGTTCTACTTGACTCCTGAACCATTTTAATATCAGGCTGCCATGGGTTTCCTTCCTGTAAGCCAGTGTCTTCATATTTCTGTTTCAGCCCTACCAGACTGAGAGATAAAAACCTCGCTGGTATACTCTCCTAGTGTGTATTAAAAGCGGCAGTGACCCTGTTAACGGCCCTTTTAAAAAACAGGGATGAGAGTGCGCAGGAGGAGCACAAATGTTGACTACGATATTTGTGTAAATATCAAGCAACACCTCTGCACATGTGAGGTCTTAGGATAAAGATGTTTTTTTTTTTTGCAAACTGCCAAATAAATAAATAAATAAATAATAAAACATATATTTTTTTAAAGTACAGTGTTGGCAAAAATCAAAGAGATCAATATAACTCAGAATGCCGGTTCAGTTTTGTTTAGGGCTTAATGCAATAGCTAGTTAACAGTTCATATTAATCACTTTTGAAATGACATCAATAAAGCAGTCCAATGGAAAAATGGCAATTAAGCCTTTATTGGCCCAACGTGATCGGTGTTGTCAGAGGTCATGTGCAGCCATCGCTGGCACTGTGTGTGTGTGTGGACGCACAAGTTTGTGTGCTGGCGCGCGTTAAATAATGCCCAACTTTTCCCCCCATGACAAACAGCCTCCATAAAGGATGCAGCCTGTCTCACTGCAGCAAAGCGCTTACGTGCCGTCTCTCTGTCACCGGCACTTCATTGCTTACTCGCAGAGGAGTCCACAATGCTATATATTAATTAAGGATTTCAGAAACAATAATGGTGACAATAAAGACAGTCCTCCCTCTTTGTCCTCCGTATTCTGCCGTCAGACGACATTAGGAGGCATGTGAGAGGAGCTAGGGGAGGAGGAGGGGATGGCGCGATAGAGCCCCCTTCTCTCCGGAATGTAATCTCCCCGATGTTACATGGTGCAGCCTAAACTGATAAATTGCAGATTAAATGGCGGCCACACTCCACTTCACCCTGCAGCCTGCACCACACCCCCTTAGTTCCTCACATTTTTGCTATTCACTGCCTTCTTGGCCTGTCAATTCTGCCTAATCGTGAGAGGCACTAAAACACCAGGTCTTGACAGAGCTAGATCAAGAATGATGAACATCTCTCAATGGCAAAAGACTCGTGCTCCTAACTCTACTAGAAGGCTCGCATCACTTATGCAGAAATCAGCGGCGTGCCAGCATCCAGGAATTATGCCTGCTGACAGGAGATGCATGAGGTACGCATTGTGCGGCTGGAGCAGCCTTGACAAGTTATAGTTAACTGCAGCAATGGCGACCCCGAACACAAAGGATACAGCGGCTTATTAATGGTGGAGCATCCATGTCAATAATCCCTGCTTTTGGGTTGTGTCCAGAGTCATGCATCTTGCCACTACAAGTGGCACGCGCGGTTAGTTTTTAAGGCATATAAACACACATACTGACACACACAGACACATACAAAGCACACGTGGCCTCGGCGTCTGTGACCGGAAAGCTTTCTTTTCCTTAATGAATGGCACAGCAGTAGGGAAAAAAAAGAAAGGTGAATTTAAATATCAATGTATATGTCTGTGTTAAATTATTTATCTGTTTCCTCAACAACCAAGCCCGGGGAGATGCACCGCCTCCCTCCTCCTGACCTAATCCATGAGCGTGAATACAAAGAAATAAGTCATTAAATTCCTAACTGCATGTTGCTGATGTCGTCTATGGAAATATTTGTAATGTATATTCTAATTTTTCCGAATAAATTAGGCAGTGTTGCATTTCCATGTAAATTTATTCAAGGCGCAAGGAAGAGGAGTGTGGGGGGTGCGCTAAGATCTGCTAGATTATGCATAATTGTGGTATTGTAGCCCTTATTTCTACATCTAGCTCCGTATTGCGTGGTCATTAAATTCTAAAATAATGGCAACCTCACAGCTTCTCTGTCCTAATTGCCCCCTTCCATACAGTTGCCTCTTCAAGACAATATGATGAAGTGTGCTGTGGGATGTGTTAATAAGATGGCATTTCTAAACTGAGCAGGACAATACTTTTGCAGTTGACTCGCCGCGTATTGAGTGGAACGACTTCGCTCGCTCACTCACCTTCGCGTTTGTTTTGCCTTTTGACTTTCTGATGAGTCAAAGGAGGCAAACGGCTGAGCCCGTCCTGACTTGTCAGGATGAAAGTGGGGATTTTGGCCTGTCTCCGCTCATCTCTATATGTGCAGAAATCAAAGCGGGGAAAAGCCTCATTAATAAAAAGACACATCTCTAATCCACTCGGTGGTTGGAAGGAAATTTCTTTTAATGAAATGCAACATGTTACCTAATTGCACGGCTGAACCATGTGCACAGTATACATTTCAAAGGGGAAAAAATATGCACAAATTTCAAAAGTAGAATCTCTCGACTGAGACTGGATATGATTGAGAGAAGGGGAAGGAGAGATCAATCTTTGTGATGATGTGTGAAAAGGGCAAGCTCTTCGCCCAGCATGTACTTTTCCTCATTACCTTTCATTTAGCAAGAGAGCATCTTGATGCTAAATAAAAAACTCTAACAGAGTCTGCTGTTAGTTTTCTGCAGCCGCTATGGAACCCGCGTGTCCTCGTCTGTGCATATTTGCAAGCCCGCATTTCACACTGTAAGCTTTAGTTGCATGCTTGCATGATAGAAGGTTATTATAACGTGCTTAAAGTGTCCCCCAGTGGACATTTTATCCATGCAGAGACTTGGAGGACTCATCAGCAGCAGTTCTCTGGGCCTGCGCCCCTTTACGCACACAGGCAACACCCCCCGGAGTGTTTCCCACGTAGCATAACCCACCTAAACATCCTGTCCGCTCGTTCCTCCTCTGACGTTCAGCTGTGCTTCATCTCCACATCCTTAAAAGCAGAAATTAATGACAAGCACAAAGCTGCTCATTTATAATTGCTTCATTATACTGCTGTGCTCTCCTGACAATAATGGTGTTGCTGGTGTTTTTCTAATTATATGGCATTTTTTTTTTTTTTGCTTGTTATCAAGGACTTCAGGTAATTGTGGAGAAAATAATGACTGCCTGCCTGCCTGCTTCCTCTGTCTCTCATGGATTGCACATCACAAAAAAATCCTGAGTGCTACCAAGAACCTTATCAAGGAGACCGTTGGGTTGCCTTTTAAAAGCCGACTCCATTTACACTGCTAGTCATCAGCGGCCCAGCGTCTCGAGCGTCTCTAATGAGCAACTTGTACTGTGTTTAACTGAAGGTTTATGACAGTCTACAATTAGCTTCTAGACTCAAATCACAGGATTTCTCGTTTCTTATTTGTTTTCTGTGCTGGCTTCACTGAAACTTCTCTTACCACTCGAAGTGGCCGGGGGAGGAAAAATAATCTAATATGAGGCTAATAATACGAAAAAAAAGCACAACCCATTCTATGACCATATGTGTCTCTTATGAAAAGTCCCAAATATGATTTACATCAGTGATGATAACATCACTAATAATGCTGTCTGTGTAGTGTGATTTCATTCAACTGTGGGGCCCATTAATGATTTGCATTTAATACCCGGTGCGCTCTGCTGTTCCTTTTCTGTGCAACATTGCCGGATATGGATGATGACATTATAATAATTAAAGAACATTATGGACAGAGGGCGCTTCGCTATTTGCTACCATGCGTAATGGCGGCCAAGGCTGTTATTTCTATTTGAAGAGTGCATCCATGTGTGAAATAATAATACTCCCTCCAGGAATACTTTTGTCATATTTTATTCGTCAATATAAAAAAAAAAGAAAAAGAAGAAGAAAAAAAGACGGAGCAGAAAAACATAATAAAAAATGAACGCTCGCTCTTCATTTCCATCCTTCTTCCTTTTGTTTTTAATTCTGCTGTTGCAGCATCCAGCACACCATTGCTGTCTGAAAACCTCAGAGGCGGACTTAATTAGTTGCTAAGAGAAAGCTGCCAGTGGTGGGGAGCTAAGAGAGTGGGGCAGATTTTTTAGTTTGCTCTGAACTTTGCTAATTATCAGGTAGGATGTAATTTTCTCCATTCCCAAGAGGCGCCCAGCAGAGAGCTGCGCCAACTAAAATGGAGAGAAACAAGGCTAAACCTGGGAAAAGTATGAAATATTGACTGTTCTCAACTAATCCTTTTGTTTCTATTTCTTTTTCCAGTTCACCAGGATTTTTTTTTCTTAACTTCTTCCCCTGCCACTTCTGGACGTGTGATTATAGCCTGATGCGGTGACACATCGCGGACACTTACCTGAGAGGGTGTGGGAGAAAACGTTTGCACAGAATAGTGATCACGGACAGGTGGAAACAGGATGTAGTGTGGCTCAGAATGTGGGGGGGAGCGAAGCGAGCGCGTGGCGTATATCATTTATATCCAGCAATGTCGGAGCACTGACAGGGACTGTGTTTAGCAGGTTCCTATCCCACATGCATCACATTATGATTCTGAAGTGCCTCAGACGAAAGAGGAGGTTGAATTGCCGTTGACCTGAGTGAGCTAAAATGACATAGATTCAGACAAATAGAGCACTGAGCTACGCGCGGAAACAAGATGGATGTCTAGTGGCAGCACATCTGCACGGGCTCCCTCTCTCCCTCTCGCCGCGTTGCTGAGCCCAAACTTTTGACATTTTCGCCACGTCTGAGGCGGCGTGGATGAGCACTTAACGGGCTCGCGTACATGCAATTTAAAACTAAGAAATTTGTCATTTTCTCAATTTGCGAACACATTTCTTCCAACTTCGCCATGGCTCGGGAAAGATCCTTTAACTGCACGCCAACTTGACACCGGCGTTCAGGACTGTTTGGAGAGCTGTGTTCTAAATTGTCAACGGGAAGTTTTCCGAGCAACTTTTTGCAAGCATTCCGGTTTAAATCTTGGCAGACCCTTCTGTGTGTGTGTGTGTGTGTGTATCACCATGGTTGCGGCGTCTAATATGCACGCCCCAGTGCATTGAGAAAAGAGAGCACTTCTTCCTCACTTGGTTTAATTGTCCCTCAGAGACCTGAGGAATTGGAATCTAAGTGGAATACCAGTCTCTTTCTCCAAGCCTCACCCCACCACCACCCCCACACCCTCTTTCTCTTCCTCTCTCCAGAGTTGGAGCGGGGCCCTCGGAGACTCTTGATTTGGCCCCTGTCTTTATTTCATCACAGGCATCTTCTCAGCACAGCCCTCGTTCTCGGTGCTCGAGCGCCTCAGCGTTAGGCTTTATTAACCCCCTAAGCAAGAAGTACCTAAGGGAGGTCAGACGCTGGTCGTTAAAAATCTATTGTGACTTGTCTGAAAAATGAATAAATGAGCACATTATTTCCCGCCCGTTCCACCGGCCCGGTGCACTGTTTGTCTAATCAGTTGCGGGAGCAGGAAAAGTCAACCAGGGTTGACATGCACATTTTATTTAAGTTTTTGTCTGTCAGAGGAGTTTAAATGTGTAATGAACAAAGGAGTGGTGATTTGAAATATAATCCCATTACACTGATGAAATTACAAAGACGGTGAGGGTTCACAAATCATGCTCATTGTTTTCTATCATGAGCGATGCCCCTGTTGAGGTTGTGGCGCGAGGAGGAAGGGCAGGCTATGAATGAATAGTGACAGCACTGTAAGGGGACTGCGAGTGCAGCAGCGGCCTGGCCTCGGTGCACCTCCCTGTGCACGGAGATGCTAAAGTGTTTTCTTGCCTCTGCCTCGGCTCAGGATGAAACAGAAATGCGAAATTGGAATGAGAGAGTGCTGCGTTTCCTGTCACGAGTAGACTGAGAGGAAATTCTTGGATTCTTTTACTAAAAAGCTGGTTAACAAAATTAGTCATGTGGCTTTAAGCCAGCAGAAACAACCGGGGGATTTTAAGACATCTAGTAGTATTTTGTTTTTAAATATTTGATTCGGAAAACATTTCTGATGCCTCAGTGACCACAGCACATGGCTGTTATCAAGATTTGTTTACTACTTTGAGTATAGTATGGACTGCATCTACAAATCATGACTGAACCCTTCATTTCTCTTTTCAAGTCGAGCTTGCAAGATGTTGTCTCAAGGATTAATATAGCCATGCGTGCATAGGCTGCAAGAGCACTTTGATGTCTGCCTTTGATAAGGAGGGTGCTGAGGCCCGTGGCGTAGGAAAAGTTGCATCTAACTCTAGGAGAAAAAATATATTGCAGAAACTTCTGTTTTAGTTTCCTACAGCTTTAATTGGAAGCCTCATATGACCCTTAAACAACATCATCTGAAGCTAATAAGACTTAAAAAGTACATCTGGCTGTAAAATGCTTACCATTTTTAACACTAATGAACTGAGGCGTGCAGTAGAGATAGCCAAACTGCAGGGAGATGTACAGTATATTCTGGAGAATTCCCCTGCTGCACGGGAGCTCATAAAACACACCTGAAGACAGATGAAGTGATGCAAACTAGGTTTTAATGCCCTCCCCTGCTGCCTGACTACAAGTAGCATCAGTGTTGCCACCACTCCTTTTTCCCCCATTTATCCTTGCAGAAATGACCAAACGCACCGTTAACAACGGTTACAACACAGTGTCGCAAACTCCCCTGCAAATGTGGCGCAACATGCAGATATTATGAGCTAAATGTGTCTAAATGCCACAGTTTTGTTTCGTTCTACCGGCACGTGTGGAAGAGCAGGAGCGTTGTGACAATGCTGCCAAAGATGTGACCCTCAAGGACGCCTGCTTGTTTCGGATAATTTCTTTTTGCTTTCTAATAACTGCTTATTTATGATGTGACATCTAAATCCTGACCCGATCAAGCTGACAATTACTTAATCCAAAACACAGGAAGCGGGATGCTCAGCTAAGTCTTTAGACAGCAGAGACTCTTTGATATTAATTTTCTTTACCCGTCACATGGCGTCTGGCGAGCTTCATCGGATGTCCGGTTTTTGTTTGGCACACTGCTCTGTCTCGTACGGTTATGCTCTCTTCAAGGCTTTGATCTTCTGCATGTACAATATAATAGCTCATCCTGTAAACATGGGAACAGATTGAATAAAGAATACTTTACTTTCCCTTGGCCCTGGAAAACAGTTCTGTCATGTGCTGTCCACGCTCATCTCAGCTCCAGGCTGGCTGTGGTGCTTTTATTCAATGTGACAGAGGAGAGCTGGGGACTCTTTCTCCTGGCACCCCGGTACTCGCCACACTGACACTCTCCTCTGAAGTGCCACATTAATTCTAATAAAGCACTGCCTTACCAGGGCCCATGAAGACCAGGGCTGTTGGAGGGGGCAGACGCTAGTATAAATACCAGGCTTAATGAAGGGAGGCAGTGGTGGCGCAGGTGGTGTGGCAGTGCAGGTGGCACCTCTCACCCCCAGGCTCCTGGGTGAGTCCGCCGCTGCTGCCACTCCAGGGGGCACAGCAGCAGAGATTGCATTTTAATTACCAGGCACACCTTGTCCTCCTGATGGGTCACCGCCTTGGAGGGAGTGAGCGTGCAGACATGCCTGTTTTCAGACCTTCTTTATCTCTACCTGCATGTTTACAATAAGATACTCCCCTAAATGTTGTAGACTGAATAGGAATTTTATTGTTCATGCCCGGCCTGTCACCACTCAGCATAACTAATTCCGTACATGGGAAAGGGCCGGCATCTTGCCTGAATTATGTGCACCTCTCTCCCTGTGGGGAGGCATCCATCCAGCCCCAGTCATTGCTAACCCTCCCCTTGAGGAGTTCTATCCACAGGGAGGTCCACACCTGTTTCTTTCACCCCTCCCTCTCCACGCTGGAAAAATCATCTCTCTCCCTCTTCCAGTGGTAACTCAAAACTCTTGACGTTTCAAATCCTTATTTTAGTCGGGCTTTTTTGGTTTGGTGCAAGTGGCTGTACCTGGATGAGAAATAGATCACTGTTTCGCTGCACCCATCCCCTCCATGTGTCAAGACCTGGCACAGATGGGTGATGAGAGGGTTTGGATGTAGGAGAGAGGGTTGTATGTCCAGGACGTGTGAAGACACTACCCCACCACCTACGCCCCCTCTCCCTCCCTCTCTGGGGATGTTTCTGTCAGCACACAGCAGCCCTCAGCAGCACAGATGTTGTTGCATTGTCTGAAGCACCAAAGCTCCGATCAGCCCAACTGGGAGCTCCTACTCATTAGCTATTGTCTCTGTGTGTCTGACTGGGCCTTTGATGAATGCAGCAGTTAGCCGAAGATCAGACACCAGACAAAGAAAACAGAAACCCAACCATCTATACATATGGCTCAAAAGATAACACCCTGCTGTGTTCAACATGTTCAAATGACCATTGCTGATTAAAAATTTTTGACGCGCAGCCGTGTGCAGCTATGCAGTGCACAGCTCAAGTGGATGTTTTAGCTTTTTCTGCACTCAGCAAACATACAAGATTATCTTAAGCTTTGTGTTTACAATGAAGAGCATGGGCTCTAAGCTCCTCAAAATAAAAGGGCATTGTGTCTGCCACTTGAAAACTCTGCTCCCCTCTTTGCTTACTCACCCGAAGAAAGGCCATGCCATTATTTATTTAATTCCCCCTCCTTGCATTCTTCTCTCTTCCCCTCCATACACCTACCCATCCAGCCAGTCAGCCAGCCGGGCTATGAACACATTGCGGGGCCTGAGGGCAGTACTGTGGACAACCTGCGCTGTGTTCACATGGCTGAGCAGAGAGCGAGTGAGGAAGACTGGCACGCTGAAACCAAACAGGTGTATGATTCAGAGGCGTGAGCTGTGAAGGGTGAATTTTTTATACAAGTCAATGTTGCTTTTGGCGCAAACAGCGGCTTGGATCTGTCCCAGAAAACATTTACACACACTGTGCCTTTTTTTCTTCTTCGTGTTTCACGGCCAGCTTATCAAAGTCTGTGAGAAAATTACCATTTTTGCTCTTACTATTATTAGAAGGTACTGGTTTGAGTAACATCAATTATTATGACAGTAAAATATGAGCAAGAAAATGATATTCAGTTGATGTGAATGTCAGCCAAGCTAAATGTGCTGAAGGTTCTTTGTTTAGACACAGAAAACTGCTGTTTTTGCTCGCAGTCTGTTTATTTATTTCAAATAAATCCCTGTTTCACCAGCTGGAAAAGAATATCATCACATTTTTGTGTGAGCGGAATCCTTTGAAAAGATGTGGACAACTAAAGGATAATTACAGAGCAAGTTAAAACATTTTCATGAACTGGAACAATGCTAAATGAATATTGTGTCATAATCAGTGGTAATAAAGAACACCATAGTTTTTTCTTTTTTTTAATTTCAAAATGTCACAGATTATTGCTTCCACAAATAAATCCCATCATTTTTATAATTATTATTTTCTGTGATTTTGCCATTTTGTCAAATGGTGCCAAACAACTGTGATCTGTATTCTTCCTGCAGCACAAGAGAACGCAACAATAATTTTCAAAGAGCCCTGTTAAATTAATTGGATTTAGAACAATATGGAAACAATGTAACACGCACACTCTGCCATAGTTTCTGTTCTTTAAAGACATCAATGTAAGACGTTAAAGATTTCAAGTTGACGACTTTGACGAGTTGCAGTGGGTGAAATATCACCACTGTATGTCAGTAGATTGCAAATTGCATTGAGCCAAGTTCTGTTTTCTTACACCTCCCAATTCAAGTGCAATATCCTTACTGCGGTGGCCCCTGTAGGACAAACAGCTCTTGCCACCGTTCATTCGAGTGACTGTAGGCTGTCAATCCACTGTTTACCTCAGCTGTCAATATGTATCCATGTGTATTTACTCTGGGGGAGACTGTAAAGCTTTGTGAAAGGAGTCAAATGAATCAGTGGTGCTCATATCTGCTGAGTGACAGCGATACAGAGGTGAGGATCAGCTGAGCTTTTCTCTTGGTAAGTCTGTGTTTTTGCTTCTGTTAGCTGCTGTTAACCTGTGTCAGCGGAACTTTAGCTGAAGTGGATCTAACATTGTGGGACTCAGATACTAAGTAAATAAACCAATCATTTTTTTTCAGCATGTGTTTTTTTGGACACTCAAGCCTAACCTTAGCTAGCATGATGTTAGCTTTAATTTAGTTTATAACCAGTTGCTGTCAGCTGTCTGCTGACATTAAGTAATTGTAACAATATTGGTAATAAATATGCATGTTTATGTGTGTTAGAGCCCTGACTTCAGTTTAGGAAATGAGGTTTGAGGCGAGGAGGAAGAAGATGACATTTTAGTTTCTTTGATATACAGTGGAACCCCGACTTACGAATAACCCATTTAACGAAAAATTCAAGTTACGAAGGCACTTAACAGCAATATTTCTGCCCGTATTGTTGTTGCAGTTAGCAATCAACTTATAGCCTATCGTTCACTCAAAAGGCGCGATGGGTACTTCGACTTAAGAAAATTTTCGACTTACGAAAGACCCTCGGAAACGAATTCATTTTGTAAGTCGGGGTTCCACAGTACTAGAAATGGTGATGTCCATGTAAGACATCATGTATGTATTGTTAATTGATTTCTTCTCTTGCAAACCCAACAGTTGGTTAGATGATGGAATTACACACTAATCAGTGTATATTTTAAAGGATTCAATATTCTTTTTTTTAAATCAAATAAACAAAAAAACCTAACAATCAAACAATTGATTTTACATTTAATATGAATAGATAATAGAACTTATTATCTACCAATTTTGCTAGCTGATTTTTGATTTGTAAAATAGGTTGGAAAACAAAACTTGTGATGGTTACTCCCAGGTAAGGACAATGACACCATTCCACATCGCTAGTTTTAGACTAGTTTTGGACTTTTTGCAGTTGGTTATACTGACTGTGATAACTCAGTGCTTGCTGATAACTGTAAACATAATTACAGCAATTATTTGGGAAAGAACATAAAGATTCTTACACACAGTTTACAAGCCATGAATTTGGCGACATCTAGTTTCTTTGTAGGTGAAACCCAAAGAAAAGAACCATTTAATCCCTCACTGCACACTAAAACTGTGAGTGGGAACTCAACGTAAACTGATGTATGGATTTTTAACACAGATACTGATACCGATATTTGGTGATTAAAAATCCAATACATTAGCCAATATATTTTTTTTCTCGTTCAGTCACACAAGACATAAACACATTTCTGTAACTTTTGCTTTGTCTAGTCCCTACTAAGATAATATGACAGTGAAATGTAAAAATATGTTTAAAAAGTCAAGAATTACTCTTCTTTTACTCATTTTTACTTTTTAAATTTTAATTTATTGACTAATATATCGGTACTGTAGCTAAACCATGTTTTGACCAAAATAAATGTCAAATGTATTACATTAACTACAATTAAGGTAACTTACCTGAAAATGTGTTACGCTTTCAAATAACACATAAAATACACAAATGTAGGTTTCATGTATTGAGCCATTAAACTGTGAGTGTCACTGTATTAAAATGGAGAGCTTTTTGGGTACATTTGGACTCTTTAGGTTGCCATTAGCGCTGCAGGATTGATTTTCTAAGCAGTGAACTGGGGCTCCATAACCAGAATTATACTTTTAGCAGTAATAGTCATTTTTGCTGCTTTTTTTCTACCAGACTTATAATCAGTGGCAATCAAAGAGAATTAGAGCTGCCGTACATTCAGCAATTTCCCACCCTGGTTCTCTCTGACTGCACCTCGACAAAAAAAATTTTGACTCACAAACTTAGAAAGCACATGTTTAAGAAGAAATCGGTGCACTTTTCCAGACTTTGGAATACAGAAATGACACAATGTCCCAGAGGAGTCACTAAGGAAGGGGGCATAAATCTCTGCAGAGTCAGTCCTTGACGGCTAGACCTTGGGGTTAAGATAAGAGACCATGTTAGTGGTTATTAAGTGAAAGTTTCCAATCGATAGCCAGAGAGACGTAATCAGGGAGGGTTTAATTGCAAAGGGGAAGACATCTATTCACGTTATTGCAGCAGCTGTCCAGAAAAGCTTAATTTTTTGCCCCAGAGTCTCCCCCCCAACATGTGACTTCCTGTGACCTCCTGCAGGGCTACTGCTTGGACTCTGCAGAGGTGTCAGGCAGTTAATGATATCACTCCAGTTTTATTTTCTGACATTTGTACTTGTATGACTCATCTTTTAGTGATGTAAAAAAAAAAAAAAAAAAAAAAGACTTGGCCACACTGCGTTTTAGCCAAGCTCAAAGCAATCAAAACAGCACACATTCACAATTATTTTCACTTGATGTAGCCTTTTCTTCACCAGTTTACTCTAGAAAACAATCTTTTTGTTGTCACAAAAGTAAGAATCAAGTCAACATGGAGGAAAACCTTATCAGCTTCCCAGAAGGAGAAAAGAAAAACGTATGACTACAACTCCTTCTTTATGACTTGGAATTCTCTAAACCATTAACCTTTAAAAATTAGATTTACATCTGCATTTGTCAACCTCCACCGGGTAAATCTGGCAATAAACACCTCAGAGACTCCAAACATCTCCCATGCCCTCAAAAAAAAAAAATATTTGGGTCTAGTTATATATCAGCCATCAATTACCACTCATGCAAAATGAATCATGGCATAGTTCTTTGCTGCATGCTGTCCAGTACATCAGCAGAGGAAATAAAGTACAATGATATGGTGGAAAAGAGTAGAATTTCTTAGCAATTTTCCAGCATTAATCACTTCAAATTCATTGTGATTTTTGCTAACTGGGCTCTACTCAATAAAATGTTTAAATATAGGGATTGGGCATAGCAGATAAATTGGATTCTCACAAAGGAAATTGGGCACATTATTCAGCGAAGTGGTTGTCTCTTTTCTTATTTAAACAGACTCGGGTACATTATGTTGCATGGTTATAATAAGCATAAAAGCCCATTCATTTCTGCACAAGCCCCTATTCTGCAGCAGCCTGCTCATTTCTGGCTTCATGTGCTGCTTGATCACCAAAATCCAAAATCCAAGGGCGACTTATTGTAGGGAATTTCATGCCATGAAAAGATGATGACAATGATGATGATGTGAATGGATGGCTGATGCCACATCAAATCCAGTAGATGTCAGTAAATTGGAACATATGTTACTTAAAGGATAACATCATGATAATTTTCCTTCAAGATGGCTCATAAAACTGGGATTTATTAGGCTAAATCTAAGAGGATGATAACACAGATAATTTTTAATGGAAGGTTAAATGCAAGAATCAAAAGGTAAAAATGGACCCGTTGGGCTTGTATCAGCTGCATCCTACAGCTCTGTGCTAAAACCGGAGCAGTTTTTATGCACTGTGGGGTGTTCCCTTTCCATTACATTTTATAGCTTAAGGCATAAAAATATACGGAACGTTTTCATGGATAATAAAATCCCAGATCTTTACATGATAAGAAGAACGGAGACACAAGGTAAAAGAAATCTAGCTTAAGCAAAGCTTCTGCAAGATATTCCCTCTGCTATTTGTCCCAACGCTGTCCCACCAGAATGAGGAGCGTGTTCAGCTGCTCGCGAGGCGTACCTCCTCCCAACGGGAACACGGAAAGCCTGCTCAGATGCTAGCACAGAGCACTTCCTCTATTCCCACAGATGCACCTTTAAAATAGGCCACATTGGAGAAAACATGACTTTTCACTATTCTAATAAATGGGAGCCTGCCTGTTTATTATTAATGACATCCCAGCACACTTTTCAGATTTGGTTGGTGTTACGCCATGTGAGTAATTTATATTCATGCCAGCGTGAGAGCCTGTGTGTGTACGCTTACTGTCTTTTTACTGTCAGCTTTGTGTAGTACTTCCATGAAATTTTAATGTTTACCAGGTCAGTCCTGACCTTCTTAATCCTCTTGGTTATTAATACGGTAAAGCCTACACAGAGGAACAATTAATCAAAAACACCTCTTTTCTTTCCTTTTTCACCTTTCATACATATTAATTATATTCAGCTGCCTTGGGCTGAGGAGTGCATTAACATGTATGTACCAGTGCAGGGAAATAAGTCAAAAAGCAGAGCAACTCTGCCCCTACAGCGTGAGGTAGTTCCTCAGGATTAGCCTTATGAGGGCTGAGTGGCAGGAACTTGAACACAACAGAGCACTGATACACTTTCTTGTCCAGACAATTTCCGTGCCCTACTTTTAAAGCTAATTCTACACGGGCCCCCCAGGTTGTGTGTGAAGCATCCTGGTGGGGGGGCGGCAGTGGAGGGTGTCAGTCACAGGAAGACCAGACTGCCCTGGAGCGAAGCTGCCGGTCCCTTCTCAGAGGGAGAGGGCTGGGGTGGGGTGGGGGTGACGGCGAGGGTGATTGAAATAGAAGTTGAGATGTAGGACACATAAATAAAGTGATTTTTTTTTTTCCTAGAATACACTTCCCTCTCCTTGCATTTACATAATACTCTACCATGCACCACCATCACTTCTATAAGCCCTGAGGTTTATGGAGTCATGTGATGATGCATGCAGTGCCAAGGTATGCCACTAATATACATCAGCATAAAATATAAGCAGCACAAATCCAAACATCATGCTTACTTCAGGTGAAGATATTGTTTTCTAGATATTTCACCCTCTCTTTCTACGTTTCCGATTACTTTTGCTGGCCCTCATCATATTCTGAGGATGAACGCCTGCACATGGGCTATTGTACTTGCACACAGCGTGACCTCCAAGGAGAGATGGAAGACAATGCAAGCGTGCAGGATGAAAGGGCATCGCAGAGCGGCCGCGTCCATGGGTGGGGGTACAGGGAGGATGGGAAGCAGATGGCAGTGGCTCTGTCCCATCAGCACAACAGAAGGGGGACTCAAGATGGCCACAGGCCCCCCTCGCATTAACAGCATTCAGGGAGACGCCTTATCATCCCGCCAGCGTGATACGTTTTTAACAACGCCCCCCCTGTTTTCCCAACCCCCAACCTCTCATCATAACACTACTGGAGATGCTGAATCAATCATCTGGGTACTTAAGAGTATAACATTACAGTAAAGGTTACGGCCTATCACATCTACCCTAAAAATGGGATCTGGATGCTACAATATACCCCTAAAAATGAGGCAGAATAAAATCAGGTTTAAGCTGACAGGGCACGACCTGCCTGACGTGGCTCTCGGTCGACTATGAATGAGACTGCGGCGTCTCTGAGCAGCTTGTCGGTGAGATAACCTTCAGGCAGCCTCCCAGCCCTCGCCTTTTCTTGCAGTGTGAAGAGCATGTAGTGAATAGGTGCTAATTAAGCTTTGTGAATATAAAGAAGATACCATACTGTTGCAGCCATGAAAAGGAAAAACACACACACACAAACACACAGACTTAATGTACAGAACTTTTTCTTACGTCAAGACATCACAGCTCACTTATAACAGCGTATCTGTAAACTGAAAGGAAAAATATGCCGGAGAAATATACGTATATGTACATAGCCTCCGTAAATCAGAGGCTGAATCTAAATTGTTCATCTGATGACTTTTCCCCACGCTGCATAGTTCATCATAGAGACCAGTGACAGAGCAGCAAAAAACCAAAGAATCATGCATCTTTGCGGGTAGAAATTAATAAAAACACTATGTCAAGGAGCCAGAAAAAATGGTTTCCCCTAATGGATTCTCCACAGAAAACAGCTTTTAGACAATCAATCTTTTCTTTGAAAGCCCAATTATTTAAGTAATTGTTCCTTACAACTGCCACAGGAATTTGTCCTCTGGACGCTGTAAAAGTAAGCATCTTTTGTCACTCGTAAAATGGCTCATACCATTTTTATTGTACTCATTTAATTTCTTTGCCACGGTTCTACTTAACACCCTTTGTCTACATTTATAAAACTGTTCATCCTCTATTTGTCACCGAACAGAAACCCACACGCACGCACACATCGTTGGTAATATTACGACATAATCGAAAGTCATACAGAGTGCAGTGTCAATCAAAAGTGGAGCTTTGTTTACAGTCTGCTATAAATACCTGTTGACTGACATGCTATTTCTGCAGTATATGGTAATAGCTATACAGCATGATATCATATCGATAAACTGACAATGTTTGATTTACTGTATCTGGGCCGACGTTCACTCAGCCTTCGTAATGATGCAAAACATAGCTGAAACCATTTAATGATCATTATTTTAAAAAAAGCATTTAAAAAGTCTTCTAACCCTTTTTAATATTATGATTTCGCAAAACTCATAACAATAAATGGACAGAATTGAATTTTCTCAGTGCATTTTCTGGTTTTCGTGATGTAATCCGATTACTTTTTCAACTAACGAGTAAAGTAAGAGATTACTATTGCAAAAAAAGTAATTAGATTACTGCTACCTACCCATAAGCATGCTGCGTTACTAAACTGTGATTTTGTTTCTGAGTGTCTCATGACAATGACGTACGAGCGTGCAACGTCCTTGGCAGCAACAGATGAGTGTAGCTCAACGATGCAATGTGTATAAAGTTAAAAGATTAAAACTAATAAAACAATTTTTAAACAGAGACTTTTTCATTTGATCCAATTTTATATGATGGATTATGCGGAAAAAATAGAATTAGGCTGAAAGGTCTACTGCTTTAGTGTGTATTCAGGTCGTGTATCATGTTTTTAAAACTAAATAATAAGGTAACTAATTACCTTTGAAAAAAGGTAATCAGTAGAGTAATGGGATTGCTTTCTTGTAGAAGTATTCAGTAATTAGTAACTAATTACTATTTGCAAGTAACTCGATCAACACTGCTTGCAATTTTGTAGTGGTTTACATCCTCGTATAATGAGTAAAACCTCTACAGGTTTGATGCCACGGTCAGGATTGCATAAAAAAGGGCCTCTGGTGTCAAAACAAAATGAATGGAGCATCTTTATGACGTTGTTGAGGCTCAGTAGGTTCAGGGAAAGATCATAGTTTGAGTTCATGTACTTTTCCGTAATATCTAAGTTAAATATTTGGTTTGAGAAATCATTCTAATAATAAACAAGAACAACAAGAAAAAAGTTTCATCCTTTCCTGACCATCCACCCCAATTGTGCTTGCTGCACATACCTTAACTGTATACTGAAATTGACTAACTTCATTTTCTTTTGTCTTGTCATATTTACTATATACCCCTGATGGTCTGTTGTTTGAATGTAAACGTGCTGTTTTGGGGCACATCCTAAAACAACTGATGCTGTTGTCCTACTTACAGCTTTGTCTAGTCATGAGTGACCCCAAAATACACAAAAGAACTAATGGCAGGTACTCAGGCTTCCTCCGACAGACCCCCCAAAATGCATGTTAAGTTAACTATTTATTATAAACTGGTGACCTGTGCAGGGTATAGCCCACATTTTGCAGTATGACAGCTGGGATTGGCTGGTTACCGATTAAGAAAATGAATGAAAAATAGATGCAATGGCATTTTAGGATTGCAATAAAATTACAATTGGAATTTCAAATGATTTACTGCATCATTTATGAAAGGCTCAGATATTTATCCTTTGACGCTATAGCAGCAGAACCGTAAAATGAGTAGGTAGACTTGCAAAAGTGGGATTGTATGTGAGAGATTACAAAAAGTGGTGAATAGCATTCATTCGCTGCAGTGAGTCAGGCTGCTGTTATGCTAAGTGTTAGGGAAATGTGGGTTGAAAAAGCATTGTGTGAAAAACATCCAGTTACATGGTGTTCAGTTATACCGGCAATAAGCAGATATTACACAGATAATTCAAGGTGGTTATGGGAAGCCATACAAGAAATAGATAATGACAAGGGAAATACATTTTACTACTTCCAGAAATATTCAGTATAGGCCTAGAGAAAAAGGCTTTACTTGCATCATTATTATAATTTTGTTTTGGTTGTTAGTGTCCAGGTTACTGACAGCCTGCAAAATACTGTTACAATTAGGCCTGGCAGCAGTGCCAGATGTTTCTCTGAGAGGAGAGAGGGAGATGTCAAAACACCTGTCTGATCACCATGGTGCACATGCTGGTGCAACCAGCAACAGTGCAAGCAGTCCTTGTTAGTACAGTTTGCTCTTTTAGCACAAGTCTGTGACTACACATGAGCACCTCTGCTGACAAAGACACTGCTATTCTTATATAAACAGCCCTGTGAATACATAAAGCATATATGCACAAATCTCTTGTCTTAGTTTATTTACGTACAAGATGTGAATTAAGCTAACTTTAGCATGCTAAATAATAATAGCCTAAGTAAGAACAGGCTTGGTTTTTGCTTAGAATTAAAATGATTCGTTGATATTTAACAGCTAACCATATTTTACCTGCAGTGGTTATGAGTAGATTTCAAATTTTTTGATACATACACATTAGGAATGATGCATATACTGTACATTCGGACTGAGTGAAAGACACAAGCTGACAAGGCTTCAAGCTATATTGTTCTAATCTTATTGAACATGAAGTTGTACATAACTAACAAAGACGTTCACAAATGTGCCGCAAAAGGTTTATTTTCATGTCACATTACATTTATAGGTCTCGTGACACAAAGTTAACTGTGCTTTTGGAAAACTAAACAGCAAAAACAAATACACTTGTCAGGAAATGTAACGGCAACCAGATGACATTTAAAAAGTAAATATAATGAGCAAATTAAAATATAGCTTGCAAGACTAAACCATGCTTTTTTGCTGACAATGTCTTTTTTCATCAAAAAAGTATTAACTTCATGAAATGAAAACGTACCTTGAATGGATTACATACTTCTGAAATGTAATCCATCCCAGCTTTAACATTGCACTGACGTGTAACTGTGAAAACAATTTGGGTTTGTAGAGGCGTGGATGGATGAAATGAAGGACCTAAAGTAAAATTAGAAGAAAGTATAAAGAAAGCCCGGAAACAAAAGGAAACAAACTGTTAAATTATTCAATTGTTCAGTTATTATGAGAATAGACAGCATGCTCATATTCACTGAGATTACACTGTTTTGACTGATACACCTAAAAACATATAACATAAATTTAATTCCACATTTATGCCCGTGCTGTATTTATGTTTCAGCCGAGAAAAAAATACTATGCATTTATACTTGTTCAAACAATAATTTTAAATAGTGAACATTAAAAAACTGCATTAGCCAACATCACTTTACGCTTTTTTGGGGACACGTGTTCAATAAATTCTTCTGTTTGCTTGTGGGCCAATATACACTGTAGTGTTACTCATCCCTGCAAGTGTTCAGGTCAGTTACTATGGCAACCTGCACAAACTGGGGGATGAGATAAGGGCCGGAGCCGTGGCCTTGAGGGAGTCGTTAAGCATCTGTCTCCTGACTCCCCCCTTCAGTCTGTGTATGGAGGAGGCTGCCAGGGAGGCAGCACATAAACAACAAAGGTGGCTCACCCTTGCTCCCTCTTCAAGGGCTGACCGTCATCATGCTGAGTTAACAGCACCACCCATCACTGCTGAGTCTGACTGAGATGACGGCGATCATGTTGAGGTTTCAGAAGTTTTGTCTTACATATTTCTCCCCAGTGCTTAAAGGTTCTTGTTAATTTTGTTCACTCACAGCTTTACTTTTTGTGTCCCTCAAAAAAGTTTCATATAATATGTTTCTACTGCTGAAGAAAGGATTTGTAAGATTGTTGAGACAGATACTTGATTGTTTAAAAATCCAATATTCTGAAGTTGCAGAGTGCCCTCTGCTGGACAAACTATGGAAAATCAAGACTCAAGTTGTTTGAAGGGTGTTTCTCCTCTCTTCGTTACTTTTTAAATATGACTTTACTGGTCATTATTATATTATTTTTATCATCTGAGATAATCACACTGAGTTCACATATATTGAAATGTGCTAGATAAATGAAATTGCCATTGCCAATACTTATAGATAATAGCCAATATTAGCAAATAGCTAATATTGATCCAAAATGCTTACCTATCACTGAATCAGACAATTTAATGGCTGGGCTTTAGTAACTTCTCAAAGTAACAGCAACTTAAAAAAAAGTAAAATGCTAAAAAAAAATGAGGTGAAATCTTACAGCCACAATTTTTGTTCTCATTTATATTCTGAATATTTTTATTAAAAACCACGAAACATTGTATTTCAAAAACATGGCAAGAACTTTGATCTTTTATTTATCCAATATTCAGATTTCTGTTGTGAAAAAAATACACAAATGGGCACAGATAGATAATGGCTTTAGTAATTAAACATAATATATAAGAAAACTTGTAGTAGAAATAACCTTATTTAAATAATCATGTGGCGAAATGTCAGGGAGCTATTATTAGTTAAATTATTTTACCGTATTCATCTGTGGTGTCTCCTCTTAAATTATTCCGACTCCATCACTGTACAAGTGAAGACAAGAGAGATGTCAGAAGTTCATCAGTGGATTCTGATGAGGTTGCTGCTGCTGCGGCAGCGAGTGAGCACGCCTCACTGGGTTTCAATGCAGCTGCGCTTTTCAAGATGTTCCAATCAAGACGTTACCTTCTCCTTTAGAGAAGTGAGGTTTATAACAGGATACAAAACCCTGAATTTGTGCTAAAAAGTCTTCATAGTGGCATTCAGGACAAAGGATTTCATACTATTCAAATGTGATGCAAAAGTCCTACAAAGCTGACTCTACCAAGATGTTTGCTGATTTTTTTTTCTGTCCTCTGGGGCATGACTTTGAAAATCCAATCAATTGCAATTAACAGCATTTCAAAATCAGGCAGAAAAAAAGTCTCATTTTAAATACTGCATCTAAGACTTCTGATATAAAGGCTATGTATATACTTGTGCTGAGAGCGTTTCCTTTTTACTTGTCAGCATCTGTGTGTGGACTGAATCCAGCTATTCCCCTACTGAATGAATTAATCATTCCATAAACACACAAAACAGCAAGAGTCAGCTAACAAGAGGCCCCTGCTGGTTGACCACAGCATGTCAGTGTCAATAACAGCAATATTTAGTGGACTCAACACCACCACACAATGAGGACAATAATTCTGTTCTGATACCCCTTAAGGCATTGCCACGCAGACTCCTCCAGGGGTAGTGCTCATGTTAAAGTGTCCTGTCGCACCCGGCGCGCACAGCATCAAGGCTGCAGTTCACCTACAGCCTCACCTAGCAGTGCTCGAACCTGGAGCAACCAGCCTTGCTTTAGAAACAGATGATAAATAAATCAAAGTGCACTAAGCACTGCTTCCACATGGCAATCGCCTCCTTCATAGCGTCTGCACCTCATCAATCACGCCATTGTCTGCTTGAAAGGCGAGCCTTGTAAATGTCATATCCACTCAAACCCAAGGAGAGGCGGATCAGAATGCGGTTGAGTTTTTTTTTTAATTGGATAGTGTAATTAAACTAAAAAACCCTGCTAGGCTGCCTTTTGACAGGACAGATGAAGACCCCTTTTAATAGGGCTATGAAACATATTTGTTAAAAGGATGAAGCAATGTGTACCATATGATTGGGTGCCCTTATGTGTCATACTTTTCATTAATGATTAAAACGGCAAAAAGGTGTCTTTTTGAAAAACGAGAGATTCTTAAAGGCACTAGTACATAAGAATAATTAATGAAATTTGCCATCCAAATTGTACAATTTCTTGGAACCGCTTGAAAAAGAAAGCCCCTGTATATTACATGCACCAATCAGGCGCATATATCAAAGCATATGTTCAGCAGCATTTGTGAAACATTCATCTTGGGACCGAGCGATTAAGAGAGGTACAGCTTGTTCTTGATTAAAGTAACAACTGAGAGAGGCCAAGCTATAATATTGATTACATGCACAAACGGGATACGGGTCACTTTGCTACCCACACATGCTTTCTATTCAATTTCATTAGTGGCGTTCTTTCCTGATGTACTAATGTTACACAAACACCAGAGGAATACGTGCATGCTTAAAAAAAGGGGGAAAAAAAAGAAAAGAAACAACCACTCACTGTCACATGTCTGAAGTCGTAAAAGGACTGACACACACACACACACATATTCAATATCCCGGTGCTTTGGAGTTGATTTTGATGGTTGCCGGTGAGAACCTGGCTCGCAAGGTCTCTCTTGAGAGGCAGAGTTAGGCCCCAGTACGAAAGATCGATAGGACAGCGGCGTGCAAATAAATCAGCGTGCTTTAGTGACGTCTGTCATAAAGCTCCCGCCACAGTTGCAGCTCTTAGGTTTATGGCAGCGCTGAGTGTTATTGCAATCTTTTGATAGCTTTGGTTAATTTATCTGATTACAAGAGCACCCAACGAACAAACTGCAGAGAACCTTTCACATGTGTTGCATCTAAGCACTTCTGAGGTTCAGGGAAATGCTAACATCAGTGCAGGATGATCACAGGGTTTCTTTATAACTAACAAAAGGTATAATACATACTTTTTGTGGGGGCTAATTACCTCTATGTTGTAGAGGCTTATTTAAAGGTCTACAGTTGTATATGAATAATGCGTCTATGCTCCAAAGAGACAATGGAGACTCCAGTGAACACGGATAAGGATTCAGGAGTTAAAAAGCCAGTTATTTACTACAGGAGGTGGTGTAGACCGAAACAGAGTTTACATTTCAAAAGGGAACTGAAATACACCTCCAAATTAATGCTAATGGTTTCCATGACTGCCAAATGTGTAACTAGAAGATGATGAAATATCAGCTTTTTGTTTACAGCCTCTTCTTGCTGGCCAAATATCCTAATGACAGTTTAAAATGCTTCACTCAAAATGTACACATATAAGGATAAATTAGTGGTATCTGTAGGAAATCTATAGGTAAAAAGACTCAAACAAATAACATTTTCTGTCCTTACTATGTGCAAAACTGCAGATGAAATTTTAACATTTGAATCAGAGGTAATTCTGTCAGGCTTAAAAGTGCAGTTCACCTGTTTTGTTTTTACCCAGAGTTCACATTTGCCTTATCATTTCACTCTCGCTGGTGGCTTAACATCAGCTACGAAACCCTCTCAAGACAATATGAAAGTGAAACTGTAGACCTTATCCAAAGGGGCATTTGCCAAAAGTGAATGAACACGTCAGCTACCTCGAGGTTTTAAATGAAACTGCATAAATGGCTGCCCTGCCATTCTATCTACTGGCAGCCAGTGTGAATTGTGCTGGAAAATCTATTTTGGAGAGCTGGGCTTTTCAATTCAGAGCGAAAAGACTGACTGCTGTAGCAACATCAATCAAACGAGGACGCTGCGGTGGCTTTGCTTTACAAGTGGAAGGTCCAGAGTTCACGGGTTAAAACAGGCAATATAAAAAAAAGGGGGAAAAAAAGATGGAGAGAAACGGCTGAGCTGGGGGCAGACTGTTGTTAGTTTCTGCTATCTCTTCAGTGGAAGTGTTGGAGAGGTACCCCCCTCCTGTATTAACTGGACTTCATTAATCTTCATGCCATCTTCTTTAACTAGTCATGTAGAACGGCTCAATAGAAAGCCATATAATGGGGAAGGCCCAGTGCCAATTACTAGGTTAACATAGTGTTCAGCCCCAGTGCAACAGGGAATGAGATGGAGGGGGAGAGCTGGCTTGCAGGGAAAGATGCACAGCGTTTGAACTGACAGCAGATGCAAAATGAAATTTCTTAAGGTGCTATTTAGCCTGCAGAAAAACTCAAAGGTGTCAATAAAAATATCATGTGAGCGTGTATTCATGCCAATCCCTTCCAGTAAATCATACGGCTTACACAGTAGTTTGACATTCACATTTGACATCACATTGTTGAAGTAAAGATTAGGGGAACCTCGTGCAGCAACTGCAACAAAATGTAAAAATCACAGACGCTCTTTGTGTAGTGAAAGATTGCATTGCCGTCTCTCCCGTTCTTGCATTTGTGCCAAGCTGGACAGCTTGCATAGGATTTAACAAATGGACTAGCTGTTAGGAAAGCAAAGAGGTAACAGACAGCGGCTTGTGGTGTGAACACTTTTACCATGAATATATTGCAAATGCCTGATAGTGTCAAGCTACTTTAAAATAACTTTAAAGTTGTAGTTTTCAGATCAAATTGAACAGTCGTGACTTTTAAAGTTTCACTTATGCCTTGCTGGTTTATGACAGCATGAAACAATGCTAACCACGAGTAAGCTTTTTGCAACTAATCAGCTGAAATTAGAGTTCATTCAACTCACCTTTTCATGAAAGCGTAACATATTTTACAGCAGGGATGTCAAACTCATTTTTCATTGGACCACACTTTGATCTAAGTGGGTCGGACGAGTAAGACTCGGTAAACTTGTCAGTGTATGTCCTCCTTCACATTTTCCAAAGCCATCCAGCGGGCCAGATTGGAGTCTTTGGAGGACTGATTCTGCTCCCGGGGCCTTATGTTTGACACCCCTGCTTTACAGGATATGTAATCAGATTTTTTTAGCTAAGCTGTAGACTGGGTACTATATAGTGTACTTATTAAAAAAACAAAACTGCGGTACATCTAAATAACCCCTGACTCACCAAAAAAATGTTTTCTACTATAGTCCTCGGAAATAGTAAGTATCACTCTTGTCATCTTTCGCCTCCATTTACTTTGTTTTTATTCTTTATTTGACTAGAGGGGAAGTTTGCTGTGCAAACCACTTGTCATGACTGCTGTCAGAACAAGTGCAGTGTTAAACCGTAGTTATTTAATTCCATGTGATTAAAATAGGACTGGGTCAGTTTGGGAAGAGCCTGTAGGCTATGGTTTTATTTAGAGGACCAAGATTAAACTCAAGTAAAATGGAAATGTCACACCGTCATGGAAGATGCTGCGGGAGTTGTGAGAAGGATAATATTATTGTGATGTGAAGTGATAATTCAGCCTTGTCCACCCTCATTATCCGGCAGCCCAGTGTATTTCTGGCTCGCAGCTGTATGCATGCGTGTACGTGTGAGTGTGTGAGTGCAGATGCCCTTTCCTTTCTGCACACACTCACTGCAAATTCGCCTAACACTAAACATGGGTAAAAACATTTGGCATCTTGAGCGGGGGGAGGGTAGGGGGGGTGTCAGGCCGGCTGGGGGAGAGAGTCACGTGTGAGCTCGTGTTCGGATCGGCGATTGTGTTTCGCCTGCATAAAGTTGAGTTCACTCGGTATCAAAAGTAGTTCCCCCTCAGCTCCCCTGACAGCAGCAAAACACAGCAGAAGATCCCTTCCTGTTACACGCGGAGGAGCAGCACAACAACAAAATAACAAGAGCAGCAACAACCTATCCGAATGCAACACAACGAAATGGAACAAGAGGACGATCTGGAGAGACTCCACATTCAAGCAGACCCTAGCAGTCGGCGATAAGGTATATTTTTGTCTGGCAAGATAAGAGAGAGAAAGCAAACATATTACAGGGCTCAAAATTCTATATCTATAGCTCCTTTTCATGAGTCCAATAATTCATTCATTCATGGCCTCTGTTTCCTTTGCCTCTTGGAACATCTGCCTCATACATACATCACTGCGCTGATAAAGATCGCAGACAGAATTGGTAATACGCTGTGAATGGGAGACTGCAGAACTGATTAAATAACTTCGGTGGCACACTAAAATTGAAGCGGCCACGGGATGAAAGGGGGCTTATCGGGGGCTTTATTAAAGGCAGTGGAGGATGATTTTAGGTTTAGGGTGATGTACACAATTTAAGACACAATGTCTTGCAACATTGCCAAGGGACTTAAAAGAGAAAACAAAAATGGCTATTTTGACCTCTGTCATTGTGCTTCCCCCTACACACCCAGGAAGGAGGAGAAATATTATCCTTTATATGCTGGGAATGAAAAGAAATCCAAGGTTAAGACCATTTTCAAAGTTTTTGTAGAGTACTCCACAGTGTCATAATATGTTAAGCTCTAATTTTCAGAGTCTTGTTGACTTGTCAACAATGTTTTCTCAAATTAACCTCAAGATTATGTGTCAAAGCTCTAGTGTGCAACACAGGGCGCATTTCTTAAATGCTGGAAACTCCACTAAAATCAAACCCTAATATCTCACCTCAGTGGCAGATTCCTGGCATTTCATAGTTGGAGATGATGATCTAATCTACCTTGGTAATGACTTTTAATCAGTCATGTTGTTCTTTTAATGCACCTCTCAAAAACGACCTCCCTTTGCTTAATATCTGAGCACCTGTAAAAGGAAAATGACATTGTTTTGAAAAGACCTCTATAAATTCTATAGACGACCCCCCCCCCAGCATTGTTTGAAACTGTACCCAATTAATCTTTTTTTTTTCTTCCACAAAATATTTTATGTTTTTCTCTTGACTGGCATAGAGGTAAAAATGCATTTAACAACATACTGAGTTTGCACGTTTGACAAAGGAGAGAAAATATGGAAATGACCATACTAATGTATTGTTGCTGACTGTAAACACCCTCTTTATTCTGACTTTGAATGAATGCCCCCAGGACAACGTTATAGGATGCTTCTAGCTAGCAAAAAAGGTGTACACGGGATCATTTGTGCCAAAAGCAATGAGTAAACTGAATAATAAGATGCTGTGGTGTATTTCTGTAGCTGTATCAAAGCTTTATATATGTGTATGTTTGAATGAGGGCTGACAACTGTCAATACTTTTATTGTAAAGTGATTGATTGATTTGTGACTTGGTAAACTGAAGACAATTTTCCAAAGACAATTATTGTGGACAATAAAGTTCTATTCTATTCTATTCTATTCTATTCTAACTTGGCTGGGGGAGATTTCCAGTTGCGAGAAATCTAAATATTGTATTTCAGGAGGGTAGAGTCATTTAAAAAGTCTGGCTGTAAACAATCAAAAACTAAAAAGCCATAAATCCTTGTGATTTTACTGTAGTTCACATCCTAGCACCCATCAGCCCATACATAGATAAATATTTGTTTTCACTGGTGGGCCTTTTATCAGTTCAAAATCACAATCGTGAACAGTTTGCAAAAATAGACGGAACAGTTACAAAGGTACCATTTGTACCTATTTCCTTTTTTTGCTTCTTACGTGTATGTTTCACAAACCCGTAAAGTAAATGCACAGAAAACTGAAGCATTTCAGTTCAAATAAAGGAAAACCTTAAAAAGAGACGATGCACACAAACTGCAGAAAGTCATGTCTGGGCATTAAGGTGAACTGGCCATATATTTTCATTTAGGTTCAGCTTTCAGGAAAACCTGCACTTATTAACCATTAAAGCATTTTAACTGGAACTTTAAAAGGAGTTTTTCTTATTATCTATATATTGATGCTCTCGTCTGCCGAGTTCTGGGAAAATCCTTAAAAGCTTTTATTTGAAATTTCTTTTTTCCCCTACAATGAGCCAATTTGTAAGAGTCCACTCAATTCAGATTGTATTTACATGCTACTCTGAGCTAGCTTCAGTGGGGATTTACCAGTGCAGTTAATCCACCCTGATGGTCTAACAGGGATTGTCTGCACAGTATCTTCGCAGCCAAATCATACAGTATGAAACTGCATCAAATGAACAGATGGCAGTGACACGAATTAAAAGCACAGAACAATGGTAGAATATAAACCAGAAATGACAGCCAAAGTGGCTGTTGATTTATAGCTGTGGCGAGTTTGGTACTGGGCTTCCATGTATATTAGTGCTACAAATCTGGGTCCATTTAGCAGGGAGATGCTCATACATACATCACAGACTCCTGCTCCAAGCCAAGGTCAGTCCTTATTGCATCAATCTTTTCAACAGAGGCTACTCTGCACAGCAGCAGTTTTGTAACTGTCGCAGCTGTAATGGAATCTTTTTTCTCGCGCTTCATCTTTCTCTTATCACATGAAATATATATTCAACTTCTCTTCTTTCTCTCATTCTCCTGATTCTTTTTATTTTATCTGTAAAACATTCCCGGGGACCTCATTCCTTTTCTGGGGAACACACTCCAAGTAGCACATATTTTAACCCCTTAAGGTCTCCATCGCAGCGGGTCACTTTTGAATACATAGATAAAACACAATAAAAAATTTAAAAGCGCATTACGTTAAAAGTGGATTTGTCCCATTTGTGGAATGACGTGATGCAGTGACAAGACATTTATTAAAATCATTCTCCTCCTCTCTGCTCCATATATTATTCACCAAGTCATTTCCCAAAGGCTTAACAGAAATAAAAGCACCTGAAATCTGTGCTTTGCTTTGAGTTAATGCCCCTTTTTATGACTTTTACCCCCCAAAAAACAACAAAAACACTATTACCTAATGGATGTGATTAAAACACCCACAAAGGAGACAAGAGTCGAAGATGCCTAAATGCCAATTTAAGACGTTCATGCTGAGTCAGTTTCTGTTGTCCTGATTACTCATGCCGCAGCTTCACAAAGTACTTTAATAAATGAAGAAATAATAAAATCAATCATTTTAAATAGCACCGGACCGTTTATAGCGAAGGGAGGAAAAAATAAAAAGAGCAGACATTTAATTGATGAACTTGACCTGCTTTTCCCAGATAACAAATTTCATCTGTTCTATAAAAATTATGCTCAAGTGACATTATTTGACGGGATCTTTATCACCTGCAGAGTAAATAAGAGTAATTTATGCTGCTTAATTTTGAGCGTGGATTATAAATCATAGCTCTATCATACATTACGGAGCCTGCATTGATGAAGGAAGTGAGAGCGGGGCCAGCTGATTGGGTTGTTAAGGCAGCCAGTACAAAACAACAGTTACAGCAGAGACTCGTTCTCCCAGCATGGTTCTTTACAGCCGAGAGCGGATTGACGCAGATGATAAATGATGATAAACACCTAGCAGAGCCAAGTGGTGAAAGATAGACTTTTAAATAAATTATAAAGCATGTGTCATTAAAAATCAGACAACAGCTTGACGCAGGAGCCGATTACAGGTATGTATATTGTCTTCCTCGCAAATAATCTATTCAAGTTAATAATCATCACTGAAAATCCATGTGGGGTACATGCTACGTTGCTCTTGCAGCAATAAAAGCGTGGGCAAATGATACAATGAAGAGCCTTGCGTAATAATAATAATAAAACTCAAGGTATATTGCTCCTTGATATGACTGAATCTAATATGAATGAGCACAGACAAAGACAAAGGCTGATTACAGGCATCGCTCTCCTGTAGGTGATGCCTTGCAGTGCACTGAAGCAGTAAGCCATCTCTTGGCTGAGAAGACCCTCAGATCCTCTGTCAAAGGGATGGCTTCTGACAAATATCACTCTGCAGTGATGAAGACATGACAGCTGCCAATCATTTCTTAATAACAGAGGAAACAAAGCAGCTCACATGCTGTGGGTTTGACCTGTAAAGCCCAAACACACACACACACACACACACACACACACACACACACACACACACACACACACACACACACACACACACACACACACACACGCTGACACTTCACAAATTTATCAATCAGCTTTTATTGGAAAATGTAAAATAGGAGACTGTTAAACAGGAAGGATGTTTTAAAACAGGATTTGACCACCAAAAACATTAAATAATTCTACTATGTGAGCTTGAACACAACCACAATCTTCCAGAAATAGTTTGACATTTTAACTGCTTATGCATTCTTGCTCACTGAGAGTTAGCTGAGGCTATTTCTACCACCCGCACGTCTTTCTGTTAAATGTGAAGGTACGGCAAGCAGTTTAACAACTTAACTGACCACATCAGATACTCTGAAGTTCACTAATTAGCACTTTATAAATAGTCTGTTACATCTGCATAAGAACCTTGGTATAAAAATGACACATTGTTGCATCAATAATTGGCCAGATGCAGCGCCAAGTTTCATTTTCCATTGTGACAAAGTGGTTTTAGCTCATTTATCTGCGCTCGAGCGTTTGCATCAGTTTGGCCATCAATGCTGAAACGTGAAAAAAAAAAAATTCAAATATTAGACAAAGAGAGATGATATTTGGGACTGAACATTAGCGTGCAATGAAAAAGTCATTATAAATGACACTGTGTTAATGTCCTGGATTCATTAAAAATCATTATTCACACTAAACACCCCCTGAAGTCTCAGAAACTCACAAAAACCCCATGTATCAAACATGACACACTAGGTGTTAAGGGGTTAAATGATAATACAGCTACCATGTTTCCGATATTAAATCAGAAACTCTGATGGTTCATATTAATATATACAAGCTCGGTGAAATAAAGTAGTCTGTCAACACCCATTTTATCATCCAACAGTAATAGTTATTATAACATTTCTAAAAATTACAATAAAAACAGTGTTTTATTTCCAAGCGTCGGGAGGGCCCGACCCATGCTGGAGCGCCGGTAACTTAATTATTCCCGTCACAATGATGCTCCTGTTTCTGGGAGCTAAACCAGACAAAAGTTTATTTTCACTTTTAAACTTTACGCCAACAGCCCTGTGCAATCATTTATTTTGATGCAGCATAATACTGGTCTCAGGCTTGCATGCTATATTGCACAGAACATCATGAATTCCGATATAAAAAAATAAAGGATTAATAATGTTCTTCCTCCTTTTGTGTCGTTCTACAGAGCTTTATGAGTTCCTTCGATCCCAGCTTTCAGAAGCCATTAGCGCTCTTCCTCTTGAGAGATAGAAGGCAAAGCCCGGAGCCATAGTGAGAGTCCTTTTCCAGCTCTAACTAGAAATGACACAATGTCAATAAGTATACTGATTATTCTGCCCATTTGTTTTGCACAATGCAGTTAACAAGCTTTATTACACAAAAGACATTGTGAGAACCTAATAACCATTCTTTATCATTTGTTTTGATGAAAGTAATAGAGTGGCTCATATGAATGGTCTGTAGAAACTTCTGTTAGTGGAGCAAACAATGGATGATTTCCTCCATCTGCCGCAGTCGCAGCAGAGGAACTACCACAGCCGAGCGGGATAGGGAGATTGGCCTCAGTCCACTCCATCGTCTTGAAGTGTTTGTGCTCCTACATCAGCTGTCCTCCCAGTTCACCATTTATCTTCCCTGAACTGTCCTAACCTTTTCAAGCTATCATTTATGACAGATTCCAGATACACTGGGCCAAGCCTCACTGGAAACCAGCTACAGTATCATACACACAACTGTCAGCGTAAAAGGAAGCCTACACATGGCCTGGCACACTGGATTGGCCCTCCTCCTATACAGCCACATAAATCTCAGCAGCATCAGACAGGTGGGAGGAAGCTCTGGCAGATGTAGCCAGACCTTAGACAGGTCCTCCTCTCAACCTCTGGCCCTGTTCCTCTGCAGAAAGAGAAAGAGCTGTGGGAGTCATGAAAAAAAGGTGAGGTTTTTTTGGATCGTGAAAACTTTGGCAGCAAGAATCCAAGTCTGTAGTGCTACCTGTCAAAAGTGTAGTCACACAAATAGCCTTGAAGGGAGTTATTACCAAAAAAGTAACATGCAATTAAAGAAAAGTGAGCAGATGTGGAGAAAAAGATGAATGCTGGAGATGAAACTTCAATAAAAAAGAACATTTAATTATAGTAGAATCAACAATGTCAAAATAAGAATGGATACTGGATACAGCAGACCTCTTTAGAAAACACTACTGTCTTTAAAAGTCTTAAGTTTGTGTATAGGTGTTGTTAGGTAAACTTTGTGGTCCTTGTCTTCTGCTGAATTTGAAATGTAGGAGAAAACTCCCTGGCCCCATCTTTCTCGTACCAACAAGCTCAAGGAAAAAATAGAAACATGAGATCTCTTCTTGGATTTGTTCTCTCCTATGGGGATAGCTGAAAACGTCATTTCAAACCGAGAGCCTTAAATGAGCAGTTCTGAAGCGTACTTGATTGACCGAACCTTACAGCTTGTCATCTAATCAGCGAGCTAACCAAGTCTGAGCTGTACTTACCTTGCCATTCACTCGATGTTGTTGTTGGAAATCTGATAGACCAATTCACTTCCCTTCCTTGAGAGTTTCGGTAACAATGCCAAGGCACACACTCAGTCCAAGAGATCGGGATGAGTTAGTGTGCTGAATGCATACAGCCATGTTTTTTAAAGGTTGTGACTGATTTATAGCTGCATTTATACACAAAATAAAATAAAATGATGAGAAGACGCTTTACCGTGATAATCAGGATGTTATATGTATGTTCATGTTACTGACTTCTGATGCTGCTTCTCCTGTGGGCAGTGCATGTAAAAAGGAGTAGTTTCAAGGTTTATACATCAATATCCTCCCGATTTGTTAGACAGCAACATTACTACAGCCAGCTGTGGACTTTATGCAAACCACAACAATGCTCTACAATGTCTCATTTATGTGATAGTATAACCTATATGTGCAATATCAAGAAGCAAAAAAGGTTTAATAAGTTAACATTATAAAGCATCTTTGTCTTCCTTCTTTTTCAGTGTTGCAACGCTAGATATATACGCAGACTTTCATCCATTAGAAACTGGATTATTATCCAAAAGTATTTGCGGTGACTTTTTTCTTTACTTACTAAAAGAAAAAAGTAAATAAAAATTGGGGGCAAACAAGTTTAAACACCTTGCTTTATTCTTACAGGATGTAAATAATAATATAATAATGAATCCTTTTTTTTAACCTTTTAATAAATTCTGTGTGGGAAAAATTACTTCATTTTGTGGGTCCTCTGCAATGCTCAGCCCTACTCTACTATATAAATTTCATTTTGCCATTAGGTGGTTGTCAGGTAAGGCGATAATAACATATAATTTGTTACATAACATGTTCTTAATTAGATAATGGCTTAATTACGTCAGTGAAATTAAAACAATGCAGTGCTTTTAAAGGGGTTATAAGCACATAAATGCTAAACATTTATCAATTTAGGTTGTAAGATGTTGCTAGGCAACATAATGATGTCAAAATCTCTGATATAGATAAGAACCTTCAGGGGTATAAGATATTTGTGGGTAGCTGCTGGACTTAATTTGACAAATGGACAGACACACTGAGATTTGGTGTATTATAGTAACATTATTATTACAGTTATTATATTGTGCTTGTCGCAACAATTTTACTGCTACTACTAACTACTACTATTACTATTACTATTAAAGTTGTCTGCTACCACTAGAGCTGGGCGATAGAACGATAACGATATGTATCGCGATATAACTTTTACTCGATAGAGAAATTAAGCTATCGCGATAGACCTCGCCGCTCTTGTCCTCTTAAAAAAAAAAAAAAAAAAAAAAGGTCAGCCAATCCAAATTCAGTAGCGCAGAGCCGAACCAATCACAGCCGCAGCGTCACGTCGCGTGACTTGTTACATACAGCACAAGTGCCAAGCCGCACGTGTGTTTGTTTGGGAAGCAGCCAGCGGGTAATGGAGGAAATGAGTGTGCCGACTAGAAAAATCAACCGAGCGTGACCGAAGAGAAAACAGATGATGGTTCCAATGCCGGAGAGATTGTCGAACGGAAGAGCCATAGAAGTTCTGTAGTGTGAAGGTATTTCGGCTATTTCAAGTCTGACAAAAAACAGAGTAGCGTGCACTGTAAATTGTGCCGAAAGCAAGTCTGGAAATACAATAAACTGGTGCATGCGTCACACTGCGCCACGTTATTGTTTCGGTGAAATGAATTTCTACAAGACTGTTACTGTTAATTCTACTCTCTGCAGTGTTTAAATGCTTACATATACACACAGTTACTGTCCCTCCACACATACGACTCGGTTCTGCTTCTATGCCCCAGCTTTGTTTACTTTTTCCCACCGAGGCTTCTAGACTTCTGATTGGCCAACATTTCTGCACGGTTAGGAATCTAGCGCCACCTGCTGCTTTGGCATGTTCATAGCAGCGTTTTCCTTCATTTCTGCCTTTATGTGTGGACGAGATTATTTTTTAAAACGAAAACGGAAAATCTCCGTTTTCAAAAATACCCGTGTACGTGTGGACGTAGCCTCAGTCTCTGACTGGAAGCGCTAATTCGTCATTCGGCTTTTGTCAGACTAAAGTAACTGTTAAAACTGTTTGAAAAGCTAAGCTATACAACAAGAAGAGATTGAGAATTTCCTTTTAGTTCTCAGTTTATTTGATATTGACAAAAGTTAGTCAGTTTTGTCTGTTCTTCTGTAAAACAAACTAAGATTTATTTTTAGAATTAATATTTTGTTTCTAAGTGGAATTGACAATTTAGTCTGTTTCGTTTGTTCTATTTTGAAACTTAAACGCTTTAGCGGCTGCCTTTTGTGTAGTTTGTAATATTTGCCTTTATTTATCTGAAAAAGTCTCATGTTCCTTAAGTACATCTACCCTGTTGAACTTATTATGGGAAATAAATATTTAAATAAAAACAAGCTGCTGATTATTTCACATTTTACTTGTGAGCAACGGCACATTTAAATCTTACAAATATAGTTATTTGGCTTATATCGTGATAGATATCGTTATCGCCTGAAATGAAAAAAACATATCGTGATATGAAAAAATCTCATATCGCCCAGCTCTAGCTACCACAACTGTTTATTGCTTTATACATGAATGTTTTTAATTTAGAAGAATCAACTGAAGGGTTATTGTTGTATTTCAAGTGACTGCGCAACAACACTGTAAAAATTCTGTATAATGTAACTAGTATTACTATTACTTGTAATGTATTTTCTTATAAAGTGGCTGCATTCACTCCTAGTAGCATGTTAGCAGTATGTTCATCGTGAGACAGTCAGGGCAGGGTTAGGGGCTGTTTTCAGGCATCTCCTTGATGGGTTTGCATTTCAAAAGACCTTGGTCCAATCCATTAGGGGTGCAGGAAAACAAGATGTTCCTTTCCAGTTGGACTAATTAGTTTTTTTTTTAGAGGAACCTTCCATATTCTTAAATTGCTGTGGGGATCCAGATGTGTAACTAGGCTAATGACTGACTGGCTAACAAAGAAAAATGGGGTATAATCCTTGAGCAGCATAATAAGTCACCTTCAGTGAGGCAGCAGTGAAGAGTCATTGGCAGTGTAGCTTTGCTTACTGTGCCAAACTACAGCGTACTGCCAACCTTGATATACTCTGGGGTCAACAAATATGCAAGCTTCCTATTAGGTGGTCTCAAAATAGAGTGCTTACAAGTCCATTTACATGTGGCAAGATCCTCTGTGCAGAGACGGAGGAGATGAAAAGTGACCATGAGAGGTTGGGAGTGGCCCGGGGGGTGAAGGGTGAGAAAGGCGCGGTAGTGTTGTGCCGAAGCCGCGTGTCTGCTTTGAGGAGGAGTAGAGCTGACAGAGGCCACCTCAAGAGACTCTTCACTCTCCATCAAAGAGCTGAGAAGAAGAGGCAGGGTCTGTCAGGGGTTCCCAATTCCTACAGAGCACCCACATGCTGCACCTCCCACCCTAAACACCTTTAGTCAGTCTCACAAAGCTCCTCACCCTGCCACAAGCCTCCAGACTCATTGGCAATGCATGACCAATCCCCAGCTCAACCACCCAAACATCACCAGAGTTTAGCACTTAGAACATGACAGACACGTCCAGGGGCTTCATTTCCACACAGCCTGCAAACGCTGGGATCACATGTAACTCCCGCACTGTGTAATAGATTCTTATTAAACACACTGTTGGATAAAATGTACAGTATTGTTTACTGTTACAATTATGAAACAACATTATATTATGTGTGATAGAAATACTAAACTACTAAGACAACTCGAATAAGATTTCTCCCCGTGGAAGCAGCCTGACCATATCTGTACAGCCAATTTGACTTATTCCCCCTGCAAATAGAGATTCCTTCACTGCCTGCCCCCCAATGTTTTGAACAAGGGCTATCAGTTTTAATTTTCCAAACTTTCCCTTTTCCGTCAAAATCGGGTAGGAGGAAAAGGAGGAACGTAAGAAGCAGAGACCACCATTCCAAGTTTTATCTGCTTCTACAAAATGCCGTTATCTTAGCGCGGTGTCAAGAACTCTATCTCTTTTTTTTCCAGGTGACAGGCACAGACGAGAGATAAGATTGGAAAAGAATCCCACTCCACTGAGTAAATAAATAATCAATACTCATCTAAATGTAAATGAGAAAGTAGCCCCCTTTGATAGGAGGGTTTTTATCAACCAACCAATTTTCTACAGGCACTCACTGGGCCTCAACCAAATCACCATCATTCAGCTCCCATGTAATGGATAAGAAAGGGGAGAAGGGGCGAAGGGGGGTGGGGGTGGCTGTGGTGGAGTAAAGAGGAAGGGTCATCTGAGATCAGCCAGATTCAGATGACTGCATCAATAGCACACATTTTTTTTCTAATTCTGGGATTATTGCTTAGTAAATAAATAAATAAATAAAATAATTGAATGCATGTGTGTAAAAATACATAATTATTATGTTTAATTATAAACGAACAGTAATACTCACAATATGATTTTGAGGTTTGGTCACAAAATGCCAATCAGGGCCAAAATCTGAAATAAAAATAGGAATATATATAAACATTAATAGATACAAAAAAAGAGCATATATGAAAACTGTGTTAAAAGTTACAAGATGTTGGTTTGGTTGTGTCCAAGAAGTAATATGATTATATGATCATGTCCTCTACCCCAAAACCATTTTGTGAAACGTCCTACATTGATCTCTGTTTGGTAAAAATCGGCCGGCCACATCATCTCGCAAAATTCAGTCAAAATTCCTTCCAGAAAAATCGAGACAGACACACCTGCAGACTCTTTCATTATGGCTCAAATTCTCTTGTTTTAGCATTTTTTTGAAAACACAGCACTTTTTGATGTTGTAAATACTGGTCAGGATTAGCATTTTATTGTCATCAGAATGCAGTGTGCTGACTTTAAATTGATCCAATAAAAAGCCTCAAATGCTATTTTCCTCATCCTCATTGCATTAGGTTTTATTTCATAACTCACAGATGTCAATAATGGAAACCATTATAAAGCAGTATACTCAATAAAAGAATTTTCCTGCTTGAAATGCATACAGTATTGATTTCATGTTTTTCTGGGTCCATAAGGGCAAGTAGCGTGGCGGAGGTTGTTTTACTGAAGTCAGTCAGCAATGTAGAAAACAGCAGCTGCTAAAAAGTACGGCTTCCAGAAAAACAACAAAAGGACATGTCGCACTTTTACTACACATTAGCACATACTATGAAGGGCATTTATTTAGACTTAAGCAATATTAAATTGGTTACGTTATGCACATGAAGTGATTTCAATACACAAGCCATCAGAATTATAATGTGCTGTTTGAGATAGCATATATCTGCAAACACCACTGTGCTCTGGATTGCCATAAATGCAGTGTGTGAGTTATGAGGAATTGTCATGCAGGAAGTGATTGTTTTTCAATTATAGCTCCTTTTATAAAGTATAAAATGAGTCTTGACAGCAGTATTTTTTTCATTGTGTCTGAGGCTGGTACTGTACTGTAGAAAGCTCCAGGTGAAGCCACGGTCTGTGGCCAAGCTGCTTTTGATTTTTATTGTGCCGAATTGGAATGACAGAGTAAAGCTATTCACATAGTGTGTCTTCCATTTCTACCCTGGGATCCCTCCAAGCTAGCCTCTCATGTCCCATGGGAAACGAACCCATCCAGCTAATATGCCATAAGCTGACAGCCCTCCTCTGAAATGTGTGTTAAAGAGCCAGGTTTGGAAACACAAAGGCATTCTTCAGATGCTGACGCAATTTCTTTAGAAAATCACACCGCACAGTACATTCTCACAGCTCTGTTATTCCAGATCTGGGATTTTAAGCATATCTATCTACAAACAATACAAATATATATATATATATGTATACCTAAAAAATATATGTTTGCTATTCATTGCAAATGCTTATTATAAGGAGACGATATGTTTTAGAACCTAAAAAATTCAGTAAAGTGAAGCAACAAAGTTACAGCCATGCTTTAAAGAAGAAAAAAAAACAAACCCCAACCCTTTTTAAAGTATTATATACTTCTGACTCACTGATCTCTATGCAATTTAGCAAGCGCGTGAAACTGCCCCAAGTTTTCCAACCTCAACTATAATCCGCTCAAGAGGGATTTGCAGACTGTTTCTCTAAACCATTTTAAATCAGACGGAACTGTGAGGGTGAAAAATAACGCTTTAAACAGAAATAGTGACAGGACAGTACAATGTTAACATTAAACCACAGCTGCTTTTGTTTAAATCCAGCTCATTCACAACTCCTAAAAATATTGCATCACGGCGGGTTTGTAAGCTGCATGCAATTTTGCTCTTTGATGGTCTTAAAGAATAAAAATGCCATTTTCTGACTTATTTTTTGAGGACTTACGGAAAACCTAATATGAGCATTTATCAAGCTACAGAGGCCGAGCTGAAGAGAAACATTTAGACTATATTCACATCTGCTGAGACTTCTGTTATTCAATTACACACACATGCACACACACATACAAAACATTAAAGCCAAAAAGTTTTAAGTGCAAGAGGTAATATTGCAGTTTCATGCAGCAATCTTTCTCGAGCACATTGTTCAACAACAGAATCAACAGCCATTTAGAGACCAATACCAGAGACCATAACGCCTTTATGGTTGGTGTTGTCAACTCAATTTTCAAATTCCACCCCACACTCTGGCTTTTCTATTGAAGTGTCATCTGATCTCCTGAATTACTGACAAGACCACAGTCATCACCGTGACGCTCTGCCTTTCTCTCCCACAACACCCACACCAGCTGCATTACATTCACCTAAACGAAGGGAATAACTGTGTGGGTTGGGCGAACCTGCAGCTTGGGGCCATTGTGCCATCAAACTCTCAGTAAAAGCATACAGTTTTCCCATAGACTGTATATAAAAGATGGACATAAGGAACATGACATCACAGACTGGTTAGTCTGAGACTTTCTGGCTATTGTCATCTTGGTGTTTCAAAACCTTTCGTGTCATGTTGACAAGTTAATAAGCGGTTTGTAAATCACAAGGTCGGCCCACCCTAAAACCAACGTTTTTGACCATTGTTAAAAACATCATGTTGTAATGACTCCAACTTAAAACCAGCGACTTGGAACATAAACTCATTAGCAAAGTGTTAAAGGTTGAATGAGAATTAGTGTCATTTTTACTTGCACTTCTATACAATTGGACTTGCTTTTGTAACCAAAGGAGCTTTGATGGCTACTTTGAAGAATGAAGGTTTAGGGTATTTCTGCATTGACTTTACAGCTTTGGTGGAGAACCAAACAGAAGCCATGGAAGCTGTGCTCCTTTTTTTCTAGCTCATCTTGTCAAAAGACTGATAGGCTCATTCATTCAGTCACAGTTCACAACTTCTCCTACAGTATTTATCAGAACTGAACCAGAGGCGGAGCCAGACATTTGAAACACCCGGGGCTTAGCCCTAAAGGGTAGTATGCATGTGGGATTTTTTTTTTTTTTGGGGGGGGGGGGGGGTAGAAATGACTGAAAGATTAATAGGCTCTGTTTTGAGTTTTGTTCAAAAAAGAATGACTTCATATAGGGAAAAATATATATCACATGTGCAGGACACCTTAAACTAGTTTTTTAATTAAGCAGCAAGGCAGAACAAGGTCAGGGCTGTATCAAGACACGAGGACTAAACCCCAATTCAACCAGACCCAAAACTGATCCGGAATTAAAACAGGACTACAACAGTTCAAAATCAGGACTACTTAGGATTTAACCAAGACAGAACCAGAATCAGAACTAGATGATAGTAGCACTAAAAATCATCATAGACCTGTATTACACTTATTTTTTTAATTCTACCAATGTCCACTATTTAGATTGAGAAAAGTTTATATAATTATTTAGCCTTGTATAACTTAATAAATGTAGAATTTGAAAAATAGCAAACCTAAAAAGAAACACTAGGTACGAGATACATGAGGACCTATGATACGGTGATACTTTTGGTAAACAACCATTTGACTAACATGTGTGTCTCACCTGCTCTTGTTCCATCTCTGTTCTGTCCTCATTCTCCTCTCTCTCCCTCTTTGTGCTGACAATCATCAAATATACAGTTGAAACCACATATTTATGTACTCTTCAGGTCAAAACACAAACACTTTTTTAAATTGTAACATCAAATCAGACTAAATATTCATTTTTTTTAGATTGATAAATATAAAAAACATATTTGTTAACTTTAAGAGTAAAGAGAGAAACTTTCTTAATTGCAAATGGCACCAAATTGTATTCAAAATTGAGCCACACTTATGGAGCTCCACAGTTCTTTTCTTGGTGTTTTGGTTGACATCTCTTGATGTTCCCATGTCACAGAAACAGGCTCTGTGTTTTGCCTTATATGCATCTACAGCTGTGCCACCAATTTACTCACATGGACTCTACTAACCTATCAGAAGCTTCTTCAGCTCAGAATGGAATCGCCTGCAGTTTTCTTATTAATTAACAATAAACTTAGTGTATATGTACTCCTAAATTTGATCAAAGTGATAAAAATAGACAGCTCTGTCTCTCTTTATTCTGACATTTAACTAATTCAAAAGATATTTCAATATTTATCTAAAACAAAAGTTTACTCTAAATTGATGTTGTACAGTAAAAATGTTTTATGTTTTCTCCCTAAAGTGTATGTAAATATCTGGTTACAAATGTGAATATCCTGCTGTGTACTGAAATCCCTCTTGTTTTGCATAGAAATATACTGAACAACATACAAAGCATAATATATAAAATAACATTTACCTGAGTTTTTTCTTTGAAAGAGCCCTCTAATGTCCATTCTTATATTTCAGTACATAACTGAAACCGATTTAGTCGGGGAGGGTAAGAACTGAAAATATGAAATAAACACACTTAAGCTAAGACTCTTAAAAAAAATAGCATTTGTTCGGCTTTTCATTTCGCCATTTGTTGATTCACTTGAAGAGCAAGTAACGTAATATTGGTCAAGTGATCAGTTTGATATCAATCTTTTGTGATACACCGTCATATTTACATTATTTGTACAGTACGAATGATTTGCTTTGGTACCTGGTCAAACTTAAGCTCTCCTTAGTATGGCTGGCTCCGTTTCTCCAACAGCGCACTCACAGGCAGCAGCTGCCCCGCCCCCTCGCTCAGTCGCTTAGTGCCTGAGCTCAGATCATACCAATATTAGGGGGGATTCACGCACAGTCGTAAATTCCCACAGTGTGCACTATGTGCTTCGAATATTGTGTGTACTTTTTGTTTTATACAGTTGTCAGCCAGGCATCTAGCTATGAAAAAATTACACTCCAAAAGACCCCGGGCTTCTGACAAAACAACCCGGGCTTAAGCCCAGTAAGCCACCCCCACGCTCCGCCCCTGAACTGAACGAAGGTTACACGCAATGATTGGCTAATGAGTCTTCAGCCCAACTGTGCTAATGGTCAGGGTTACGTTTGTCTTTTTTTAATGGATTTTAATTTTCGTTAGCTTTTGCAATACAGAAAAAAAATGTGAAAAGAATTTCTTTCACTACTTCCTTTTTTACAGTAACCTGGGAACTGTGATGGTTCATTAGCCAGATGAGCTATTACATCATTTTGTATCGAAATCAGAATCCACATGGTTAGAAAGAATGATTATATAGCAGATGACAAAGGACAAGAAAGCATGACAAGCTACTTAACTCAGTTAAGCTGAGGATCTTTTGTACGTATTTCATTCTGTTGGTTGTATTTTACTCTGGTAAAAAAAACAAAAACAAAACAAACATTTAGCTGCTTATGATCCATGTTTCTCTCAAACCAAATATGTGGACAGGGAGGATAGTGGGCATTTGTCACATGTTGTGCTAAAAAACACATCGGTTGAACAATTTTTCTTGTTTTGCTGCCCCAGATGGCCAAAAAACATTTATTTCTTAAAATGTGTACGTGTGTGTGTATGTGTGTATATACTTTAGACAATATATGGTTATGTATAAACATATATATATATATATATTAGTTCCCAGTTAAGAGATGGCAACATTGTAGAAGTTTGCCAAAGTTGCGCCCTATGTGTTTGGCGTCAGTAGAATGAGCTCAGTAATTTCTGGTAGTAACACCAGCATGACCTGTAACTAGTCAACACATAGTAAAATATTTAGCAACCACACCTGGGACACTGGTCTCAGGGGCAGAAGAACAGAAGTCCTTTGGGAATTTCTCCTCACTACCAAACAAAACTCAAGGACACCAAGTGCACTACGAAATGGTTGACAATATGACCAACGAGGTGGAAGAGCGACATGGGGGTCAAAGTGAAGAGACACCCTGAGCAGGCAGCACTATCTTTGCTCATTGATAATGCTGTCGAACTTTCTAAAAACAGTTTTTCACTGAATCATAAAGATGCATTCTGGGATATTTTGTTTTGGCAGTTGTCATAATTTAACCCGCTATGTTAAAAGCTGCACCTTAGGGTTCTTCTGGGTCATTTGCTCTTCATAAAAACAGTGTGAGAAAGCAATTTTTGCAAGAGTATGCCACGCACATTAATCACATGTTTACCTACCTCCCCGTATCTGATTGCTTTGAGCTTAAGTACAAAAAAAATTACAAAGGCGAGTCCAGCTTATATCACATGAGTACCTCCTTGTTACTGTCTTACATGTTATCTGTATGATTTCCTCTCTGTGAGTGAGGAAGGAGTTCAAATGTAGCCAAACTGGTTTTATTAACAGACTCATAATGATAGAGAAGTAATTTTTTCCAGGCCTAAGTGATTCAATTCTTTTAGACTAGTCAACTCAGAAACACACACATGCACGCACGCATACACGGTCTCATGCAGGAATCCTTTCACACATGAAACTACAACATGTGCTTGCCTTTAGATTGCAAAGCCCCTCTGCAATTTTTTATTTATACATTTTTTTCAAGTAATTGCTCTTTCTGCCTAAAGGACCATCACATCATAGGAAATGAAAGACCTATATAACTACTTTATATACTTAAGCATGTGGTAGACAGTTTTCTGTTTCTATTATTTATTATCAAATGGGCAAACTGAGTTTGGATGCACTTATGCTGAGAGTAATGGTGGATCAAAACAAATGCAATATCCCCAACAATGTACATGCTGTTAAGCCTTTGATAGTTTCATAATACATTGTTTAAATGTTTTCCTCCAGCCCATCTTACAAATATTAGCTGCTTGGCGATGTCATGGATTCATTCTTTAAGATATATTTACTAAAAGAGATACAACAAATCAGCATTAAGCCCAGGGGCGGAGCGTGGGGGTGGCTTACTGGGCTTAAGCCCGGGTTGTTTTGTCAGAAGCCCGGGGTCTTTTGGAGTGTAATTTTTTCATAGCTAGATGCCTGGCTGACAACTGTATAAAACAAAAAGTACACACAATATTCGAAGCACATAGTGCACACTGTGGGAATTTACGACTGTGCGTGAATCCCCCCTAATATTGGTATGATCCGAGCTCAGGCACTAAGCGACTGAGCGAGGGGGCGGGGCAGCTGCTGCCTGTGAGTGCGCTGTTGGAGAAACGGAGCCAGCCATACTAAGGAGAGCTTAAGTTTGACCAGGTACCAAAGCAAATCATTCGTACTGTACAAATAATGTAAATATGACGGTGTATCACAAAAGATTGATATCAAACTGATCACTTGACCAATATTACGTTACTTGCTCTTCAAGTGAATCAACAAATGGCGAAATGAAAAGCCGAACAAATGCTATTTTGTTTAAGAGTCTTAGCTTAAGTGTGTTTATTTCATATTTTCAGTTCTTACCCTCCCGACTAAATCGGTTTCAGTTATGTACTGAAATATAAGAATGGACATTAGAGGGTTCTTTCAAAGAAAAAACTCAGGTAAATGTTATTTTATATATTATGCTTTGTATGTTGTTCAGTATATTTCTATGCAAAACAAGAGGGATTTCAGTACACAGCAGGATATTCACATTTGTAACCAGATATTTACACTTTAGGGAGAAAACATAAAACATTTTTACTGTACAACATCAATTTAGAGTAAACTTTTGTTTTAGATAAATATTGAAATATCTTTTGAATTAGTTAAATGTCAGAATAAAGAGAGACAGAGCTGTCTATTTTTATCACTTTGATCAAATTTAGGAGTACATATACACTAAGTTTATTGTTAATTAATAAGAAAACTGCAGGCGATTCCATTCTGAGCTGAAGAAGCTTCTGATAGGTTAGTAGAGTCCATGTGAGTAAATTGGTGGCACAGCTGTGGATGCATATAAGGCAAAACACAGAGCCTGTTTCTGTGACATGGGAACATCAAGAGATGTCAACCAAAACACCAAGAAAAGAACTGTGGAGCTCCATAAGTGTGGCTCAATTTTGAATACAATTTGGTGCCATTTGCAATTAAGAAAGTTTCTCTCTTTACTCTTAAAGTTAACAAATATGTTTTTTATATTTATCAATCTAAAAAAATGAATATTTAGTCTGATTTGATGTTACAATTTAAAAAAGTGTTTGTGTTTTGATCTGAAGAGTACATAAATATGTGGTTTCAACTGTATATTTGATGATTGTCAGCACAAAGAGGGAGAGAGAGGAGAATGAGGACAGAACAGAGATGGAACAAGAGCAGGTGAGACACACATGTTAGTCAAATGGTTGTTTACCAAAAGTATCACCGTATCATAGGTCCTCATGTATCTCGTACCTAGTGTTTCTTTTTAGGTTTGCTATTTTTCAAATTCTACATTTATTAAGTTATACAAGGCTAAATAATTATATAAACTTTTCTCAATCTAAATAGTGGACATTGGTAGAATTAAAAAAATAAGTGTAATACAGGTCTATGATGATTTTTAGTGCTACTATCATCTAGTTCTGATTCTGGTTCTGTCTTGGTTAAATCCTAAGTAGTCCTGATTTTGAACTGTTGTAGTCCTGTTTTAATTCCGGATCAGTTTTGGGTCTGGTTGAATTGGGGTTTAGTCCTCGTGTCTTGATACAGCCCTGACCTTGTTCTGCCTTGCTGCTTAATTAAAAAACTAGTTTAAGGTGTCCTGCACATGTGATATATATTTTTCCCTATATGAAGTCATTCTTTTTTGAACAAAACTCAAAACAGAGCCTATTAATCTTTCAGTCATTTCTACCCCCCCCCCAAAAAAAAAAAAAAAAAAAAAAAATCCCACATGCATACTACCCTTTAGGGCTAAGCCCCGGGTGTTTCAAATGTCTGGCTCCGCCTCTGATTAAGCCTCCCTTTGATGAATCAGAAATGTAATTTGTAAAACCACAAACTGCACTTTCACCATTATTTAAAAATAAATAGTGGTTTACAAGCAGCTCGTTTGTATCCAACCTCGTTTCCCTCTTGAGCCATCCAGACTCTGACTGTCAGGACCAGTGTGATGCATCTGATACACATTTTGGAGTATTTTCCCCAAATTTAAGCTTCTATATAAGGGTTCAACCAGAGTCACTCCGCAAACAGTAATAACAGCATGTACGTCATCACAGTGGATTTCAAATTAAGCAATCAAGTTGTGATTAAAGTGTGGACTTTAACTCAAGATGTTTTCCAAAAGAACTGCAGTAACTGTTTAGGAAATACAGCCATTTTTACACAGTCTCCCATTTCACTGGCTCAAACAAACTAAAACAATTTTACTTATAAGGATTTAAAAAATAAATGTACCTTGATTGCAGAGTTTGACAATCATATTTCTTACTTTTCAAGAGTGTTTTCTTAACCAAGCAAAGAATCCTGCGATCATCTCCTTCAGTTGTCCTTGATGGTCTCTCAGCCTTTGGTGTTATTAAATTGTTGGTGGACTCATCTTTTTAAGAATTTGACCACTCACAAATATTTGCTATCTGTCTGATGATGCTTATTTTGGTTTTGTCAGCCTCCTGATGGCCTCCTTGCATCACCATCTCTTTGGGCTTCATATTGCTAGGTCCAGTGAACTGCTACCAACTTCAAGTTCAACACTTGGATTCAACTGCAAATGTTCTATCTGCTTAATTTTTCATGGAATAATGTGGGAACAGGCCTCACTGGGTATGAAACTGCTTTCTGGTCAATTGTCCATTTATACTTGAGCCCTGGAGCTAATATTATATTGATGTGACGGGTAATTTTTCAGAAGCTGTTGAAAATGAAAAACTCAGCAATTGTGAATCTACTTGCTCTAATACCATTAGGTACTTTTTTTTACACTTCAGGTGAACTGACCCTTTAACCAGTGCGCGCACAGAGCTCATTTTAGAAAGTGGTCCTCCACTACACATCTGCTACTGTTAATTCCGTCTACAACCAGCATTCCCGGTGCTCAGGTGAGTGTTCTCCTCGTGTGAATTGCAGACCTTGTGCTGAACATTGATGCACTGCCTCCATTATCGCCCTGCCTCCTTCCGAGGAGTCGACGCTATTGTTTATGACACTGACACATGCAGTAATGGGTATTTCACTTCCTACCTATACTGCGAGCGTGCGTTGAAACTGGAAACATAGATAAATACAGGGCGCATCCACAACATCAGTAAATTTATATTTCGTCAACTGACGACATTAGAGTCATCACTAGAAAACCACATTGCTTGTTGGGATCGCTAGAGAAACAGAAATTGTAACGTTGCCTTAAAAGAGCAGAAATAATCCCATGAGTAAAACCGTAACACAAATTCACAATCACTCCGTGTTTGCTCTCTCTTGTTTCTGGGACTTAAATGTTCAGGGAATTCAAGGCGCAAAACTTCTGAACAAGATTCAGCTGGAACCTCTTCAGGAACATCATCAAACATGTAAAGAGGTGTCTCGGGGGATTTGAGGAACTTCAGACATACTGTAGAAGTCAGATGAATCTTCCAGTGTGCTACGTCCCCGTAGACCGGGGAACATGGCAGCTGTCACTAACAAGGAAAGTCACATGCCACTCTTCCCCTTTATGTTCAAATACAAACACAGACTCTGGTGTATTAGCGGCAGATATTTTCAATTATCGCGTGTCAACCTTTATCTCTTCACATTTACTGCCGTACAGCCTGATTGATGCCTCCCCTTTTTTCATATTTCAAGCACTGTTGTACTTCAGAGGAGAAGGCGGAGGAGAAGATCACAACAATTTCATCCAACTTTTATGGAAGTGTTTTAGATTCTGGTAGCCCGAGGGGGTACGGTTCACACTGTTAAATTCTTTAACAATGGCTTTAAGCGGCGCGGTGATTGTAAATAAAAATGAAGGCTCCCGGGAAATGTTTGTCTTCAACAACTCTTGTTCACCAAACAGCTCGTTCATTTCAAACGGAGGAATTATCAGTTCACATGAAAGACTGATCGAGTTTGCAGATACAGAAGCAGAAAAAAAAAATGTGGCGGCGTCATGCTGTTGCTGGTATATATTTGTGTTACGGTGTAGCAGCGCAGCCCAGCATGTTTTTACATCTCCTCGGTAGCTTTCTATTACCGTACAATGAAAAAGCCTTTTTCTGTTTACATAGCAAGCTTGCATCAAGTCGTGGATTGTGCACATAAAATTACCATAATAGGCGGCCACCGAGTTTGCTAATGTGCTTCTCTGGATGAGAGGGCATGCAGAGACTTGCTGAGGAACTGACAATATGGCAAAAAAAAAAAAATCATAAAAACTCTCAGTATATGCTCATTTTTCCCAGCCCTGTTTAGTACATGGATGCGCAGCCACCCCAGGAGCAGAGAGGTTACCCCACATCTGGAGAAATGAGTTTGACCCTCTCAAAGGGCACAGGAAGTTGCCCCTGAAAGCTGCAAACAAAAGCAGCAGTGGCGAGCAGGAGCCCAGAGCGCCATTCATCGCAGCTAATGACTTGTTCATTAAGAGTGATGATGGATAAAGACTTCTCACGCTGAGATGAAATCAAGATTTATATGCGTTGTTTCCTCACCCAACTTGTGGGAAGATCATCATCATTTAATTCTATCTCTGCGGCCGGTGATGGGCATCCAGAGAGCGGGCTATCAAACGGTGCAGTCAGCTGGCAAAATCCAAAACGTGCCGTTGGCACATCTGGAGCTTGCCGTCGCAGCTGAGGGTGAGCAATGGCTGCTGGCGGGTGGCCAAATTACAGGCAGAGACGCTTCAGGACTCCACAGCCTCCACCCTGGCTTCTCCTCGTTTAGATCATCATCATTATTTATTTGCTTATTTATTATTTTTTCCATTATGTGTGCTGTGTTGCATTTCAACAGCACTTTTTATTTTTTTTTGTTTCCACAGCATCAGCGTATTATCACACCGTGCTAGACCCTCGACCCACCTCTCTCTGTAGGTTCTTATCTCTAGCTGGAAATAGGCCCCAAGACACTTCATCAGTGTCCTTCACCTTGCTATCTGCTGCTCCCAACTTTTATTAAAACTTCAGCCTTTATCAGCTCCTAGGTAATTCAGGCATGACAAATTGGGCACCAGATGCCACCTCCATTTGAGGCCGCTGTACATCTCTTGCTCCCCTATCAAGACAATGGGAGGTGGCGGGCTGCAGCATAGTAGGATATCCACCTTTAGCCCACTGCATCAGGTTACTTCCACAAACTTCCTACATCCATCTGAATGCTGAATACTCTGTGTGCCATTGGAAAAGTGGAGGACTTCAGTATGCATCTCCACTACATTTGTGCAGTGCCAGCCTCACTCACCCTTTTATGGTTCAGGAAGACAAATGCCTGAGAGCCTGTGCATTAACTTCTAAGGATTAACCTATCTTTTTCTGGAGAGTGCAGGCTATATAGTCTTTTGAAACGGGGGAAAAAATAAGAAAAATGGAAGAAGATTGTATTTCTGGACCAGCAATGCACAATTAGCTTTCCCTGCGGCTTTTGAATTTAGTCATCTTGATGACATGGATATGAGCCGGACAGCTCATATTTCCTGCCTCATTGTCCTGCACATTTTATTTTGGGCATGTTTAAAGATAGCACATAATTTATAATGCTTTTAAAAGAGAAGGAATGGGGACTGGAGTTAGAGTAAAAACACAGCAGATAGGAAATTGAAATAGAATTAGTGCATGCCATTGGTTAGATTATGACTGCAATGGACAATGCACATCTACCCTAAGATAACCTAATTCTCTGTAAAATATTTCATGGTTGACAGCTCTGGACATAAAGAAGTTGGTCGGATCGCCTACTGGAATTCTTGACTTGCATTCATAGTGATACGGACAGTATTCATGGGATAGGGTCCCTACCTAGACCTGCACATCATCTGCTCCTCAGGGGATTCAGTGAGGGTCCTGCCTGTAAATAAGAATCCATGATAGAGGGGCAGCAGGCGTGAAGCATGAGATTGGAAACCAAAGGCATCACACTGGGCTGTTGGATCTTAGTGATGTTTAGCAACACATAACTCTACGCACAGACCCTGAATTTGGCATGGGGTAGTACACACTCATCCTCACAGGGTCGACCATGCATGTGAAGACTCTCTCACGCCCTGCAGTACATTGAGCCCCCTCTTTCACAAATGTATAATATCTTCTAAATTAGCTTGCAATAACCGAAGCCTGCTCTTGCTCTTGAGTTCTGACAAAGGATGTGTCGGGAATGAGAAGTGCACTGACATCACAGCATATTGCGGATCTGCTCACATCATTACAACTAGGTTCCATTTTAATTTCTCTGTAACATCCTGATGTTCGGTCCTTCCGTGCCCAGCGCAGCAAAGCCGGCCAAAATGCCAGCTGTGTTTCAGGGCTAAAATGTGTTTTAAGAGATGCTGCAGGATGGTAATGTGTTGTGCAACCTGCCAGCCCATGAGTATCCCGAGGCAAATGGGAGAAGCAGTGGTTAAAAAGCAGCCTTTTTTGGGACAGAGCCAGGGAGTAATCTACCACATAAAAGCATGGCATAACCGGGGGCTATCATGTGGGATATGCTTCCCAGAAGACTCCATGTTTTTTTGGGGAAACCTCCTATTACATGGTGCCAGTGGAATTGGAAGTCCTCTTTTAGTCAATTAACATTTAAAATTAAAAAGCACTTCATGTAGCCGCGTTAAGCACATTATGAAATGACAGATTTGTTTGGCAGCAATGTTGCAATTGTCATACAAGAGAAGCAAAATCCTTGCAGGAAACTGGCTTTTTATTTTATTGTTATTATTATTTTTACAATAAGAACAAATTTACCTATTGGTCTGAAATATCCACCTGCTTGAGCATCCTTTCATTTTGGCAATTTGTTATGTCAAATAAGTTTGCTGGGTGAACTGGTCTGAGTCCATGATGAATAGTGTCCATTAAGCTGGAATCTTACAAACCTTAAAGTGAAAACATACCTAAAACAAGAGCATCATTAGGAAAATGAGCTAAGACCCGAACCTGAAGTGTTTCTGAGCAGAGATGAATGATGGCATCGCACCTTGGTCCATTATGGACTCTATTTATACACAGGGACACAGAGGAGCAACACTAGTTAGAGGTTTCTCTCCAATTAGGTTATTACTGGTCTGGGAGCCTTTTTACTCAAGGAAATATCAGGATAGGAATTGTGTCTTTAATCAAGCATAAAGAAATCTATCATGGAATAGTTCTCTGTCCCTGCTGTTTTGTTTACTCAAAATGGGATGTTCCTTGTGATTTGTTTATGTGAAATGACCTTTTTTTAAATTCAGGATAAACATCAGAAGCACATATACTACTGACCATAAATAGTTCAGACACTGTTTGTTTTAGATTTTCTTGCTAAAACATCACTGCTGGGTGAATACTGGGGCAAACTGGGAATAATAAAGAAAAAAACTGTTTGTTAGGTTGGGCAATTTTATATATTTTAAACAAACAGACATTTAAATTACTGTATATGTCGGTGTCAAAATTTGGTTCCAACACAGAAAATTGCTGGTGTGCTCACTATGTAGCAAAACACAAGAGTACAGCCAAATGTGCTCTGCTGGTATCATTACCCAGCGGGACTCTCCCAACAATTTCTCATCAAATGCTGCCATTCTGTCAGATACCGCTAGCATCTCTAAATTACTCACAAGTTGTCCTTTGGCATAAATGGCCGGCCTTGATGTACTGTCTGAGGCAATACAGCATGAGCTGACAGTCATCTTTTAAACAGCAGAGTCTGCATTAGGATGCCAGAAGGGTTAAATAAGTCACATGCTCATCGCTGAGTGGACTGTGATTCGTGTCCAGTCTGATTAGTTTTCAGTCTCTGAGTCGTTTCATTTCCACATGCTTGTTTTATGTTTGCTGTTACACTCTGGTTAGGTTTTGATGCACAAATTAATGAAATACTTGGGTAGGTTCAGGAAAATCTGACCTACAGGTTTTTGTTAGTACTGATAAACGATGGTTAACCGGTAAATTTAAGGTTAGTCTTAGGTGTCTATATGTCCCCCCCCCCAAAAAAAAAAAAAAACAACAACCCCAAAACAAAACAAAAAAACCCATGCACTAAAATTTTCATGTAATGTAAGATTTATTGTAAATGGCCCATTTTTTTATTTTTTATTTTGGTATATGTTATTTTCATTTATCATCTCATGTTACATTATCCCTTTGCCTTCCTTTCATGTGTTATGTTCAATGTACGTAACTTAATGGTAGCCAAAAGTTGTATGCATGATGGAATTTTATTCAACTCATGAGTAAATATAGAAGGAAGAATTTGAAAAAGCACCTCAGGCCTGGGAAAAGCCACATTATGGCCACTTTATCAATACTAGGAAGAACCTGTAGGTCAAGTTTTTGCTAGTATTGATAAATGATGCTCAACCAGTAAATTTAAAGTTAGGTTTAGATGCTAAAAATATTTAAATTAAATTTTGTTCAGGGCAGATTGTAGGCTAAAATATTTATGTAATATTAAAAGCGTTTATATATATATATTCATAAATGTCTGTATTTATCCCATCTTCTCCTTCAGAGATGGGCCAAACTGAACAAAGCTTTGCACAAAAATCGTCACACATACAGCAATTATTGACATCTGTATTGTTTTCTACAAGAATTATTATAAATCCCAATTCTTTTTGATTTTGTAGACATTATGTTCTTACATTGTTATTCATGCATTATCATTATGTGAATGCTATATCACATTCAATTTTTTCACACATTAAATTTAACCATTGTTGTTGTTCGTAACTCGGCGGTCACCAAAACTTGTGTTCCCCTGGAATTTTAGTTAATTCACAACTAAATACAGAATAAAGACTTTTACAAAGTGTTGCAGGTCCAACCGCTTGTTGGGCAGGTTTTGATGGTACTGATAAATGATGCTTGAACATTTAAATGGGATACAAAGGGGTTCTTAAGTGTCCATATGTGCCAAGTTGGGAGTGACAGACATGTCTGACCCAGTTGATCTGATATCCTCGTGTTGGTGTTGTTCCCAGATCATCATACTAAATGTTGTTCCAGGATCAACATTGCAAGTGACCAATCACATTGTTGTGACGTCATACTTTTGCGACTTCGGGAAAAACCGTCGTAAAACAAAGAACTGTACTAAAGCTGCGTGAAACCGCCTCTGTCCCCCGATCAACGGACCCTGACCCTAACCGTAACCCTTTAATAAACAGTAAGCAGAATTGATATTGTCCTTGCAACATTGGAATTTCATAAATGCACGAATGGCTTGGCGCGCAAAAGAATAACGTCACAACAATGTGATTGGTCACTTGCAATGTTGAACCTGGAACAACATTTTCATGATGGTCTGGGAACAACACCAACACGAGGATATCAGATCATCCATCTGACCCAACCCAAAAAGGCAGTATCTGACGGCCTGGAAGATGCAGCAGGAAAATGGAAGAGTAGTTTTTGTTGCAGGTGAAAGAAGGTTGTGAAAAGGTGTAATTTTTAAAAATTTTTTTTTACCTAAATCGTGAGCTTTCTTAATCTTATTTGTCCAGTCTGGAATCGTGTTGTTACGCGGCAGCCATGTTGCTCTTATTTTAGACAGCTAATGCTATCTACGAAAGGAAACAAAATGTTGTCATGCTACTTTAAAAGCAGTTTTGTGCACATATTTGTGCACAAAAGCATTCCTCTTGAGGCCCTATAAAAAGCTAACTACTTTTTCTGGAATAGCAACCTTCATAAACTGGAAACATAGTAAATCTCTATTGTGTTTGACCAATATTTAAGAAAAACGTCATTTTATATGATTCATCTCTATGCTTAACACATAAGACCTTGTCCTAAAGAGTTATGTTTAGGGTTAGGAGCACAAATGTATTACCGGTAAAAGTTGTCCATAATGTGAAGTATAGTGGTGTGGCATGCGCGCAGCATGAGTGACAGGTCCGCGTACAGCCCTGGAATTCCCCTGCGCTCTTCATCGCAGGACATGGTGGCCTCACTTGAAGCCGAGCGAGAAATAAAGGATTGCCTTCTGTATTTTTTCATTAGACTTTTCTTTTGCTACTGAATACATAAATCCATTGTGGCAAGATGCAATATGTATCATGGCACTCCACCTGCGGACGTCTCATAATGGCTGCCATGTCCCTCCAGTCAGGGATGATAAGTGAACCCCCCATGAATGTTAATGATAGTGATCATTCTGAACCAGCCTGCCTCTCCGTCTTCACTCACAGCCCGGGTGTCACAAACAGGGTGGCAAGGTTCAAGGGACTAAAGTGAAAACAAACACTCATATATAAATAAATTAGAGCAGAAATGAATGAATGAGAGTCTGAATGAATGAATGTGTCTAGGCGCGCCAGAAAAAAACAAACAAAGCAAAACAAAAAAAAAAAAAACACACACACCATGGATGCATGGACATTTTTTTAAATTACTTTTATTTATAAATTTGCAATTCCTGGCAGCTTTTTGTTTATAGCGTTGATTAATTATTGTGTCATTCTAAAGCAAAAGTCCATGCCACTGTAATATTTTTATTCAGAAGGACTTATTTCATTATTTACAGAGCCCAGTAAACACAAGGGAGCAGGTGGGTTCAAACAGATGTGGCTGTTTACATGACCGCAATAGTCTGGGCTTCATATCTGGCCATTGCTTGTAAATAGCTTTGACAACATGCACACTTGCTGGGCCAGACAAAGGCTTGATTCAGCTAATCAAAACTGACAATATTGAAATCACATTGAGCCTTTTTCTATCAAGTGCTATGAGTCAAATGGGAGATGAGCTTAAGTACCCCAATAAGCTTAAACAGCACACTTATGCACACACGAGTTGAAAAAAGCTGGGAGGATTCTGCTGCCTGTGATCTACACAACTGTAAACCAACTCAGTCACCTTTTTCTTCCACTGCTTTTTTCTCCCTGCAACTTTCCCTGCTGTAGCGGTCTCCTTCGGTATTCTGTGAATTGTTCTGACCGACCCAGCACCTCTTTCCAAGCCACACACCCAGCTCAAGTAACAGGCATGGGAGAAGGCAAACACAGAGTCCATGCCAGCTCATCCCCCTCTCTGCATCTCACCGCTTCCTCCTTGTCTAACTTTGCCAAAGTCATTGGAACTTGCCAAATCTGGTCATGCCTGCTTAGCTTGCTGGACTCATTGTGCCAGAAAAGAAAATAAGACACAGATGTATACAAACTCTTGGTGGTGCCAGTGGAGAGACAGCTAATGGCTTCATCTCGACCCTCCCATTGTAGACGGACACAGGTGGGGATAATTAGAGATTTCTATCTTCCAGTCAAACTTGCTTTTTTTGTGCTGGTTGTGACAGCTAAAACGAGGCTATGGCGCAAGGTGGAGCCACTCCCATCATCAACCTCTTGACTCCAACATCATACTGATGTTCTTCTCCCTTACCGCTTGTCACACCAGTGCACCGTACCTACCAACAGTTTGTGTTGGCGTAAATGGAGGAAACTCTGAGATCTCCAAACAGACACCAAGAAAAATTGAGGGGGAAAAAAAGCTCCACAACAAACCATCTTTTGTCTGGCCAGATTGTGACACAGCAGTAAAAGAAGCCCAACAATAACATAGACAGAAGAACTCCAGAAGTATTTAATAGTCAACACTAATATCCCACTCCAAACAACTCAAGCTTGGCAGACCCCAAAAAAGTAAGAAAAAAATAGTGAAGAAATGTTGTTTTTTCAGGCTTTTTAAAATTGAATACTTCTAAGTTCATTGTGAAAAACCGTAAGGAGTCTCAATCCAAACTGCCGCCTCATTTAATAATTTATGTTCCCGAACTCCAGATGTTTGAATGAGCTCCAAACTGTGACCTCTGTCCTCTCTCCGGGAGCCTCCTAATGAAATAATCCCGCACGAGCAATCCCCGATGCTAAAGCGGGCTACTATCATACACAATTGTGTGCTTCAAAAGGCTCGAAAAGCCCTTTCCCCCCCGTTAGCCTGAGTGACAGCAGTGAGACATGTGTCTTCAGATGAGAGAAGGCGAGTCTCATTATGCCGTATTTGGCTGACACTGAGTGATTCAAGTGTTCCTGGACAATTCAGACACACTGATATAAAACACATTAAATGTCTTTCACAGCACTTTACCTGACACTGTTCATCTGCGCTCATCTGTTATCCCTGACGAGCCAGCTTTTGTCGCTGCTTCACGTCTGAGATCAGGACTGTAGTGAGTGGCGAGTAAAAAGGAGCTGTAATGAAACGCACAAAAATAAAACTAACAAACAAACAACCCAAAAAAATCACAACTTCAGCTCTTAAGATGAAAATATCAACCCCATCCCCTACACCCCCCCACTCCTTTTTTGTTTTTTGCTTTTGAGAGGTGAAATACAATTCAGCTCATAAACATAAACCTGGTGACAAAGCCGAACTGGGAAAACACAGCAGGAACCAGCTGCTGTATGTTTTTGTCAAATTTGATAGACCACATGCAGATAAAATCAAACGGACTTTAAACTCAGGTGACACATACAGCTGTCTGACAAAGTAACCCCCCCAAAAAGATGCTTTCTGGTGTTCTGTAATAATTCGTGACATACCATAATAATATTTTGACATCCTGCACTAAAAAAGACAACAGTGACTCAGGAAGGCAGGTATCTGACATACAGCTTCTTTAGGAGTGCCGGCCATAGAGACAAGATGACGCAGTCGGCATCCGGAGACACAATCATTGTGACAATGTGGATTTGCAGCTCAGTACAGATAAGCACGCCCCACCTCCTGTATATATATATTCAGAACAACTGAATTAAGTAGTAGCTTGGTAAGCCAGAAAGAGCTGCCTCGTTTGTGTGGGACTCATTGTTTAACTATGCAATGCACATAATCTCAAAATGCAATTAAAAATACCAAAAACAAGCTCTTACCTTCTCCTTGAGCGAGATCTCTGAAATAAAGTAAGTTATGTCTGTTTAGTCAGTTACACTTGAAGTCAAGGTTTGTCACTTTGTCAGCCTCTATCAAAAACCAACAAACCAAAGTCAGCACCCGGAACCGATACTTGCAAGCCCGCAGCCAGGAATTGTTAGCCTACATTCCTCTTCTTTGACACTAAGGCGTTGATCCTCATTCTCGCTACGAAGACTTTGAGGTGAGAGTGAGGCGAGGATAGAGATATGGTGGAGGCGGTGATAGGGCAGGTGAGTGGAGAGAATGCCAAGCCCAGTGGTCAGCGGGTAACAGAGAGAGGGCGGCTGTCACATCCTGCTGACTTAGCCAAGACAGATGAGACAATCAGCAACCCAAGGCCTGGACAGCACTTCAACCCTGCCTGCATCCTGTGTTTGAGGGCAGCTCGTCCACAACATCTCAAACCTGATCTCACCCTTCTCTTTGCTGAAGTGAGGAGATGAGGTCATGGCTGTTCTTGAGTATTTCAAAAGTTGAAAGGTATGTGATGTACCCTTCTCTTAACTTGCAGATACAAATTATTTAAAAGCAATCGTTTAATAGTGACAAACACATATTTTCCCCTCGGCTGTATGAAGTGCATAAACATATTTTAGCTAAATGATTTAGTGTTCAGGCCCTTAAAATTACTGTTTTGGTTTTCTCTCTCACAAAGCTCTGGCTTGCAGCTGTTTATAAGCAGGGGGAAAAAACAGTTATATTCAAACTGCATGCTAATTGTCCTGCAATAAAATGAAGACTGAAAATCGTTCATATGATTGATTCAGTGATAATTGTAGGGTCTTTACCTCACAAAGAAAGCAGCTTGGGGTAACTGTTGTGTGATTTGATGCTATATAAATGAATCTGAATTGAATTGCATATTGGGTGGTGACACACTGGCATGACCAACAAACACAAAAATCCACAAGTGGCACTGATATTCAGCAAAAAAAGTAAATGTTGGTAAAACATTAGCTGTGAAATTGAACAAACTGTTGACACTGATTTCTGGACTTTAACTAGCTTGTACGTAAAAAAGAGAATACAAAGCATTTTTGACTTAAATACCAATCAACTACTGTGATACATCAAGATTTCTATTAACAGTTTAAAACAGAAAAAAATGCTTAAAGGTAAACTGAGAGGATTTCCCAGGGATGCAGGGAGCTCCCACGAGTAGGTAGTTGCCACATATTGCAGAATTTGCCAGTTTATCCAGGTATATGCCTCAGTAGTTTGTATAAATGGCAAACATGTAATTTGTTAATTTGTCTGACAGCTCTACATAAAGACTAATGTTGATCTGTGTAAAAATAGGCAACTGTTTGCTAGCACATTATCCACACTAATTAAATTAGGTGATCAAATGTCAATAATGTGTTTGTGATGCAGCTTTATTGTAGCTTGCATTCACGATATATACACATTTTAGCTTTTTAAATCTTTGTGAACTAAAAACTGGGACAGTTTACGCCTTCAATAGAAAGTACTGTCTGGCCCTCTTTGGAGCACTAAACATGATGAGGTTGCCTTCATCAGCACTGGACTAGCATAGATGTAAGCATAACGGTTTATGGAGAATGTGGCTCTAATTTGGATAAACACTAACATTAATAAAGGTGGTGTGAGACAGGGGCAACAAATCATCTGAGCCATTGTCTCATTTGTTTGAAGTAATTGTGCCAAGATGTCACAATTAATTTGACAATGACATATTGATGTCCAAAAATGCAATGCATGCACAAAGCTAAAGTTATTATCACCTTAGTATGCCTACAATTAAAAAAGGAGGAAATACATTTGGCAGTATGTGTGTGTGTCTGTGTGTATGTGTCAAAAATTTCCTAAAGACCATGCTGGACCCCAGGCCAGCCTCCAGCCTCTCTCCTAATTGCATTGATTTTTAGCACAGTAAATCTAGCTGTGTCACAATCTGCACTCCCCAGGCATGATGTACGGCTCCAACGCCAGCCTGCACGTCTGCTCCCAAATTTGTTGGCTTAAAATTTGAACGGTAATGGTGTGATTAACGATTAAATTAATTAATTGCTAAATATATGCTAATTGTTTAATTGGTTGCCTGATCTATATAAGATCATTTATAAATGAAATGAGTTGATTTACAAAGTTTATTGATTAAATGTGACAATGAGTTATACGGCTGACTACCTGATTTGCAATTTTCCCAATTAAATTCACAAAGCTCTTTTAGGTGTGGTTTTGCAAAGTCTGCCCCTATCCAAGTGATCTATACCAGACCTGACACTGCTGTAGTTATTTATGAAATCAGACAGCCAATAATGATGCATTAATATTAATGCACTGTAAATTTTCATATTGTGCTGCAGAAACCAATCCAAGAACATTTTTCATTGTATCTATATTTCACATTTCTAATGCAAATTAAAGTGGAAGTCCTCAGTAAGGTCAAGTGTCTGAGATGAATGTCATTTTCTCTACAAGCTACAGGTGAATTATCTTGGGATGTGAAATGCAGTTTTAGGAAATAGCTGTCAATATGATATCTCTTTGTTTCAATGAGAAGAAACAAAAATACATTTAAAAAAGTGAATGGAAATTTTTTCCCTGGAATTAAAGATTAATACCTGCCATTTTAGGATACAATGCAGACATGCTCTATAAATCATTTATTGACACCAAAACTATTCCTGCATTTAATGCTACGCTACATTCCACGTGTAAGTTACCATTTCTAGAGCACTGAAGGACATACAGGAATGTTGGGAAGTATGGCATTATGGAAACCAAAACAACTGGCCTGTCAGAGGTTAGAGTGGGGTGTGTGTAGATGTGTAGGGATGTTTTCCAAGGTCCATGATAACCTGATGCACTGATTGCACTACAGTCTGCTACTTTCACTTCCTATGCCAGAGGAGGAAAACAGTGGTGCAGTTTACAGTGTGACATGGACACTATTTTTATTTTTATTGCACAAGAGGATGAGATGGTAAAGTGCAAACTGCATCCAGGACAGAAGCAACTATATTATGTTGCAAACACTTCAACTCTCTGCAAGCACCTCCACAAATAGCATGCTAATGCTAAACTAGCCAAGAAGCCAGATTAACTTTAGCTACGTGAATGCCAATTGGAGCCCAGCGGCCAGACCCTAAACTTCAACAGGTAACAACCTGATGAGCAGTCAGGCTGCAGCCTTCATTTCTACCTGTTCATGTTTCTAAAGTAGAATAATTGTGGCTCTTTGTGCTGGTTTTCATCTTTGCTTTGTCTTTTCAGCGTCGTGTTCATAATTAGGATAATATTGGGATAATGTCATCAGGATAGAGATTTGTGTTGGTGTTGGCGCCAGCAGCCTCAAGGTTTATGTTGTTAAATGGTAATTATGAGACAGTGTGTTTCAGGTCCTATTATATGGAGAAGAGCAAAAGTAATGCAACATACTGGATCACTGTGTTCTTTGTAATTTATGTACTACATTACCTTTTTTGAGTAATGACCACAGCACTGATCTCTACAACAAAGAGCGGAAATACCTCCAACATGCACAAACATTTAACCAAACATCAGCAGTGAATTTGCAGGAATGTAATTTCTTTGATTTGGTGCCAGTGAGAACAGAATGAGAATCAATAAGCAATTCAATCAATAAGTGATATTGACAATGGGCTCAGAATCTCTAAATTCTTATCAATTCCCATCCATTATAAGCAGTGATTTTTTTTGTGACTTGATTAAAAATAAAGTATCAAAAACAAACGTTTTTACACCAAAACGTTTGCTTTGGTGTAAATTCCATAATTACAAACAAAATCTATTTTAATATATTAAAAAAATAGAACTCTCCCAATCCTGTTTTTAATTTTAATCTAATATTTACATTGTATAATATATGTATTATCATTATAGTATTATATTATATGTATTAATTTAGATTTCTTTGATTTTCCAACAAAAAATTTAAAAAATACAAAAAATAAGAAATTATTTTTTCTGTTCCTGTGTTTTGTATTTGTGGTTTGACTTTAAGATTAGCATTAAAATTAGAGTGTACAGTAGTGACACAGCGACATCGTCTAGCATCAGATAAAGGCTAGGTCCGATCATACAACAGTTTATTGGCTACACTGTATGCTATTCATGATTTTTTTATTCAAATAAAAATGATACATTTGAATAGAAACAAATAGACAGAGAAATGTATTACACAAGCTAAGGTTTTGTATACTGCTACCTCTCATGTGAATGTGATAACTCCAAGTTTCACTGCCATTTGCAAAAAAAACATGTCAAAAAACTATAATTTGATACCAACTCTTGAAAGCAATGTGCTGGAACTTATACAGAACTTATCATTTATTAACTTACTCGTAAGTAATGTAAGAAAAAAGAAACCGTCTGAGGTGTGTTAAGATGAAGTGAAGCTGTCCCTCTTTTAGGAATGGGCTTCCTTTCCTTTAGTTGAGTAGGCATCAATAAATGGTTCACAGATGATACTCTTTGCTAATGTACACAGATGTAAATGTTTTAAATAGATACTGTGGGTAATAAATAAATCAGTGGTCCAATCTAGCTGGCTAAGCCCAGCCCTAGATTGATAGCAATGGTAATTTATGGTATTGAGCTTCAGCAAAACACTTTGAAATAAATAATGGACTTCAAGCGTCTGCAGTCACTCTCTGCTGTGGATCTGGATGGGGAGCAGAGGCAAAGTTTGATGACAGGATGCAGAGACCAAGAGACAAGCCTCTTATGTGAAGCATGACTAAATAATCCTTTTGTTTTTTTTTACTGGTAATTTAAAATAATCACTAAATCAGAAGACTTTCCATACACTACATATAAAAAAAATCTCTTCTTTAATTGGGCAAAATGATGCTTCATTCCCATTGTAATTAAGCTGTGTGACTCTCATGTCTAAGCTGGCAAGAAAATAAAATATTCTGACCATTTAAAATGTGCGAGGTAGAGAAACCTTGAAATTCATTTATTTTTTTGGAAAAATCGATTGGGCCAGTTTCGCTAAACCGCTGTGATCCAAGGCCAAAAATTCTATATATAAAGCACACAAACGTGCGTGTTTGTCAGGACAAACTCCTCATGGTACAAACAGATAAAATTCAAAAATGAAACCCAGGTTTTCTCTAAATTCAGTACTGCCAAAAATCCTACCTTTCAGACACATTCATCTTCTTCTTTGTCTTGTCTCCCACCGTCTGTTTATTCTGGCATTCATCAGTACCATTACTGCCATGCCCGTCAGATCTCTTCGAGGAAATGAAAAACAGCAGTCATTTTAAGGCGCAGGTTAAAGGTTAGTTCATGTAGATGGAGTCTGGCACATCCCTCCTTGTACGCTGGTATATTCACTGTCGCTCAGTGCATAATGTAGCAAAAGTAGACTTGAAATTTCATAAAATGCCTCTTTATTTAGTATCAGACTTTTAACAAATGCCTTGGGATTTGATTTTATATAGGACGCACAAAGGCTTAAAAGGGTGTCAGCATGAGTTCATGGAACAAAATTTACTAATAGGAGACAGAGAGAAAAATCTACCCGAGTAAAAGTGTCCTCCACTCAGCTCTTGAGAGGAGATTTACCTCTGGAAAAATTGTTCCATGAGCGAAATTCATTTTTTTTCCTCTTTCAGATGCCTCATTACATTATATCCATCCCTGCGAGTAAATGAAGAGCAATTAGCTCTGTTAAATTCTCCAAAAGGCCACAGTGGCAATAAAAAGGACTGATTGTACAGGTGGCAAACATTCTCTCGTCTCCGGGAGAGGAATGCACTTCTGCTAATGTTGGCGGTGTTGGTCCAGAGGTTACGTGGGTAGCTTGTGGTGATTTTTTTTCAAGCTTTTTGTAGTTCCTCGGAGGTGATGAATGGCAATGGGTATAGTGCCAGTAGCAATGTCTCTAGAACTAGCTTATTCTGTGCTGCCAAGCATGATTTATGACAAGAAAAGGGAGGGGGGAATCTCTGACTTCACCATTTGCCCTCTTGCACTTTTCCATATTGTCCAACAGGAGTTTAGGGGTATTGGATTGACAGAGCAACTGCACACATCTGGTTTGGGGATATAGCCAGACCTTTTCCATGCCAACAACCATTTTAAGGAAATAAGTGGGAATGGGAAAATGGAAATATGAAGAAGCAAAAGAGGGAGTAGTATCCATGACGATTAACAGCCCAACACAGTTTGCTGTCAAGTATTTTATAACTTCTATGGACTTTCTAAAGTACATAGCTAACAGAAAATGGATATTTTTAAGGTTATTGTCTCACATAGAGACACTGTGGACATTCAAATCAACCATCATTCAGAGAAGGAAACACTGCTGCGTTTAGGTTTCCTGTGAACTGAAAGTTTTATGACAACCCGACTGAGTGAAATATTTCGAGAGTGCTGGATGCAACCTGATCAATAATGAGGGTGAAAAACACGAGAGAGAGAAAACAGTCAATATCAATAGTATCAATGACCTCTCACAAGCACGTTATGTGCCAATGTTTATCCAGATAAAGCAGGAACATTTAGTTCAGCGGTCCCCAAACCCCGGGCCACGGACCGTTACTGTGGTCCGTGAGACGTTTACTACCAGGCCACGAGAGTTGAGGCTCGGGTGTGAAATTTATGGTTTTCAGGGTATTTATCGTTATTGTTTTATCATTTTTATCATTAACTTGGTTTCCCTGGGTCTTTTCCCGTGTGTTATGAATAAATCTTAATTTTTTGGTACCAGTACTGGTTTTATTTTGTTGTATTTATCCGTGACACCTTAAAGGCCAGTCCGTGAAAATATTATCGGACATAAATCGGTCCGTGGCCCAAAAAAGGTTGGGGACTGCTGACTTAGTTGATGTGTGGGTATGTATGTACGGATGCATATATGTATATATACATATATGTAGAGCTGGGCGATATGAGATTTTTTCATATCACGATATGTTTTTTTCATTTCAGGCGATAACGATATCTATCACGATATAAGCCAAATAACTATATTTGTAAGATTTAAATGTTCTCTGCCCCCGTTCTCTGCGACCTGCTGGAGCAGGGGGGCTAGGAGGAGGAGTTGGCCGTCCGACTGCGGTCTGGAGTGTGGAGCCTTCCTGCTGCTGCGGAGTCGGGGCGGTCTGCCTCCCCCCACCGCAGGGAAAAGGGAAACACCACCTGGGTCTGGGTGCAGTTCCCCCCTCCAGGGGCGGGGGCACCTAGACCCGGTTTGTAGAGTACGCTTGGGGAGTGTGATTGTGTGTACAACGTCTCTTTATGTCTGTCTCCACGTTGGTTGAGTGTGGAGTAAGTGCATATGAGAGCATGAGGGTGGGAATGGATGTTTGTATCTGTGTGTGCCTGTATGTCTGTGTCTATATGTCAGGTCGGGTGTCAGGCGCCACCTCTCTGGGGACATCTCAGGCCCTCCAAGGTTTGGAGGCCTATCTCCCCCTACCACCACTTCCCCTGCCAGTGGCGGACTCCCTCAGACATCGGTGCGTTGGTGGTTCTTTGTGTCCGGGGATGGGCGTCCAGGTACACACCGGCTCACTCCTTGGCGGCCGCTTATCGGGGCCTGGAGCCTGGGGCTCGCTCGGGCCACTTCGGAGGTGGGGTGCCCCCGGCCTCTCGGCCTGGGGCTCGGTCACTCAGGCACAGCTGGCTGCCGGCGGAGCTCACGGGCGCGTCACTGCAACTCCCCCTGGCTTCTGCTCCGCGGCTGCTGAGTGAGCCCTCATCTGGGACTCTCCTCAGCTCTTTCCGGGACAGTGGCGCAGCTGCCCCTCTGTTGGTCTTCCTTGGTCTCTTGTGTTCTGGGGGCCTCTGGATGTCTGGAGTTTTGATCTCCTCCACACCTGCTTCAAGCCCTGGAGGACGGGGCTGTGGCCCCCCCACACCCTCTAGCAGATCATTACATGAAGGAACCTTTTAAAAAAAACAAGCGCGTCCATGCTCACAGGTGTACACACGGGTGATCACACCCACAAACTACACCCTTTTTGGCTCCTACCTCAAAGCACACTGTGTTCTGTTGATCTTATGTGCTGCACAATAATGTTTAACATTTAGTATTTACTGTCATATTCCCATATATCATTGTGATGTTGTTTATTCTATTACTCTTGTTCTCTTCTGCTTGCTTTCTTTTTTCTTTCTCAGCAGGTGATCCAGGTGATTGATATATGCATTTTTTTTTCTCTGCCCGTTCTGTTGGTTTTTGTCTTTTGCCCTTCTCCCCCGTCCCTCTTCTCAGCTGTTTCTCTTTCCCTCTTTCTTTCTCCCCTTCTTTCCCCCAGTCAAGTCTGTCCCGTATTCAGCAAGTGAAAATAAAATAAACAATAAAAGGTGAATCAAATGGACCATTATGGCAAGGCTGGGATGGTCAGTTTGGTAAAGTAAATCCGTTGGGCATCTTTCTTTGCCTTTAGACAACAATTCTGAGGGCAAAAGAGCCAAACGGGACAGGCCAAAAAAAAAAAAAAAAAAAAAAAAAAAAAAAAAAGATTTAAATGTGCCGTTGCTCACAAGTAAAATGTGAAATAATCAGCAGCTTGTTTTTATTTAAATATTTATTTCCCATAATAAGTTCAACAGGGTAGATGTACTTAAGGAACATGAGACTTTTTCAGATAAATAAAGGCAAATATTACAAACTACACAAAAGGCAGCCGCTAAAGCGTTTAAGTTTCAAAATAGAACAAACGAAACAGACTAAATTGTCAATTCCACTTAGAAACAAAATATTAATTCTAAAAATAAATCTTAGTTTGTTTTACAGAAGAACAGACAAAACTTTTGTCAATATCAAATAAACTGAGAACTAAAAGGAAATTCTCAATCTCTCCTTGTTGTATAGCTGAGCTTTTCAAACAGTTTTAACAGTTACTTTAGTCTGACAAAAGCCGAATGACGAATTAGCGCTTCCAGTCAGAGACTGAGGCTACGTCCACACGTACACGGGTATTTTTGAAAACGGAGATTTTCCGTTTTCGTTTTAAAAAATAATCTCGTCCACACATAAAGGCAGAAATGAAGGAAAACGCTGCTATGAACATGCCAAAGCAGCAGGTGGCGCTAGACTCCTAACCGTGCAGAAATGTTGGCCAATCAGAAGTCTAGAAGCCTCGGTGGGAAAAAGTAAACAAAGCTGGGGCATAGAAGCAGAACCGAGTCGTATGTGTGGAGGGACAGTAAACACTGCAGAGAGTAGAATTAACAGTAACAGTCTTGTAGAAATTCATTTCACCGAAACAATAACGTGGCGCAGTGTGACGCATGCACCAGTTTATTGTATTTCCAGACTTGCTTTCGGCACAATTTACAGTGCACGCTACTCTGTTTTTTGTCAGACTTGAAATAGCCGAAATACCTTCACCCTACGGAACTTCTATGGCTCTTCCGTTCGACAATCTCTCCGGCATTGGAACCATCATCTGTTTTCTCTTCGGTCACGCTCGGTTGATTTTTCTAGTCGGCACACTCATTTCCTCCATTACCCGCTGGCTGCTTCCCAAACAAACACACGTGCGGCTTGGCACTTGTGCTGTATGTAACAAGTCACGCGACGTGACGCTGCGGCTGTGATTGGTTCGGCTCTGCGCTACTGAATTTGGATTGGCTGACCTTTTTTTTTTTTTTTTTTTTTAAGAGGACAAGAGCGGCGAGGTCTATCGCGATAGCTTAATTTCTCTATCGAGTAAAAGTTATATCGCGATACATATCGTTATCGTTCTATCGCCCAGCTCTACATATATGTATGTGCGTGTATGTTTGAATGCATGGCTGTATTCGTATGTTTGCAGGTGTATGTATAACTTGTACATATCTTTCTTATGTAAATTTAAATTTGTCTGTTATTGTGTAAATACTTACGCTATTGTGTATTTCACACACATGGAGAAATGCCAAACTGCCTTTCATTGTAAATGAATATGGGTATAAATTGTCTAATTGTTTACAGACAATTTTTTATCATATTAATTGAAAAAGAACACACTGAGAGGGGCTGTTCAATATATTGGACTTATTTTATAACACTTTTCACATTGTGCTGTTGCTGTTTTTACTTGCATATCTTTCACCTCAGATAAATAGGTTACAAAAAACAACAGCACTTCTCAGACGAATGACTAAAAAGTGTTTGGCTCGTGTAACTGCGTGCCGGTTCGGCACACATAAATACTGTAATATGCAATGATCAAGAGTTTATTTGAGCCATAAACCCTATACAGTACTGCCTCCCTCTAACCTCAGGCCATAAGTCCATTCCTGCAAGAGTTCAAAATTTACTTTAGTTTGTTTTTCTCTCCGCCATAAACCCTCGCCATCAAGTGACTAACTTCCAAACAATCTACTGTAATATATAGCAGCTATGATAAATTCAGTGGCAGTGATGCAGCAGTGGTCTCAGGTAATTCTGGTAGAGCATTTTATCGTTCAGACATGGTTTTAAAGACCTCTGTCTTCTTAAATAATACAAAATCAATGCGGATAAAATGTTCAAGGAGGATTTTAGCGCCATAAGGATGAATTAGACATTCAGAAACAATTAATTTCCGCAGTACGTGGCGTCATATTTAGATTTAATAAAAAGTTTTTAATAAAGCAGATTGGAAAAGGGATCCTTGCCTCCATTAGCTGGATGATGGATAACTGAGAAAGGTGAACAGCCACTCATTAACACTCTCTTAAATTACGAAAGTACTTGCCGCCCCCTCCCCCACCTTTCATTTTTTTCCCTTAAATGAGATAAAATAATACTGAGAGGATGAGCACTGAATCAAGTCCAACCGTAATTAAATACGCTGATGGGGTGAAAGTGGTCTGCAGTGCTGGTGGTGTTTAAAAATGTTGCCGTGTGTTAAAATCACTCCGGTGTCAGTTCACACCACAGTCTGTGGGAGTGTGACGAATCAGACTTAAAGTGTCTGACAAGCTTCAAACAAGGATGTAACGCACTTTTCTTTCTTTCTTATAACCTGTTTTGTTTGGTTTTTAAATTGGAGATTTATTTATTGGGAATAGGTCTTCTACATATACATGACCGTTCACCTGGAGAGAAAAGCAAAATGCAGAATTATCAGGATTTATCAGAATTTTGAAGTTTACAGATGGCCTGGTGCTGAACTTCAATCTAAAAAAATAATCTGTCAGGTTTTCGGTGGCAATGACACAACTTATTGGCTCACAACAGCCTCATAATCAATAAACAATTTAAGTAAACATCACGGCAGAATCTTTTGCTGAGGTTTTACTTAAATCAAACCATGTCATTAATAATTCTGGTTTCATCAGGGTAATGGATCAGCCCGGAGAACGTGAATTATTTCGCTTGAGCATCATAACGAATACATAAACGAGGCAGCCCTTCACTGAAATCTTTACAGCTTCTTCTCTGATTTAGAAGAATGAGACACACCCAAACTCTGCTGCTCACTTGCAGACCGAGCTGCCATAATAATGCGCAATATGACGATTAACAGTGAGACAAATTCATTCATCTGCGACCTGACCCATTTAGAAAGCAGGGGGACACCATCTCTCTGATAAAGAGATGTTATATGGAAAAGAGGAATGTGTTTAACTCAGTTTTGATGAAAACTGAGAACAAAATAAAAAATAATAATGTTTTTCTTTAAACTACAGCCTGTACGCACTGCAAAATCCCATGTCATGAATTAGACTTCTTAACACCTGTTTATGATTAAATTCTACTCAATCCTTGTTAGCAATATCATCATTAACATTCTGGATTTACCTGCTTGACAGCTTGATACCTTTACAGACTGCAAACTAATATAATGATTAAAAACAGCATTGGTGTTTATCCTACTTGTGATGATATTCAAGTGTATCTCCGGTCTTCTACAGTTTTTGTAAACTTACAAAACCGTAAAGGAGAGTATTTTGCTCCTGTGTCAATATAATATGCTAAAAGAAAGAGTAGGGACTTTAATCATTATCACCATAAAAATTGCATAATTTTAACCTGTCAGCTTTATTCTTATTGCAGGTTAAGCACTACAGAAGACACAGAAAATGAAGACGGGTGTAATAGAGCGTCTGATAAAAATAGAGGTCACAAGGTATTCTTCATTTTGCTGACTACTCCAGATTTGGAACCACTTGGGACGCTGGTATATAGGACGCCTGCTGTTAAAACACCACCGTGCACCACCATGATTACAACTTGATCCTTTTCCACTGAAAGCTCATGCCGGTAGAAATCAAGTACCCCGAGGCTTACAGCACGCAGCCCAAGGCCTAAAAGGTAATAGCATGAAATATAGATACGGGGGTGACAGATGTTTACAGTGGGTCGTGAGATGGCATTGAGACACAACACAGTGGCTCCCTCCATTGGAGAGGAACCTGATGAGTGGTATAGTAAAGAGATGGAGTGATATAGGAGGTGCTCTGGCAGTGTTTGCAGGCAGATCATTAGGATCCCTCTTTAACTCAACCCCCAGTGACAATCTATTGCTCTCCACCCCTGTCAGCGAATCATTATGGTCTGATCATTAGTGACATCGCCACATGCCCATCACTCAGGCTGGTGCCATATTGGCAGATGAACAGCCTCTGCCCCAGGCCCACTAATCTAGAGACTTCAGACAGGGAGGATGAAGGAATGTTCACCCAGCACTGAAAACAGTGTTGAGGGGGACAATAACTGGGGTAGTCCTTATAATTTTAATGAAACACTCGACATTCTGGCCTTGATTTAAAATGCTCTGTGATTGTCTTTTAAAGAAATATGTAAATATGCAATAGAAATCATGTATTAGAACAGCAATGCAGATATTTAAAAAAAAAACCTTTTGCATGATAGCTGAGTATTTGCATATGTCAGGTGAGTGTTTAGGTTGTAGTCTATGCATGATCAGGACAGTTGTGGTTTAGGAGAGCTAATCTTCTTGATACAGAAAAATACCCCTCTGTGACTTTTACACTAATTATTATTATTATTAATGCACATATTTCAGTGTAAAAACACAATGTTTAGTGAATTATCTGGTTCAGGTGAAACCTGTTTCAAACTGTGATGTCATTATATTATTATGGAGTTATGTGCTGACTATTTTCTTCTCAACTGTTATGAAGAAATCAGAAAATGCCAAGAAATTGCTACTTTTTACTTTAAAAAAGTAGCAAGAATAAAGGAATAAGGAAGAAGTACAGTTGCTTCTGAGAGAAATTCAGAACAACAAAGAAAAGAAAGACTGAAGTGAAAAATTAAGATAAGATACCTTTAGTTGCGCTATGTTGGGCCTATACATCAAAATTCAGGTGCACTACCTGAAACGTGCTCAGAATCTGCTATTGAACCACACATCCAACATGCAGCTCACACATACATAATTCTGACAAGCCTATTGCTCCAGTTAGGATAATGAAATAAAAGATAGTGATCAATACAATCTACAAGGTTTCAGTGCTGGAGTAAATACAGCTTACTAGTATTGTTGTCTGTGCTCAGATGCAAATGAACCTTTAGTTCAGTACTCAAGTAAATGTACTTAGTTACATGTCACCAGTGCGGCCCAGCAGACATGCATGACGTGAGAAATCATGTCACTCTTGTTGCTAATAATTCAAGTTTTCTTTTTAAATATTAACCTCAAGAAACCATCAGTGGTGCTTACTGTACACTTATATCTCCTGAGAACCTCAGCGTATTATATCGCTCCTTTCTCTCATCATTTCAGACTTAACACAAGCTGTAATTAAACAGCTACACGAGTAAGGAACCAAATCATGCATCCCATTTCAGCATGTAATACCAGCACAAAAAAGTAATTAGTTTTGAACATAGTATGCATGTTATGATTGATTTCAAATGGAAGAACTCCAGAGATGCTCTCAGCTCCGTGCTGTATGTTCTCAGATGATGATGCAATGAAAACAGAAATGCATGGCCTCTGCTCTGTGACCTGTAAATAATTGATAAATCAATTTTCTTGACTAGAACACCAAATAATGAAGCAATGCAATTCTTATCAATTACATTTTCGTCTTAATTGTTGACTTCACTTAGCACAAAGCAGCACAGCGAAACACCATGCCATTTTTCAATTAAAAGGTCCAGATGTTTTTGGAGGCTTCAGTAGACACAGGCAGTTGTGAGAAATGCTTTATCTGCATTGTAATAATCACTAGAACATCAGCTCCAGGCTAAATTTACATACTCATGTTTTATTCCAGCCCTCTTTCTAATGCACCGCTTAATTATACTGAGCGCAGACAATGTCAGACCCCCATAGCCCCAAATTTATTATTGCACCGTGTGAAGCAGCAACCATCAAACCTAGTGTCCCTCATCACAGCACACCACAATTGCTGTGCTCTCTCTCTCTTTTTCCCTCTATGAAATTCCGATCATGCTTTTGGTTCTCAATTTCATTGCCAACATGTGAATAAAATTAATAGCAATGATTACAAAATTCAAACTGAAATCACACTTTAGACGCACTTCACACTTCTGCTATTTGTGGATTATCTTCAGTACTTTGTTGCTGTACTTAACACGTAACGTTAAACTGTTTAAAGCGCATCAGGAAAAATGCATTTGGGAGCCAGAGACAGTATTGATGAAAAGGTGCAATGTAAAGGTATTTAATACTGAAGAGACATTAATGTATGCACAATTATCATTTCTTTCTGTGAAAACTGTGTTCTGTGAAAAGATTAGATGAGTTTAAAAGTCATATTATACACATGATTCAAGATTCATAATCAGGATATTTAATTACTAGAGAACATAAACATATTCTCTACATACCAGATTTAAAAAAGTATGCTCCATTTCAAGTGCAATTCTGCTACTGAAAGTGTTGTATAATGTCATGTTATGATTACATAGACTGTATATAAAGGATGGACTCACATTCAGAATCATATTTTGAAGCCTCAGTATTAGTGTCTTAGTCACTCCCATATTCATTCATTCAAGCAAGAGGAATTTATTATATTTAGAACAGAGCATGACATGCTAAGCTATCTGGAACTTTGCTAATTAAAAACAAAAAAAAAGACTTCATGATGCTTGAGGAGTTAAATATTACATTTAAAATTATTACTTTTGGCTAACGTGTAGGTTACTTTCATTTTAAAGTTTTAAAGTTCTAGCACAAGACTGTTAAATCTTACAGTGAATGACATTTCAGTGTTTTCCAGTATAAAGTAAAGTAGCTACAAACTGGATGAAAACAAAATGCTCATAAAATAAAATGGATTTTCCTAAGAACTCATTCAAAGTCAGCAAATGAATAAAGAACTACACAGATGATAAATAAGCAAACTTACATTCAACTAAAAGTGTAATCGCTGCAGCTGATTTTAAAGTTTCACCGTCGTAATTCATGATCTGGTTCTCGTGCAGGGTGGCTTCTCATATTGCGAGGTAAAACAGACATCCTAAGTACACAGCATATAAAAGGAACACTTCTTACACCAATTCAAGCCGACATCTCTAGTTTGGTAAGGTCACATGTTCCATTACAGTGAGCAGAGAGTGGAATCCCTGCACCCCCTCCATCCTCCTCCCGCCCAACCCGACAACTCAGTCCTGCTGCACACCAATCCCTCTGAGGACAACCAAGCATGGAAGAAATATTCTTATTTAGATGAGGGCTCTGCAAGGGGCATAGTATGGCATAACAGAAGAAGAATACAATGTACTGTGGCAAGCACTGAGAGTGACTCCAATACAGCCTCTTTTACAGAAGGCAATCAAATCTGGCAGTCATGTGTAAAGATACTTATCTGCCTGGAGAGGATTTCAACACCATATTTCCAGGAGAAATGGAAATCAGTGCTGACAGCAGCTTGTCACTGTTATATATTCAGAATATCTGATCTCAATAGAGAAATTTCCTTGAGAAAAAACAGCGGGGGGTGGGCGGGGGGCTGGGGGATAATGAAGAGATATTTGGTGGTAAAAGGCCAGTCCTACATCCCGAATAAAGTTAAAACAGGAAGCGGGAGAGATTGCACTGTGCTGTAAGTGTTCAGTGTCCTGATGAGGATAGATTTTTCAAGAAAACACGCTGATCCTACCAGCATGCCTTTACACACTTTACATTTCATATCGCCTCGGGCATGTTCTTGCTTTTGTTTAAAGCACTGCTGCACAAATGAGATTTAGCATATTCCCAAATTCATAGACAAATACCTGTCTGCTGTAGCAGTTTTTGAGATACGTTATTGCACGGTACTTTTCTTGATAGGTCTATAAATTTATTGTCTTCTGGGGCCTTGGGAAATATGACAATACATCAGCAAAGAGAGACTTTGACATGGACAAAAGCACTTTACGAGCTGGTATTCCTGCAAATGTGGAATTATCGCCCAGCCACTGAAGAAACTACAATTCCAGTGAGCGGCGTTAATCAGATTTTCCCCTCCAGAGCTGTAGTTCATTGTCATTGCTAATGGAGCCTCCTCTGCAGGTTGTTGCTCTTCACTAAATTAGTGTGAAGTCTTATCCCAAAAACATTGACTAATACTGCACTTAATCTTAGAAACTCTCAACTCCTGTGAAAAATCTCATCTGGAATGACACTGATGCATCGGAGCGTTGCCCTGCATTGCATTCATCATGTTCCTGACAAAATTAATCTCGATAGGCTGAAACCAAATTACACCTGAGTTCGCACCAATTGCTCACCACAAACACTGAATAAATATTTATTGATGTGATTTCTTCTGCACTAGTGAAGTCGTTTGAGAAAATAAAGATGAAACGAGACAACTTTTGACACAAAATTTTGGCCGTTTGAACAAAGACAAAGAAGAGTGTGCAAGAACTCGGGTTGGCTCTTCAAGGTGGAAAACTTTAGCGATGGTATGATGAAAGGAAACCCATTAAAGCGTCACCGCACTTGGTGTTGGACAGTATGATGACAATAAAACTGCTTTCTTAGTATCTCCAGTGTAGAGTACGTGAATAACGGCATTAGTACATTTTCCTCTTGTAGGGCTTTGAACGGAATGTCTGTCTACCTATAAACTTTACTCTAGTATTTGCAAAGTAGTAGCTTTACTCTCCAACAATATTCAGCTAACCATTTTGGTAAAAGCTAACATTTTTGGAGCATGCAGCCTTTAGCCAATGTAAAAAATTTCAAGCCATCAGCATTTCTTTTAAATGGCTCTGTAAGCTGTTCAGACCGTCTCTGACTCCTTCTGTATGAGAATGGGGTGAAAAACACTCGTGTTTAGCCCTGCCAACCAAAAGCATGCACAGCTCCCGTTATTTATCATCCAAATGAACTCATTTTTCACTACTAATTAAAACATGTTGAAATGAGGAGGAACACGGAAGAAGGGAAGCATTTGTTTGAGAACTGCACAGTCATTCATTTAGACATGTATGTTTGGCTTCTGTTTAAAGAATCCAGAGTGATGTACGAACACAGAGCAAGCTGTTGTCACTAATAGCGAAAGGGAATCGTTTGTATTGTTGCCGTGATGCTGCCACAATAAAATGGATTGACGGGTCTTTAAAAAAAAGGTCGACCAACCTTTTTTGGCGCCTCTTTTAAAACCCGCTGCTTCTTTAATGCACTCTCCTCTATCAGTTATACAGCAAACCAACAAGAATATTTTTAGCCGATGGGGTTTATGGCTATGTGTTGGTGATTAATTGAATAAAAAGGTGGCGTTTCACAAATCATCCCTTTAATTAGTCGGCGAGCGTCAGTGTGACGACGCTGCCTCTGTCTGAAAACACGGAGACGGGGGTGGGTGTACCAGCCAGAGCTCCAGCAGGGGCCGGGGGCCATTAGGGGGCTTTGGAAAGAGGTGGGGTGCCGAGGAGGCTGAGGGGAGGCAGCACAGCCCCAGGCAGACTCTGCTGCACACCCAGGTGCTGTTGTCAGCTGGAGTCCTGCTCCAGCTGCTCGCCAAAGATTGATTTAATTATTTCCTTTCCCTCTGTCCCTGCATTTCTTTAATTCTTTGTCTTCTCTACCTTGTTGCCTTTTGGCTTCTCTCTGAAAACCCAAAGGTCTATTGTGGCCAAAACAATGCGTCGTATATATTCAAATGACCGTTATTGGATTTCATGCAAATCTGAAGCGTCTTTTAACATTATAAAGCTGCACAAAGAGTGTAAAATTAAATCCACTAGATAACTTGCATTTTCCAAGCCAAATTTTGACACTTGTATCACTTAATCTGCTTCCTTTCATTCGGTTCATTTTCGCACATAATGAGACAGATTTTATAATTACAGATGTACTGCATTGTTACAGCCCATAAGTGCTGAAGGAGATTTTGGCTGTGGTCGCTGACTTTGAGGTCGCACGACTTGTGTTATCAATTCTCAATGATTTAAATTGCTAAAGTTCTTTTTCTCTTATCTGATCTTTTAAAGGGTAATGAAAGGGCCCATCTTTTTACTGAAACCCATCTTCAATCACTGTTAATGTTAACTCCATGTACACATAAGAGGGCTGATAAAGAATCATTAGTCTCGTTAATGGAATCACAGGTCCAATCCCTCCATCCTTTTCTATTGAAAAGCCCTCTTCATTTCAAAGTTGTTCTGCTTTATTAAAGCTCATTACCATTTCTCTTTTAATAAGCACTCTTTAAAGTCATTACCTGCAGTGGAGTTAAAGGCTCAGCTATTAAAAGGTTACTTTAATGTGAATAATGGCCTCCCGATATACTCAAGTTAATTACTATTGGATACTGGTTCTAGTTTAATCTAATGCTTAAACCTTAATGAAAGATATGTCACAGTACAATGAAATGGCAAAAAATTGTTCCCAATCAACACAAGTATTTGTGCTATCTCTGCTCACACAGGCAGCGTCTCTCCATCCTCAGCTTCACGGCAGTCTTCCAATACATCGAACCACAACGTGCACCGTTTTCTCAGAGCACCAATAGTCACATGGTTAGTGCGGTTAATTGCAATTGAAGACAATCTTGTTAACGTTGTCTTCGTTAATCACTTTTTCTAACATTATGCCGGAGTCGGTAACCGCTCTATGGTTTGATTTCTTGTTCAAACACGCAACTTTTGTTTTCAGAAGAAGAAAGGAAAGAAGAAGTAATTGTTATCTCTGTGCTGATACTAGAGATGGCACGATACCACTTTTTTATGTCCGATACCGATACCGATATCATAAATTTGGATATCTGCCGATACCGATATGAATCCGATAGTGTTTTTTAATCAACAAAACTGTTTTTTTTTAAATATCTTGCTGCATTTTGTATAAGTTCACACTCAAGTTTAAAACAACAACTACACTAAAGCTATTCTGTCATACCTGTATGCAAAAAAAAACATTTCATAGTTCAGCAATACTGATCAATCTAATAAACTTAAGTAAGTACTTAGCGTAAATATTAAGCAACCTAACTAATAGGGTTCCAACTCCCAGCAACAAAAATAAATAAATAAAAAATAGGGAACCACCCCTCACGCTCCACCTCATGATGCTTAATCGATGTAATCAACCTTAATTTGATGCAGTGTGAAAAAAAATGCACAGAAATCAATTATTTTTCAAGAAATATTAAATAGATTCAACATCTTTCTTCAACAAAATTGCAGACTGCACAGATGGTACCTCCCCAAAGGAAAAAGTACTATAGCTTACTAGGGTATATATTAGACTTAATAGTTACTATATACAGTAATTGACTTCTATTCATTTTACATCAAATTAAAACTTTGGGTGTCAGATAATTATTTATTAAAAGCTAGACATTTTAAATTAGAATAAGAAAGAAAAGTATGTCTTTGTGCCCCCTTTTCCCTGTTAATGCCCTATCGGCCCCCCTGGCTAAACTTTGCTAGATCCGCCTCTTCAATTTCAAACTGTTTAAAATTCACAAGTGAAAAGCCTAATTGCTGTGATCTCCACAGAACACCAGGAGTATTTAGTATTAGTATTTATTTATTTGTTGTCATTGTCAAGAACAATGAAATTGCGTTTGGGGCTTCCATACAACCCAAAAAAAAAAAAAAAGAAGAAAATAATAAATACCCCTTAAAACCCAAGTGTACATATTTAACCCAGTGTGACTCCAATGCAATAAGACAATCCTTAGCAATAATGTTTGTAGAAATTCAGACAAAGACCTGAGAAACATGACAAAATACAACAATGCAACCCATTCAATATTATTGTACTGTGAGATATGATATCAGATATGATAGTTATCTATTTAAGAAAGAGGGGGGGCAGGAGGGGGAAGAGAATAAAGATATGATGCACCAATGCAGACCAGTAAGGGCTATCATGAACCCTACATTGTAGAGCACTTCATCTTTTCATAGGAGTTAGTGCTGCAGTTCTGGGAGAAATTGAAGTTGAAACGTGGAGCAAAATTGACCAAAACCCAGACAGTCAGGTGTTTCCACTGGACAGGAAAACCATAGCAACTGTCTCCTCTCATGCTCAACAACTGTCCAGTTTTGACTGTTAGAGACTGGGACATAGTTCAGGGCACAATGTTGCAAATAAAGTCTAAATAAAGATGTAAATGTTAGGGTTTGGAAAAAAGTTCATTTTGAATGTGATGTCAGCAAAAACAGCGGCGTTTCCCACTATGCATCATCACCTCATCTTTCAAAACACCCTGTAACTGTTTGAGGCACCAAGGAGCTTAATTCTTAATTTAGTGGGGCTTCCTTTGTTGTGTTTTACATGGCATCATAGACCACAAAATATTTTTTTTCTTGCCAGGTCTGATTACAACAGAGCCACGTTGGAATATATGCAGAATGTGATTTGACATCGTCTTGCATAGAAAAGAAAGACTTTTCCTCCAAAGAAAACAAAGTTTGACGTTAATAAAACCTTTATATGTTTTTCCAAATGAATTGTGCCATCAATCCTTCAATGATGAATTCTGTACTAAACATTTTCCATATCATCACAGATGCTGACTTTTGGATTTGGTAACAGCCGAAACGATCCGTCTCCTCTTCAGTCCAAACAATTCGGAATCCACGATTTTCAAAAACAACATCTGGATCCTGCTGTATAATTATTTTTGTTTACATAGAGTGAATCCTGCTCTGAACACTGTGATCAGAGTTTTTATCCAGATGTTTAAATTAGGTATCGTTCTGATATTGCTTAACTGTTTGATCACAGCCCCTCCCCCTTTTTCCAGCCTCCCTGGAAAGTTTTGTCATCCAGGTCTCACCGTCATAAATAAAAATAAACAAATACGGATATAAAAAAGTACAAAGTTAAATGAATGCATTCCACTTTTACTGACTCCAGGTTGTACATCCACACAGTCTACATGTATTTTAAAATGCTTTCCCTCAAAACAAATCACTCAGTTCAATATTATCACAAGAAAACCCAGTAACAGCTGCAATATCACCATTTACAAATTACAAATACTACCACTAATTGCTAAAGAGCAGATTCCCTTAATTTTTAAGGATGATGAGAGAATACATCACTCTAATGCTACATTTGTGTTTTTCCTGTAGTGAAATATGTGTCTTATTCATGCACAGAATTAATGTGCACCAAATGCACCACATTAGCATTTTCCAGTGATATGTTTCTCTCTCTCTTAAGGTCATGCGGCCTTAACGGGAAGCTTAAGTAAGACTCATGTGCGTGTGTGTGACCCATTTCATAAATCCCATCACCTCCACGGAGAGATAGTGGATACTAAATGTCACAAACCAGTAGGTCATCAAATCCCTTTTCCTCAACAAACAGCATTAAGACAATGATAAGAAGTGAGCAATGACTGCGTTGGAGGGCCTCACTGTGCTAAAATACTCTGATGACAACAAACGCATTCCATCATGTCAACAACAAACGGTGCATTCATGAATAGGTTTGCTGAGATGTGGTGGACAGATGCTGTTATAGTCATTGGTCTCCATGCTTGACAGATTATTTGCAGAACTTCAATGTATCTTTGAAGCCCAGGGGTTGCTTACTGCCAGCCAAACAGAAATGGCACTGTCAGAGAAAGAATGGACAGGCGACTTCCAGCAAAGAAGAGCGAGATGAAAAGATGCAACATTGTTTCTTGATCAAGAGCACGCGGCTTGTGGCTTTTAAGATCAAATATTTCAGCTGAAAATTGGCTGTAGTGCAGGCTGTATGGCGGTGCACTTCATAAATATTGTACTGTATGTTTCACATGAATGCCAAAAAAAAGAAAAATGGGACACAGTCCCCTGAAGGTGTTTGAAGCAAACTGACAATTAAAAGTGTAATCGTGTGACTTCACAGAAGGCAAAAATAAGGAGTTTTTTTTTTCTTTTTATGCTTTTAGCATTTATTAAAATGCCTCCTAATTACACCACCTAGGCAGGCTGCTGTTTTGCTTTTTATTTTCTTTGAGCGCTCTATGCAGGACACTTAAGAGAAAAAAAAAGACAGCTGTTGGTGAGCGCGGTCACATTCACACCACCGCTTGTCAGTAACCCAACATTAATGAACTCACTCTTGAGCTGTTTGGTGCAAGAGGAATATTTTCTATCTGCCATGTTTTTAAGGGACATAAAGGATGACAAATGTTTGTAAAGGAGAAAAACAACTGTCTTAAATACTGACATGTGTGTCAAATTAATTTAATTTGTAAAGCGTGAAAGTAAAATCAAGCTTAGATACCAGGAGTGCATATGAATGTGAAATAGCTGTGAAACAGGCTATTTTAATTGATCTTTAATTGAAATCAATGGAAGATATTTAACAGTGCAGAATTTGATAGAAACTGTAGGGAAAAATACAATAGTAGCCACTTATTCTGGGATAAAATTGGAGTAAAGAAACTTGCCAAAACTAGCAAACGCATTTAACCTTTTACTTATAAATATGCATCATAGAAAGTCAGTGTAAAAAGCAACAAAAAAGTCAATTTTCTACTAAATCATACTGAATCAGTGTGGATCTTAATCTATTAAAATCTTTACTGATGAATGCTGTGTAATTTGTTGAGAACAACAGAATGTAACAAAATCAACCCTTTGATGTCTGGACTAAAAAAAATCACATTAAAACTAGGGATGGGTACCGGTGTCCGGTGCCATGATGGCACCGGTTCTGACATAAACGGCAGTAACCAGACTGAAAAGCAGCGCACATTTCGGTGCTTTATTTCGGTGCTTTTTTTTTCCTGAGCTGTGATACACTTTAGATTCTAGCCAATCATTTTACGTTTCCGAGGATAGTAGGCGGGGCCAGGTACGTACGTTCTTTTAGAGCAGAGCTGCAGCTTAAAAATGCCCAAGGCAAAGCGGTCAAAAGTCTGGCTGTACTTCACAGCAAAAGATGCAAACTCAGCAGCCTGCAAGAAGTGCTTTAAGCTGATACTGTGATACTGTCAAAGGAGGTAACACCTCAAATCCGATGAAATACCTGGCGACGCATAGCGGTTTTTTTTTTTTAAAGCCGAGAAATGCACCGTATTTGATAGCTTGCTGCGAGACCTCACACTGAGCACATCTACTGCGGGTGGGTTGCCTGTTATCGGACCCGGATTTAGCAACATACAAAGAGCAGAAAGCAAAAACACAAAGAGTAGAGTCCTGGCCCCTAGCCCTGCCAGTGTAGCAGAAATGATGACGGATGATGATGCAGCAGCAGCCGTTCTTCTCTGCGTGAGTAGCTTAATGTTGTTCGTGTGTAATTTACGTTGAGTAGGCTAACCACGTCATTAAATTAATGCATGTAAGGTGAACTAGCAACCATCATCATAGCTACATGCGGCTGTCTTCTTGTTTGATGGCAGATACTCCCTTCACCCTGGCCAATAAGGCTAAAATTACCAAAGAAAAAGTGGAAAACAGTTAAACATGAGAGGTTTTTGGACAAAGTTTGTGTTTTTTCCATTGTTTAAGCACTGCTTCCAGCCAAGAGTGATACCATATATGCCCCATAGCTGCAGAAAAGGCTAACATTGTTATCTTTTTACAAAAAACAGCTGAACATGAGAGGTTTTTGGACCAATTTTGTGTTCTCCATTCTTTAAGCACCAGTTTGAGCACCGTTTAAGCACCAGCACCGTTTCAAAAGTACCGGTTTGGCACCGGTATCAGATAAAACCTAAACGATACCCATCCCTAATTAAAACAAACCAAAGACGTGTTCAAGCCAAGAGTTCCATATCAAACGCTACAGGCCTCAGTTAACATATTAAATGTTAAAGTTCATGACAATACAACTGGAAAAAGACTGAATAAGTGTGGCTTGGTTGGAAGGGTTTTCAGGAAAAAGCCTCTTCTCTCTAAAAAGACCACGACAGCATAACTTGGGTTTGCAAAGTTGCATCAGTGCATCAATAAACCAAAAGATTTCTGGAACAAGTTCCTTTGAACATACAAGACCACAGTGGAGATATCTGACCATGATGCACAGCACCGTGTTTGGTGAAAACCAGACACAGCATATCAGCACAAACACCTTGTACCAACTGTAAAGCACGGTTGTAGAGAGAGGTAATTATTTCAGCTTGTTTTGCAGCCACAGAACCTGGGCAGGACCTTGTAGTCATAGAGGTGACCGTGAACTTCCCTGTAAACCAAAGTATTCTAGAGCAGCGGTCCCCAACCTTTTTTGCACCATTGACCGGTTTAATGTCAGACTTTATTTTCACGGACCAGCCTTTAAGGTGTCACAGATGAATACAACAAAATAAAATACTACGATCAAGACAAAACTTGTGGTATTTTGTAAATATAATAAAAAACGCAAATTCACTGTCTAATTGTGTAACTTTATTAGCAGCGTCCTCCTGAAATGTGCCAACAACATTGAGAGTAACCTCCTCTTCTCTGCCCCTTAATTCTCTCTGGTCGCTATGGTAACGTGTAAATAGTTCTTTCAAAATAAGAAACACAACTCGGGAAAAGACCCAGGGAAACCGAGATAACGATAAAAACCCTGAAAACCATAAATTTCACATCAGAGCCTCAACTCTCGCAGCCCGGCACCATATGACTCACGGGCCGGTACCAGTATGTGGCCCGGGGTCTAATGGGAAGCTATTTGTCCAGTTTGGTTTAAATTGGCTCAGTCAACAGGACAGTGATCCCATGTCTAAACCTCAACCCACATGATATATTATGGCAGAGCCATAAACAAATGCCAACAAACCTCAATGAAATTAAACAACTCTGCAACAAAGTGTGAGCCAAAATTCCATCACAATAATGTTTTTTTTAAGCTATTTCTGCTAAAGGTCATTCTACAAGCTACTGAATCATGGAGGGTACTCTTAAATTTGGTTAAATAAATAATCACAAAGTGTTATGTGTCATGTATTCTTGTTCATCTGGGTTCCACTCACCTGATTTTGAGACCTAGTAAGCACTAGTTAATTTCTTTTAAATATGTCTTGATATGTTAACTCTAAGACTTCCATTTCAAAAAAACAAATCTCTCGCTGTTTATTTAACTGGGTCATCGGTCATGTTAGCTCAGCATAAGGAAAAAGGCTGCCTATTCAGAACTAAGCAAATATTTTGCCAAAATGTCTAATTTAAACTTTGGACTGGTTTAACATGCATGCAGTTGTGCATTTTGACTCCTTTTCTTGATGCTTCATTACTTTTCATTAATGATAAAACATCTGTGATGTTTGTTTGCACACTACTATTCTTTCATGCACCGGCGAATTTCAATATAATGACTATTTCATAATGATGAGCTGAAAATTACACAATATACTCGCCTTGCTCTCGTTCTTTCAAGTGAGAGAAAAAAAAGAAAGACAGTAACACTGCAACCCCATAAGAGCCTCATAAAAATAATGAAACTCACCGGTCTCCCTGTTTCTAGCAACACTACATTTGAACTTTATGTTGACAAAGCAACAAAGCCATCACTATCTACAGCTAGAGCTTGCATTATGCTGATGAATGGAGAGCCCTGCCAGATTACTTGATTTGATAAGCAGTACAACCCATCGGTAACATAATACATCACAAATTGTTTTGTCAACAATTTATGATACCATTTATCAAATGACCATCGCAGTGGGCTGAGTTATGGTGTCATAGCTGGCATAATGTCAATACTCAAGCTGAGTTGAGGGCAGTCTGGCCGCAGTGATTTAGACATGCTACACTCTGACCTCTTCTGAGATTTCCTCTTCATTACCAGATAAATTGATGATGAAAGCAGTGAAAAATATAAAATTTTATGTTTTAATCTTTATAATTAGACATAGGATGGAGATAAAGTAGATGAAATGAAGTCCGAAGTTGGTCGTGTAGAGGGCTTCTGCTGTTTTATGAAGAGAAACACAGCCTAGCTTAAATTAAAAATTGACTCTACAATATCAAGAAAACCTGGGCTAAAAAGTGATTAACGTGAACATTAACCAATTTTTATGAGTCATATGATAGAATTTTACATCAGTCCATCATCAAGTTTCTGGCTACTGAGCCAAACAAATGTTACAGTGGCAGAGCTTTCACTCCAGCTTTTCTTTCCACCCCCAAAATTTGAGAAATCCAACAAATGTATCAGAATTTTTGCAATAAAAGCATTGTAACAAAGGTCTGATGTTGTTCCTCTCCTGAGAATCAATTTGGGCTGTAGCCTGAATGACAATTAAAATGTAAGGCTTTAAAATGCCTGCTGAGCTCAGTCCATGCCTTTGGTATTGACCAGAATATATGGCCTGTGTCCAAGCCACCACTGCTCGCTGGCCAGTCTTAAAGGTTACTGCATCCACTACATGTACCCACATTAACAGGACACTCACCTCTCTGGGTTTATGGTCTGTGTAATAATTTTAAGCAAAGAGAGAAGAGCATTCAGTGGAGACAGTAACAGCGAGAGAGTCGAGGGAGGACAAGTGTACTATGATTGATCGCGCTGAGCAGTATAGCTGTGTATTTCTTACACACCCCCCCCCCCCCCCCCCCCTCCCAGATTAGTGCCTGCTCCTGATCTCTCACATCTGTCTTGACTTTCTCAAGAAACAAATTCCTTAGACTTAAAACTCTTGGGATTAAAACTTTATTGACTGGTTTACTTTTTGGTTTCAGTTATGCACATGAATGAGGTGGACAGAGTGAGGCACTGAGTAGCTGCTGTAGTAGGTGCTGTGTTGTAATGAAGATAAGATAAGATAAGATAAGATAAGATAAGATAAGATAACCTTTATTAGTCCCACACGTGGGAAATTTGTTTTGTCACAGCAGGAAGTGGACAGTGCAAAAGTTATGAGGCAAAAATTAGAATACAATAAGAATAAATACAGTACACAACTGTACAGAATAGAATAAAATAAAATACTATATACAGTAGAATAAAATAAAATAAATATACAATAAGATAAAAATAGAATACAAATACTATATACAACTGAGTAAAAATACAACGATGACAGAAAGGATTATTGCACTTAGTATTATTGCATATGTATGGATGTGTGTGCTTGATCAGTTTAAGTCTAATGAAGCCTACTTTGTTAGTCTTCATCTGTTTATTTATCACCCAGATTTTTAAACCTCAAAGAAATGATCTTATTATTAGTAGCAACATTCTGTCATGTGCCAGAAACATGGTTGAGAGGTATCACGTTTTATTAGTTTAACCTCACATACAGTATTTCCTGTAAACTGTCAACCCATATTTACTATTTACTAGTACTTTTGTATCTGTATTTTCTTTTTGAGACTGTGTTCAGTTTGCTTTCTATTTTTTTTTTTTGCATTTGTATTTTTCAAGTTCACTTTAAAGCCTCTACTGGTTTCTTTGCAGAAGAAGACTTTATGTCCAAAACACGTAAGAAGCTTTATTTTTACACTCAACAGTACATAAAGCAATTAAAATCAACTCCTCCTCGATGAGCTTCAACATAAAAGTGCTTCATGAGAATGCAATTAACGACAGCCACAGTCCTGCATAATGAGTACTTTTAATGTTGGTGCTATAAGTACATTTTGCTGACAATGCTTTGGAAAGCAGGATTTTTAATTTAATTAAGGATGTGAATACTTTCTCCATAAATACTTTTTGATTCTACTTTAGTTTTTCATTGTGTTTATGTTTCGTGTATTACCCATCCTGGATATTCGCGTGTATTTGTATTGTCGAAGCATGTGTTATATGAATAAAAGTAACCTGACTCTACCCGACTTGCACCTGCATCTGAGGCATAAACGTCAAAATTTTTCATGGCACCGATTCCTGCAGATTAAACCAATATTCATGCTACTTCTATCCACTCTAACATTTACAAGCACAATGAAGACGAATTGCATGCACAGCAGCGACAAATATCAATAAATAAATAATATATCCAAACCAGATGAAAGGCTGTTTATAATTGGGTTAGTAATATCCCTGGCACCGTCTGCTCGGTCATTTCCTTCAATCTCCCTGAGCAACAGGGGATCATACAGGCGACACTCAGAACAGGAAGTGTCTCGCCGCTCCGTGACAGGCTGACTTCTTGCATTCTCTCACCTTCTTCAACACCAGTTCAAATACAAGGAAGCCGGGAGAAAAGACATCTTCACTTGCACAACACCCGGTGATTTCACAAATCTTTTAATGATTTCTGACCCTTTTTGTGGACAGTGAAACTGTGAACTCATGCACCCATAACTTCTCACTTAATCTGTATTACTCTCATCACAACAGAGCAAGCCACTCTATCAGTAAATGCTAATCTCCTAATTAACAAGCTAATTAGGCAATTACAGCTTTGCAGAAGGATGCCTAAATGAAATATGACAACACAGTCACTTTCCACAGCACCTGTGGGTCTTTTCAGATGTCACAATGAGAAGCATGATGACAAAGTGTTGTCTCTGCACTCATAGGTGCTTATTCCTATGCCTCGCTAAGCACATTTGTAAAAATATTGTCATTTTATTTAACCTAATCTGCAGTACTTGTGGAAACAACATGTCAAATTACGTCTAAATTATTTCTCCTCAGATAAACTGACCTGCACTGTTTTCACACCAGCAGCAGTGGTTAGCACAACCCCTCGGTTATGTAAAGATGGTTTTGTCAACTAGTAGACCCACAGTGTCTTACTGTAAGGAGCTGTCACATACGGAAATGAATTATGTTGACATATGGCTGAAAACAACGGCGAATAGGCCTGCTATGCAATGCAATGAAGAATCATGCACTGCAACAGAGGAGAGGAGTCGGAGCCGTACCTTTGAGCCCCTCTTGACAGGTATGCAGTGTGACTTGACAGCTCAGTATTTCAATGATAAATGCAGTAGTCCTGGGACTCCCATTCACTAAACTCGAGAGTGCATTGCTCCCATACTTCAAGGTCAAATGAATGAGCAAAACCACACAGACCACTAAAGACAAATTAGATTTTTTTTCTTCTTCACATGTTGAAATTGATTGTGATGTGAACATTTCAAACTTTGGAATTTGGTAGATACACTAATGCAAACTTTTAGCATCAGTGATTTCTTTTAAATTGACCACGTCAGACGATTTTATTGTGAAACAATTATATATTCATTTATAGGTAAGATTTTCTTACCTACTCTAGTAAGGAAATCAGAAGCTGAAAGGTTATTTTAAGTAATGACTCACCTTATCATGACTTCAAACAAATTTCTTTCAGTAAAAGTTGCTCCCTTTTCACAAGATCGATCCACTCCCTGAGTTCTGACTCATGAAGATGAATCATTCGCTAAAACTATTCACTATTTTAATACAGCATTACGTGGACCCCTGACAGCTGCCAGGGAAATATTCAAAAAGGAGCACTTCCTGAAGTAATAAGATGATTCTAATAACAGATAATGCAGTGATGTAAAATATGGTCATGCCACATCATATCCATCTTTACCATCTATATGAGACAGGTGACTTTCACAGGTGTCATCAGAGCTTAAAATGTGTTAGCTATGCGTCACATCACTGTTATAGCACACTGTTTTTAAATATTTGCCATATAAAGTGAAGACCACACACTGGATCACACCAGCGAGATTTCTACAGTCCACAGCCACAGTCTCAAACCCATAGTCAATCTCTTACTTTATTCCAGTGTCAGTTACACACCTATAAAATTTTGCAACTGCATATTGCAGAGTTGTGACTATCATTTTGACAAAATCTGTCAACAGACACACAGACGAACACCTGGCGAAGCACTAAAAAATGCCTTTGTGGTGGTTTCTGCAACATTGTCTTGACGACCACATTTTGTCACAGTGACACACACACACACACACACACACACACACACACACACACACACACACACACACACACGTACACACAAAGACAGATAGAGCAAGGTTAAAACAACATCAGCTGTTACTAGTAGATATCAAACTTTCATATAAAAGACACTTAATCAGGGAGCTACAAACATATTCAAGCTTAAGAAGAAGGTGGTATTTTGTGAAGCTGTCATAGCCCCCGGCAGTCCCTCTATTGGTCAAACAACACACATCTTTAATTCCTGCCTTCGTTTTGAGCTCAGCATCACATCTGTAAATCTTTGAAGCTTTATACTGTACGACTGCGACACTGCTGTGTTGACGAAATCTGTACACAGACAGACATACAAACACCTGCCAAAACACTCAGAAGTGCTTTTGTGGTAGTTTCCGCTACAGTAGTTGTCTCCAGGAAAACAGTTTTTCATGATGACGCACTGACAGACTCACAAGTTGAACATAATGCCAACTTTCCATGTCAGAGTAACTTCTGTTGTTCATCAAATTCAGACTTACATTTTCCATAAAATGAATGAGCTCAAGGGTCAACACAGTTTAATGAACATCAATACACAAAACATGTATATTTGTCAAATATACATGACATGTTTAAAATGCAAAGATGTCACATTCTAGAGAAACTGCTAGTTTACATCTGTAGATGTAGGGAAGGTCAACATAAACCTTTCAAATAAACAAAACCATACACATATATGACAAAAACAAATGAAATATGCTTTTTGTTTTTTAAAAATGTTACAGTATTTTTTTTTCTCTACATTTCAGGTTTCATGAATTAAGCTAATTCCAAATCTGATAAATATCTACAAATGCAACATAGTCAAAATTACAGGCAGATGTTGACTGTATAGAACATCCTGTTTGTATTTTGATTAAATTAACTGTGCAAAAATAATTAAATAAATAGATATTTTAAATGCACATGTTCACTCGGTGTGCTAAAAGGTGCTTATAAAAAAAATCATGCTACATCCTGGTATACTTTGCGTCCACGGTACAAATCAGCAGGCTGGTTGGTCACCAACTACTAGTTTTTATTATTATTATTTTATTATGAGAAATCATGCATAACGTAAAGGAAGAGCGTACTCACAGAGGGGCTCTGCCCAAGTTTGAACCAAGGAGTCTGGCTGTGAGGCAGACGTGCTAACCGCTGAACCACCATGCTGCCTGCTGAAACTCCCACTTCTATTATTGATGGCTTCACATTCACCTTTGCACACAGTTACCAACTGGATATAGCGCTTTACTTCAGAAGTAATAAATAGCATTTTAGGCAGCTTTTCTGTTTTTTCAGAGGTCCGGTGATACACTGGATGGGCCGCTTTAAACTACTTACACGTCATTTATTCAGTGATGTCAGGGTGGAAGAAAAGTGGCTGGTGGACAACTTAACAACTCACTTGAGCAAACAAGTCCATATATTTAGCAACACGGCCGTGCTTAAATATTGTTTATGTGACTTTGTCACTTCATTGCAGAGTAATCAGAACCAAGCAAAGCCTATCTATCAAAAGTTCACCATTAACGTCTTTGCACAACACAAGCCCTCTTTTGTGGTTTCTTCGTATAAAACTCTGTCCACATCCTTTATTCCTACACGTTATCGCTGAATTCATTTTAACTGAAGGGAAAGCCCCTATTTTTTTTTCTGATCTCGATGCTTATAGTAGAGGTGCACTGTATATTTGCTGCCATTCCTCCGGCTCAACAACTTGTCTGCTGCCATAGCAACTGCGAAAGAGCACAGAGCAGCGCCGCCTGCTTGTGCAGTGGATGTCACTCGTAGCAACGACCAATCAGAAGTTCCCATCCTTTTGCAAGCGCTGTGGTGAAGATGGAGGGATGAAGTGGGTGGGCTTTCGGCATCATGCATCTGCCAGCATAGGACGCGGAGCTCGTCAGTCTTCGTCATTCTCGCCCGGGATTGGTCGAGGAGCTTTACTTTCCAATAATATAAACATGTCTACTGCTTGCCTGGCTTGAACCGAGGCTTACAAGGGACTGTGCAGTTCTACATCAAACTGTATAAAAACTCTCATTATGTGTTTGCTTGTATTGCTACAGAGCTAAATCTTTGTTATTGCAAGAGAATATGCACATAGCTGCACGTGCACGCGTGAGGAAACGAGGATACCCTGCTGCCGCTGTTGCAAGAAAGAGAGGGGACTCAGCCGTGCTTTCATCATTATAATCACCATCTTAAGTACTAGCGCTTAACATTTTGTTTTTCGGTGTTCAGGCGAGAAGTGACAAGAATATAGACCCCTCCTCTGCAGGGCGGAGCGTGCATTTTCATTTCGTATTTTGTATTTTTTTTTTTTGTGATTATTTTTTTTCCTGCCCTCTTCCCTGCTCTGACACGTCTGCACTGAGTGAGTGGCATTGGCACACTGTCAATCGCTCACTACTGCTGCCATCAAACAACATAAAACACACACAGGCAGAGGCTGGAGCTCATAAATTTCAGAAGGGCAAGATATTTTTTTGCGCATCGCCTTAATACAGCGTTGTCTCCTAATTAATTTCCTCTCGCCGTTGCTTTTTTTTCTAAGCAGAAATCTCCCAACTTTTTGTACATTTCATATTTTTTGTAGTCACATTTGGAAACCTTGCTGCAGATTGTGTATTTTTTTTAAATACTGTCAGTTGTCGCGGGGATAATTTCTGCACATTTATAGCTGACACCTGCGAGCCTAAGATTGTTTTTTTTATTTGTTTACACGTTTTCACAGCGGATATCTTTTTTTTTTTTTTTTTTAATTTTGTTGCCGGTGCTTCATGAGGAGGATTTGGACATTTTCGAAAGGAAATGCGCCGGAATCCCACGAAGAGCGCTAATAAATGAGAGACCACCAAGGACCGTTTCTGTCTCTACCGCCCGTCAAAACCCAGAGAAAAGACTGATTGCTATGAGGATCCGTGCGGGATGTGATGGACCGTCAATTTTGACAAACAAGTTTTAAAGAAGAAGAGAAAAAAATATTCATGCGATTTTCTACAAACACAGCCGAAATCAGCGTTTTGGCACTTTGGACCGCGCGTAAAGCGACGACAACTTGGACAGAAGATTTACGCTAAAAAATAGTATTAATAAAAACTGCTGCATATTTTTTAACAAAAGACGCGTGTGTGCTGCCTAACCCCGAAGAATCACACAACCGTACATCCTTCCAGTCTGCGGCATATGTTGTAGCCGATTTCGTATATGAGTTTTTCAATTTGTGTGGCTCAGTGCACAGACTCTTTGGCGGCTACTATGGACGATCAAGCCCGGATCATGCAGTCGATCGGCGGTGTCAGTCTGGCTGGCCACTCGGTACAAGGAGGCATGGCACTGCCGCCTCCACATGGACACGATGGGACAGACGGAGACGGAAGAAAACAAGACATTGGTGACATTCTGCATCAAATAATGACCATAACTGATCAAAGTCTGGACGAGGCGCAAGCAAAGTTGGTTGATTTATATGTTTTATTAACTTCGCCACACCAAAAAAAGAAAAGAAAAAACAAAACAAAACGCCGAACGCATCATTATTGAGATGTGGCCCGTTTAACTTAACTCCCCAATGCACAACAATAGGCTGGAGTGGCTTTAATGATAATCTCACTCTGAGGTGTATTTATTGCCTCGCAAAGCTTTAACACAGTGAAAGTTGCCACTGAGGGAAGCACAGCATTTTAGTTAAACTGTCCTAGTGAGCACGTGTTTTATAAATGTTCATTCATCTACAAAAGTCTACGTGGTGTTGAAACACAATTAATGCCAGTGGGCTCATGTTATGCAGGGAATTGCCACTGAGACTAATATTTACATTAGGGCTTGGTGTTATTTGGTGTTTAAAAAAAAAAAAAAAAATGCTATGACACAGTATACATTTTAGAAGAAAATGCTAACTTTCTGAAGAAGAGGCTTGGAACATTGGAAGGCATTATTAAAGTGGCAACTAAACTTAAAAGCGTGTCCAACCCTATTAACTGTTTGTGTCAGACATGTGAACTATCAGTGAACTTATTTCAGTATTTTATTTTCTCTTATACTGAAACAGGAAACACGGACTGAACTGTCACAGAATGAAACCAGCACTCTTCAGCGTTCTCTGTGAAATCAAAGAAAAGACAGGTAAGATCTTTGTCTAAAATACTGTAATATCAAACTATAAACTCCATCGTTACAGTGATACATGCAATTGGAGAATCAATAAAAACACAGGCATTTTTTTTTACCTCTCAGTGAGCTGATGACAGCCTGCATCCAGGTTATAGGTGACCTCTGACCGAATGAATCAGTCACTTTTTAAAAATATGTCACCGTACCACGCAGAAACTCCCGTTGTCACGGAACAATAGGCAGAGTCTTCTTCCACTGAAGATGCTCTTTTTTTTTCTTCTGCAAGTGTGCTTTAAAGCACTGGTTTGCTTGGATTTGAACATAAAGTGCGCTCCAGATTTCACACTCACCACCCTGCCAGTGAAGAGGCTGGGGAAGTCCCGTAGCATATGCTCTACATATCCTAGATCACACAGAATCCATGCTGGAAAACCTGACAACGTTTTGCCATCAACTTATAAGAGATTTTTTTATTAGTCAAATCATACGATGGGCTCGCAGAATTAATAATTCGACTGCAGTTGTATGAAAGCCTTCCTGCAAAGGTGGATGGTTAATCTTGAAAAATGCAAACAACACATCTCCTGGAAGCTTAGTTAGAGAAAAGGATTGTGAAATAATAATAAAAAAATCCTCTTTTTATATATTTATATGAGCATAAACTGTTATTTCTGTTTTTTAGGACTAGGATTGAAAACCTTTAGCATGCACACACACTTCATTCATATATTATTGAGAGTTGTAATTACAAGCGTTCATTTTTTTATAGCTTAAACTTTGTGTTTTTTTTTTATTTCAAGTCCAAACCTGTATCCCATGAGATTATTGGTTTTACACCTTATGGTCTATTTTCTTAAATAAGGACGCTGGCTTTTTGAAGACAATTTTTTTGCAGACAATGCTTATTGAACAGGTGCTTCAAATATCTACTCTCCTATATGTTAGCTATTTATTTTTCTAGTAATATGTATTTTTAAAATGATGAACGAATTTGACTCTACTAGAAAAAAAAGGAGTAAACCTGGTGTTTTGTCAGATTTGTGACCTTTGTGCGGTTTATGAGGAAATTAGCTTGAAGGAGGTCATAAAAGTTTATGAACTTCCTCAACACAGGTGGCGTCCACAGGGGCAGGCCGAGGGTCCACAGTCTAGCCGAGCTGCTCTGCTATGTTTGTGAGCCTGTTGATTTCAGGCAATGAAAGAGACGGAGCAATAATAAAAAAAGAGTAGATGCAGATCAAACACGATGCCAGCTTTGAGGCGGAAGTGTTGCTGCGATTGTAGAATGTGGAGCTCACTGAAAAAAACAAGTATTAGAAGTGATTTTTAGCTTCAGACCCAAACCACTTTCCCACATCAGTTTTACTTGTTTGTTTGTTTGAAGTTATAATGGCTCCTGTTTGAATGTTTAAGCTGTGTGAACTCGAGTCATTCAAGTTAGCATGGAAATTATTTAAAGCAACATCATTTGGTGTGTCCACGTGCACGTTTGATCGAGATCCTGGTAAGAAGTGAGTGTGAAAAAGAGACGAGACAGAGGAGGAGAGTGAGCACAAGCCTGCGTGCGTGCATGTGTGTATGTATGTGTGCATGGTTAACCTGTGGTTTAGAGTCACAGCCTCCCCCTCTTAGCCATTGACAGAGCTCAGCTGGTCTGGTGGCCTTGTTGACCGGTCTGCTTTTCCAGCTCACAGTAAGCCTTTCACTGGCTCCTACAGCATCATTCACAAGGCTTCCTTGGCCCTTTCATGTCTGTTGAGATGGCACATGGGGCCGCTGTCTTTTAGCCATGGAGCCCACCGCTGCCTGAAAATGGCTTTTAATAATAAATTTGAAAGTGGTCCAAGAATCATCAGTGTAATTACTGCACACATGTATCATGTTATCAGGGCTTATTGCATGGTGTGCAGGTGATTAGTAAGACTAAGGTCTGGCTTTCGTATTATTTTGTGAAGAAGATGGCGAGACTCAGTTGCATTTTGAAATGATTGCGTTTTGGAACGGAAAGGTTAAGAAAATGCATTTTCTAGTAATAGCAAGACACTTCAAAGCGTTTTTTTCCAAGGTGTTTGGAAGTTTATGGCACTCTTTTAACTGTTATTGTAGAGCTACGGGCACATTTCTGCATTGCTAATGCCCTCGAAGTATTAATTCACTTTGATATGCTAATTAGAGAGCATTATGCAAGAAATGAGATTAAGTGGCAGCATGAAGTCATTTGCCTGTCACTAAATTGAGTGTTTTAGCAGGAAGGCTTTTTCCTCCAAAATTTCTTGGTTTTGCATTTAGATAAGCTGAATGTGAGATTTGGTTGGCAAGTGTTGTTCTTTGTGCTTTCATGTGTGTGATCTTTTTTTTCCCCTTTAGGTTGATACATAAAAAAAGACAAACAAATCAAAATCTTTCATGTCTCTAACTGTTTTAGGACAAAGGATACATTCACGCTGTACCTTTTCCCCCCCTTAGGCTTCATGAGGAGACAATGAATGCATTGAGTGAAAATTGCCTGCGATTCAGATGAGTTTTGCAGTTATTCCTCTGTGCTGGGTTTGTTTTATCCTGCTGGCTACTCCCTTGTCTTGCTCTCTTGCTTGGAAGAGAGGCTCACAGCAGCAGGAGCAGCGGGAGCGGCAAGAATAACAAAGGTGAAAGATTACCTCCATATGGTATTTCTGACCAGGAAAAGAGAAGTTCTGTAGCAAGACTCCTCTTTGATGTGAGGTTTAATCAATAGAAAGAGATTACAGAAAACTATTACAGGCTAAATCATGGAGTACTACAGAGAGGCTTAGCCCTCTCCACAGCTCTCTCAGCTGCGTGGCGCTTCTTTGGCTGCGTATTGACTTGTTGTTTTCGTGACCTTTGACTCATCAGGTTCAGAAATAGGGGGTCTGGAGAGGTAGGGGAAGGAGGGAGGGAATGTGGCAGAGATTCAGGCTGATGAATGCTGCGATCCTGTGTCAGAGGCAGTGGATTAGGGAGGGTACTGCACTCACAGGTCGAGGCGGTGTCGCCGTTTGGTGTTTTTTTTTGTGCACGTTTTTGATATGGCTTCTGAAAGAGCTGAACGTGCTTTCACGTGTGCATTTGGGTCTGTCCACGCTGTGTTCGGTGCTCGACTGAGAAAGACTGTGCTCACTAAATACAGTTCAGGATGAGCCTGTAATTAACCACATGCAAGCCGGACTAAAAGTGTTACCTGAAGTAAATAGAGTTAGGACTGAGTGGGTAAGCATTTCTGAATTCTGTAGGGAACATGAATTTTAGTGCTGCCAAAGTTAATGAGGAAACTAGTTCTAATTGTATTATTATGATTATATTTTTATTACAATTTTTTTCCCCTCAAAATTAAGGAGCTAGGGAACAAAAATATATGTTATTTTAGTCAATTCTTTTCTTTTCTTTTTTTTTTGGTTCTACCTCATGGGTTTTTCTTCATCCTGAAAAGGCTCCAGTAAATGCATGACAGAGAACAGAAAGCTATTCAGCAGCAGACACAATTGACTTTGGCTGCTTTTTGTCTCAGAGAGCCCCAGTGATGCGGCTGCACTGACTAGATAGTGTTGTGCCGAATGGCTTGCGCACAGCTGGGTTCTTGACTGGCTCAGTGTCAGGGCCACTAGTGCTTCCCCTTCTAAAGCACAAGGGGGACCGAGGAAGATGTGGCTATTATCTAAGTAGCTCCCAAATACCCTCCATTTCCCCATCATCAAAGATGAAAAGAAGGAGAGCCAGACAAAGAGGAAAAAAACAGAGTATACATATTGGTTTCATTTGGAAGGGTAAATGCTTTTGTGTTGTGGCGATAGATGTCTCTGCAGCTGTAGTGGCTGGTATCTGCACATACAGAACCTCAAATCTTTATTTATTTATTTTTTTTTTTTGGGGGGGGGGGGGGTGATCTAGTGCTGTCCTTCCATCTACGCACGCACCCATCTTCTTGCACACATCTCCCTCTCTCCCCCTCGAATCGCTTCAAGCGTTTTCTGCGGGCTCCTGCGCGATCAACAGCTCATAATTGTTTTTTGCACATACGTTATGCAAATGAGCCTTTATGGCAACTGGCATAACAATTAGCATCCTCCAACAATATTTTAGTAGGTTAATTGCGAAATTTCTGAATTGTACATCTGAGTTGTTAATTAGGCATGACAGAGGTGGTGAAATAGTTATCTTCAGGCGGTGGCAGCCAGCAGAGGCTGCTTTGGATGCAAAAAGGAAGGATTGATTGAAATTAGTTTACAGCAGTAGGAGCGTGCCTGCTGGAGACTCTTTGCATGCCCCTCTTGCTTTTTGTGGCATCTGTTTGTTGCTGAATGCAAAAAGCACGAGGCAGACGCAAACGTGAAGAAGGTGGGTCACGTTTTGACACCTGTAGAAATATTGCGCTTTTTTTTTTTTTGGCTGTTTGAAGAAATACTCGTCCTGCTGTTGTTTTTAATTTTTATTTTTTTATGTCACTGCAGCTGGACTGTAAACAATTTTATAACTTATTTATTCCACTTTTTATTTTTGCATTTTTTTTAAATGTTAAAGTTAAATGTAGCAGGGAAAAACAAAATAAAATATCCATCTGTATTTATTTATTTATTCATAGGCTAAAATGTATTGACGAAAAAAAAATTGTTGCAAAATCTAAAACCCCTTTTAGTGCGTTTCTGATTATGAAAACACATTTCATTATGCGTTTTTCTTCCTTTACACTCGTAGTGATTCTATATGATTTCAAGCTATAGCTGGAGTTTATTTACAAGTAAGTAAATAAAGTCACAAAGAGACTTTATTTTAAAATTACTCTCCAAGTCTCTTGTGTCATGATGTTCATTACTGTGTCACCCGATGGCCAAGTGTATGTAATGCCATAGAGCTGGTTATTAGTGTAAAAAGCGTTACAGTGAAAGACTGGCGCAAAGCAAGTCCTCTCTCAGTAATGACTCTGCTATTTATAGGTCCCTATTTCATTAGCCCTAGTGTTTCAGGGAAGAGTCTTCCTCATGGGACAATAGACACCATGATGTTCATTTACTCTTGTACACATTACATGTGGACAACTAAGTGACCCATCATCTGTGAGTGCAAGAACATGGACAGCGCTCTTGAATTTCCTCCTAATTTAGCTTTTTTTGTGCCTGTGTTTAATCTTTTTTAATAGATGGACTTTTTTTGGAGGGGATGTGTGTGTGTGTGTGTGTGTGTGTGTGTGTGTGTGTGTGTGTGTGTGTGTGTGTGTGTGTGTGTGTGTGTGTGTGTGTGAAGGTGTTACAGGTGATGCGGTTCTCTTGCTAAAATGATGAAGGAGTTAAAGCCACCAGTCACTAAATGCACACATTTGTAATATCTCGACACCGTGGCGGTTTGCGGCTTGTTGTGTGACAAAAGCGACGTGATACACAATCGTCACCTTTCTTCTCTTTACACACGATTGTTTTCCAAAAACGGGGGAAGGAAAAAAAGGGGCTCTTTGCTGTCTCTGCTACATTTGCGAGCTTGAAAATGTAGCCCCTCTCCCCATTGTTCCAGATGCCATTGTTCCACGTTTCATACATTAGAATGATATATTGAAGGCAGAAATGGGAAAAAGACTGCAATGCAATGAAATTTTAATCAGCGTCTTCTGCTGCTTTAATAAGGCAAATAATTCTTATTGGCTGCTGTGTTAAGATTTCTAATATTTAATTCATAACAAACCTTGCATTATTCTGCTCTTGCCCTAAGACAAGCTCCACTCTGCTGCCTGCTAAAAGGCAACGATGGAGGAGTGGAGGGGGTGTTAAAGGAAGTGCACACCCAGCATTTTTCTTATCAGTTTTGGCATAAATATCACACTGTTTTGATATCGTCCGTGAATTCAAATATCTGTTTAAAATCATTTTAACTAAATGTGTCACTGGAGCTAATGATGGAGAAACTGGGCTGGCACTCCTGGTGATCAGTGGACAAAGACTTAAGTAGCTTTCTTTGTAATTTTGTCAGCAGTCAGTTAAGTGCAACCATTTGCCGGGCTAACTGTCTTTTTATTTTCTTTAGTCCTTGAAGTTCATTTTTGCGTCTGAAGTAATGGAGAGATGGCGAGGGGCCAGCAGCTAGGTGCTGGCTCATGTTACAGAGAAACGGTGGGACCTGTTTTCGTCTCTCGGTGAAATGGCTTAATTGGTGTCAGAGCCCCAGGGATAAAGGCCTCTTGCTCTGAAACACAGCCACACAGGCCCTGTCTTCCCTCAAACCAGGAGGAACGGCCGACGTCTGCTGGTGAATGAGGACTAAGCCGTGGCATAACAATACCAAATGATGTTTGGGATGACAGAAATTAATATGCACTTGCTCCCAGAAAGCTATGATTAATGACGGCGAGCAGGGAAATGCTGTCCCTCCTTTTGCTCCTCTTTGATGGGGGATTGAAAACCAAAAAGAAGGAGGGAAAAAAAGGCTGGTTTCTCCTCTCTTTAGAAAGTGGAGGAAGTACATTACACACTGCTATTCTTTTTTTTTTCTTACTTTATCCTCAAGCAAGAGGCAGGAAAATACCGAGCACTGGTAATGAATTTTGGAACCATTCAGTAACATTGTGACCTACTATATTGTCCCGTTGCAAAATCCTCACAAATACATGGATCCTTTTGCAAAGCTGCTCAACCACTGGTCATAACTCTAGTTAAGAATCTGATATCTAATGTTATCTGTAATCGCTAAAAAAAATTAGCAAATGTAATTTTAATAAGAGTTAATAAGAGATGACCTGACGATGGCTTCTTTTCGTATAGAATTTTACGCACGCCCATTGATTCCAAGCCAAAGGTGTGAACAAAATGGTGGTGTGCTGTTGCCATGATAATGATCTGTATCTGTTGTGTCCTAGGAGGAGACGCATGAATATTTAATTGTGTCTGCTCGAGAGATTCCCCAGACCCTTCTGTTCATTTCTTACTTTCTCTAATGCGTTTCCACCCTCCCAGGTACTTCCTCTCTAAGTAATGGAGAATTAAAGCGTGCATTAAAATGATCTAAATTGCAATGTAAGGGATTTCTAAGGACATTTGTCTCAGCACAATGCGGCTGAAAATTCAAATGGCAAGTTTTGACAACGGACATTCTGCTGACACCGTGTATTTGCTTCACGTTGGCTCCTCAAATAAGCATTTCCTCTGTCAAAGTGATTGATATGTATTAAGCGTGCGCTTTTTACATCACGCCGCTTTGGGAGATAATGTGGGTGCGCGCATATAAGTTTTAAACAGCGAATGAGTTCCCCCTCATATTGATCTATTTGTGTTGGCGGAGTGGCAGGTGCTATACGAAGACTGTGTCAGCTTTGATTGTTTGTGTCAGTGATCCGAGCCGACACTGAGCTCTTTTACTGTTCGTCACTGCACTTGCTTCCTGTTGATGAATGGCAGCGCACTGCACAGATCCTCAAAAAAAACCTCGTGTCTGTGCTGTCTCACCAGCCCTCTGAATCAACCTTGGATCTCAGAGATTTTTTTATCTCTTATGTGTACACTTGGATTTTTTTCCAATTCTTTTTATTTTGTAATGCTAAACTGTGGGACATACCTAAAATGTCCACAGGACTTTTAAAAAAATTTTTTTTTTAATGAAATCCAATAATGTAAAAGCTTTCAATGGGAAAGGGAACATCAGTTGATGAGGGACAGGAGGTGTGGTTCCTCTCCTTCTCTAAATATTCAAGTTTAGTTCTTAACGTGCATCTGTGTGTGTGTGTGAGTGTGTGTGTGTGTGTGTTGGCAGGCATGCTAGGTTATGGCGTGAAGGTGAGCCTCTGTAAGTATGCAGAGCACGGCGGGCCTCGCACGGGTGCTGAAGGAGAGCATGGAGTGGCAGAGTTAATTTATTTAATGACTGAGCGTCTTATATCTCCCCAGCCCTGATTAGAATCCATGCTTGATGAGGGAAGCGATAGAGGGGAGTGCGCTGCCCCTAGGCCCTAGCACGTACATTCACGGTTTTCTTTCTCCAGTGCCTATTCCCCCCCCCCCCCCAATCCACTTGGTTTTGCAATAAAAAAAGAAAGACATAAAAGGGAAAAGTGCACCACCAAGTAGGATAATAACCGCTTGTGTCCGTCACGATATTTCGTGATTATGTCCGTACATGTGATCGTTTTGTTGCACACTGGCAGGAAATGCAGCTCTGAGCCTGATTAAATGTGCGTGTTCGTGTGTGTGTGTGCGTGTGTGTGTGTGGCGTGCTCCGTGATAAAGACGAAGTGCTGTGGAGCTCCATGAACGTGGGAAAGCCAAACAGAGCGTGTCACTTTGGCAGCACGGGCTGTCAGCATTGGGGAGCTGCAGTTGTAAAAACCATGACCTTCCTCTTTGCCAGCATGTCTCTTGCAGAGCCAAAGCACTGCCCTGTAGATCTGGGCTGGCTGTGGGAGGGAATACAAACACGGAGAGAGGGACAGTTGGAAAAAAAAAAATGGCAAGAGCCATAATTGTGAGGAAGGGGCGGCTGAAGTAATGAAATACTTCTTGGAGCTATCATAACTGAGAAGGTGAGGGAGGGAAAGCAAAGAGGGGAGAAAACACTCGGCGGCTTCTAACATTTCCACGAGCCATCATCAGTAATGCCGCTGCAGCCTCACAAACCAGAAATTATTTCTTCAGGCGTCGCTGTCAAGTGTTATTCAAATAACACCAGCCTCACATTTGAATAACAGCCGACATTTTGAATTAATTAATCAGACAAGATAGTCTGGGCCTTTTCTCATTAGTCTACAGGTCAGGCTGGGGAAGATATATGCGCCGGTGATGATATACTTGTCTTTAATAGTGATTTATGGAGATTTTGGATTGTACTCGATTTGTCAAAGGGCCTGGTAGCAGAAAAATAGAAGAGTGTATATTTCATTACCTAATCTTTGATACGTTCCACGATGCTAAAAGATACAGTCCCGTTGTGTAGCTGCACAGGAAGCTCTTTTTATATTCGCTCTTCTTGAGTGAAGAGGCACACACACACACACACACAGAAACACAAAGACACACATTTAATCTCATACTGTAGGCTTCCCATTTTACTTTTCCTATGCAATTAAGCGAGAGCTGTAAATTATAACTGTACCCTACTTTAATTATCGTGGTGTAAAAATAGAGTTCCTGTCTTTGAGAGGATTTCATTAACTTACTCAATATTCCATGTCAGCTCGGAGGATCACAAGATTGCAGTGAGGTTTGTGTTTAACATCCTCTGAAACAAGTGGGTTACTTACCTAGATGCTATTTAATTAATAGGAGGAGCAAATAGCAGTGGGTTTGCATGTAAATATAGACTCCATATCTCCCTGGCTGTAGTTGACCTCAGCTGGTTTGACATTTTATTTGGGTTTCATAGTGGGTTTTGTGCGTGCGTGTGTGTGTCTGAGTGTGTGTGTGTGGTCACAGCGAGCAAAAAAAGTACAGTTTTGAAAAGGATAGTGCTCATCATGTAGTGTCACTTACTTCATGGGTTGTTAGATATGAAGTTCATCAGCAGCTATTTGTATATATATATTTTCTAACATACAGCGGGTTTAATTACCCAGAGTAGACATGTACATCTGTGATTTTATGCTGCACAACATGTGTGTGTGTGTGTGTGTGTGAGTGCTGGAGAGTGTCAGGAAGCTACGAGCTGTTGCCATTCCAGTGAGCAGCCCACACAAAATGCACCAACACCAGTGTGACAAAACATTCAAATAAATTGCTGTCAGGCTGCCGAAACACCAAGTGCAGCGATTTTTATCTGACATGTGGAAGACCCAGACATGCAGTCCTGACAAGTAACGCCGGAGCACCTGTGAGAGACGAGCGATAAAAATCAGGATACGCCTGATCCTCGGCATAACAATACCTATCATTACTTGATATTATTACTCTTCTTTAAGAGAGAGCTCAAGATGGAAAGATAGTCTCAACGCGTTGGCTTCTTTTAAAGTCTGGATAATAAATGATCTTTGGCCGCTGTTTATTTAGACGCCCACCCCCAAAGAAGAATTTATGGTTAAGTGGAATTATGAAGGCTGATGGCTTTTCAACAAGTATTAAAATGGCTTTTACATTCATGCAGAATTGTTTATTACTCTGAGAAAATGGTCGTATTTTTTTTTTTGTCTGAAGGTTCAATATAAAAAGTGCTAGTGTTTGAAAATTTAATTTACTGGTCTAGCATCAGCATTCACAGATGCAATCAAATGCACAACACACACACACACACACACACACACACACACACACACACACACACACACACACACACACACACACACACACACACACACACGTTCTTAAATATTTACATTAGGCTTGTATAATGTTTAACGCTCTTGAGTAATTCTGCTTTTTAGTTCTTTGCAGCTTAAATAGAATTTAGTGCAAAAATCAACCTGACTGATGATCCTGATTGACTTAGTTTCACCGCTGCACGCAGCATGGAGGCACAAATTAATACTAAGAGAGTCTGCGTTGCTTCACTTATTCTCATTGAGTCTCCAAAATTGACTCAGTAATTCTTAAATCCAATTGAGAAGCATTAAAAATGTGCTTTTTTCGAATCTCCGAGACAAAGGACTCACTGTGCAATGTGCCATCCATTCTCTACTGTATTGTTATTTTCTCCCTTATAGGTTACTAATGAGGAATCGGCCCTCATTATGATTTTAAGGATGAGAGAGGAAAGCTTTTAATTAATGATACGTAAATGGTTCTGAATTGATTATGTTAGAATATCAAGAGAGATGGGTAGAAGCTGTGGTGTAATATATTTTAATTAAGAATTAATTAAAAATGATGGCAATTTTATAGAGGCAGAAAATAGAAGAATTTATTCTCTGTCACAATTAAATCAGCCCCTGATTTAATAAACAGACACATGCTGTATTCACTGAAGAGTTATATTTATACGTTGCGAGGCAGAATTATCCCAAATATAAAAAAAAAAAAAAAAAGATCAGCGCAGTGTGTCAGTGGTCGACCACAAGCTGGGTTCTCTGGGGTTAATGGTGATTTATCTCATTCCTAATTCATGAGATCCTCCTGGTCTGTGTTAGGTGGATCAATAAAGCTGTGTTTCCTTTTTGAATTCAGTGTCTACAATTAGATTTGCGACGTGGAACACAATTAGAAGTAAGACATGAATGCATGTTTTTATCTCTGGTGGCAAGTGAATGTGCGCTCCCAAAAGATATCAATCTGTTTATGAGGTAAAAAGATTTGTGTGAAAAAGATGACTTGTGACTAGACGTGGACCCTTGTTAACCCTTTTAATTGTTATCTGCTTTCTTTCATTCATTCTTCGGGGCATGGGGAAGCGGAGGACGGCGCATTAGCCGTGCGCGCCGCTATTAAAGGGAGAGAGGTCTTTGTTTTCTGCTAACAGTGGCGTACATGCTCCGTGCTAAACTCCGCGATCAATGGCAGAGAGGCTGCTATCACAGCACTCGATGCAGGCGTAGCTCAGGGGGGCGGGTGGGGAGGGGGGGGGGGGGGGGGCGTGCGGCGGGGGTCCCTGGTGGTTCATTTTGATTGGAGCGCAGAGTTTTGTGTTGAAAGGCGAGGGAGAGACAGGCTGTTGGAAGCAAATCCCCCTGGATCAGTTAGAGCTTTGCAACAAAAACACCTTGATATTCCTGGGAACATTTGCTTAGGAAAAAGAATGAATTTAAATAAACGGGCAACGAGAGAATGAAATGATCTAAAGCATTTCTGAAGGTTTCTGTGCTCAGAGAAAGCTCGTGTATCTCTGGCTTAGAATTAATTTAGCAGCCACTTTTCAAATCACAGTAAAGCGCTGCAGTGTACAAAATGGAAATCAGTGTAGCTGAAGTGTTTTGGTAATGACGTTCAGCAGTCTTAAAAAAAATTAAAGTTTTTTAAACAAATGAAATATATAGTAGGTGGAGGGTGTTTAAGATGGTGTTAAGTTGATTGTTTGTGTAGCAGCGTGTGAAAGAAAGCCTATATTAGCTAACCAATCTAGAGTGGGAGTAAGAAGAAGAAATGCCCTTTATTAAACACTGAATAGATTATTAGTCCGAGTCTCCTCACGCGAGATCACCCATAGAGGCTCAGAGCCATCAACAGTCACGTGCGTGCACATCGAACGTCTGTGAGTGCGCACACAAATATAAACGCGTACGTGACGCGCAGAGGGACACATGTTGAGGAAACACGCACAGGGGCCCCAGATGTGTTCATGCATGCACACGCTGTATATATTGCACGCACGCCAGTGGCTGGCAGAGCATCTTCTTTTTTGACACCTGCAACTAGTTGCAATACATCACTGTCAGGATCACTTTCTCCACCCATCCGCATTTGCACGTTAGTTATCCGCGGAGGCCTTCGTCAAAAAGTTGAGCAGTCCTGACATCAGCTCCCTTGTGGGAACCGAAAAGGTGAAGTTGTGCTGGGAGTTGCCGCGGCGGGTGTCATCGCTGGCTGTACTCGCTGCACCCAACAGCACCGTAATGACTACTGAAGAGAGAAATGATGCTTTAACATGTAACTGTTATGCCATATTAATTGTGTGATGGGCACGTGAAGGGAGATTGTGAACGGCAAAGCCAAACACGTTGCTTTCATCCTGATACTTTTCCCAAGTTACAACAAATATTGTCATAAAATGGAGGGAAAGACATGATAAAAAGCCAGGTGGAGCTTATTTTATTTGGCGGTTCTTCTAGTAAATGTACTTGTGTAAGTGACGACGAGTTTGGCTGTTAAGGAGGAAGTAGTGAGGGCATGCTACCCCTTCTGTGAGCCCACTGCGGAGATGAGGAGAGCCTGAGAGTGGCATTGCTAGCAGTGAGCACCAACAGCGCACTGGCCACGACAGAGAAGAGGTGGGGAGTAGCGGTTGGTGGGTGGGTAAGGTGGGGGTGGGGGTCAGTATCTGAACTGGCTGATGGGAGCCAGAACATGAAACAATGCCGGGGGAACGTCTGGTGGGTTCGCTGCACAGAATTACAAGCGAGGGAGCAGGCCTGCTGAGGCAATTACAGCTTAATGGGGTCATTTGGAAGGCAATTGCCAGGGGTTAATGTAGTATGGAGAGATGAGGTGAGATTGAAGTGAAATTTTTGGCTAGAAAATGTGTTCAAATGAAAAGGGAGCAGGCAGACAAGTCGTGCACTGATGGGGTGGGAGGTTGATTGGGGGAACTGGAATGCAGGCTTTCACTGCCACACAGAGAGACATTAGGCCTGACCGTTCACTCCAATGTACACCAGTGCAGGCAAGTGCACATGTCTGCACAGGTACTTTTGCACTCTTTCTCCTTTTGGCCTCTACTTTCTGCCCAAACTGCGAACAAGAGGCCCTCTGTTAGCACTCTGCTTCTGAACACTGCCTGTATTACCCACAGGCATGCCCAGTGGAGGTTTTCTTTTGCCTTATATTACTTGTGATATCAATTCCTGCATTGGGAGCATCAACCATCAGGGTACAAAATTGATTTTTTTTTTTTTTGTGCAATACAGAGAAAGATGTGTCAGATAAAATACAAGAGGCACCTTAGAGAACAAGGATAAAAAGGATCATTATGTGCTGTTACGTTAGCCAGTTCATTACCTTAATTGCTCAACATAATCCGGTGTTGGAAGGGTGCATTGGAGCTTTGGGAAGGAGTCTTTGCCAGGGCTTCCTACCCCGGGTCTCATCTCCCTGATCCCCTGATCTGCAGTAAGCAGACTGATCATGCTAAAGCTAAACTTTGATCAAAGCCAAACTTATTTAAGGTCAGCCATGTGAAATCTCCTGGGAGCTGCAGTGTGCGCCGAAGCGGACTGCGATATAGGAAGTAGTACAGCGCTGTGGCTTGCTGCTGCTGCCGGTGACCGTGCTGGATCACTGGACAGCAATAGCATTATCATCAGCCCTTTCAAGTCTTCAGCATTTTTACACGATTATGCTCAACAGTGGAACTTAAAACCATCCACGGCTGGAGATTCCTTGAGAGTGCGTTCTCGCTCGCACTCTTATCCTTCTCTGTCTGTCTTTTTCTCCCCCTCGCTCTCTGTCATCTCTGTGAAGTCTGTGTATCCCCTTCCCTCCCCCCTCCCCTTTCCCCATCTACACAGGGTTTTGGCCAAGAGCCGGCCACTTCACTGAGGCAGATTTTCCCAGGCTCCCCGAAGGCTATTTTACCAGGATTCCCATTAGATCTTTACCCATTACCAATGTTCCAAGTCATTTACAGAAGAATCTATTTATTTTATGTCGTAATGAATTCATTTGCCAAGCCTATTCTTAATGAAACTCTTCTTTTAACATGCATGAATGAATCATTTACTGTATTTTGTATATTTGGTTTGATTTTTATCTGTCACTGTCTCTGAATATGCCCCAAATCATTCCCACAGTATGCTCTCCGTCACAGTGCAATATTGCACAATGCAGAGGTGGTGGAGCATTGTGTCAGTGCTGCAGGAAAAACAAGGATGATGCAACTGTGTTGTCATTTTAGATTGACAAATAGACCATCAGAAAGGGGAAGAGAGTGGAATGGTATCGCTGACAAACTGCTATGACCTTTGGGGTCCTTTGGCCTCCAGAGTGCAAGGCACATACAGTGTTTACCGCAGGTCAGCAGCAGCATGAACATGTTGCTCCCCCATGGAGAAAAAGCCTATTGCGCTCATCGCACCGAATCATCAACACCAATAATTGGTCAGATAATCTTTAGTCAACTGGACGCATAGTTCCAAAATATGTTTAAAAAAATTTAAAAATACAGAATCTGGGCGTTATTTTAGCTTTGAAACAACTATTAATTGGCTGTGTCGAATATGCCAAATTCAGTCTGTAGTGCTTGAAGCCATGACATCATCCAAAGAGAAGTAGAACTCCCAAAGCTGGTAGGCACTTCTCTTTCCCGTGTTCCATGTCACTAAAGCATCCCATCAAAGCTCGCCTCCTTCCTGTTGTAAGGTAGGGAAAAAAAATCGATGCTGCAATCTTTTCTTTTTGCCTCCTCCAATCCGTAATTGAAATGGAAAATCAAATGAACGGCAAGCAGATAATTGTTTTATCAATATTCCCTGCCTGCCCTACAAGGGTCAGTGCAGAATGATCATGAGTCGGGGATATGACGAGGACAAAATGTGAAATTGAACAGCTAGGAGGCAATAAATCAGCCTTGACAA